>NC_140177.1:57286324-57588824 GCF_963971535.1 Notolepis coatsorum | reverse complement strand
AAGAAACAAAGAACCAGAGGGAATAAGCAACAGTATGAAAACGCAGGACATACAACCACGGGTAACAAGTAACAGATACAGAGTCCAGTAGGGGAACAGTCAGGGAAGTAAGGAAACCGAGGGGAGGGGGGGCAGGAGAGGGAGAGAAAGTAGGGAAAGGGAGGTGGTAGGTTGGAGGAGGGTGGTTATGGGTAGGGAAGGTTGTATGCTTGGGAGAACAGGTAGGTTTTGAGTCAGGATTTAAAGGTGGAGAGTGAGGGAGAGTCTCGGACAGTCTGGGGGAGGGTGTTCCGCAGTCTGGGTGCAGCTCGTGAAAAAGCCCTGTCACCAACACTTTTAAGTGGATGACGGGACAGTGAGGGAAACAGTGGAAGAGGACCGGAGGGAACGGGTGGGGCGGTAGGGGAGAAGGGGGTCAGTCAGGTAGGGGGGGGGGGGGGGCAGGCTATGGAGGGCTTTGAAGGTGAGGAGTAAATCAAATCAAATCAAATTTATTTATAAGGCCCGACAACACACGTTAATTTCCCCATGGGCCGTACAGGTCTTCTTTAAACAAGTCAAGAAGAAAACATAACAATAAGTCAAGAACAGAACAAGAACACCATAAGGTCAAAATTGTTTTAGATGAATGCAAATAAATTAAAGAATGCAAGCACTCCCAGACATACCCCACGCGAAGGTAAGGAAAAACTCACTAAAACCTAACAATAGGGAAAAAAGCTCCACAGGCAGTGTAGAGGAGAGAAACCTTAGAAGGGCCATTCAAGAGGGGATCTCCCTTCTTAGATGTTGGTGATAGTAGTGTTGCAGACGGACAGTTGGTAAGCATGCACTCATGTGTGTAGTGAAACACAGATGAGTGCATGCAATAGCAACTGAACATTTTGAAAGATTAAAGATAGAGCTAATAGCGATAGCAACTGAACATTTTGAAAGATTAAAGATAGAGCTGATAGCGGATCTATTTGAGGCACAGGGGCGGCGCAAAGAGGGTCACGTCCTCCCCGTCTTAGTCACGGGACATTCAACACTCCGGTCATTGCTCAGGGACAGCCGGAGACAGGGAGATAGGGGGCGGCGCAGAGAGTAGTGTTTTGAAGTTAATGCGTTCCTTGATCGGGAGCCAGTGGAGGGAGTGGAGGACAGGAGTGATGTGTTCACGGGACCGGGTGTTAGTGAGGAGGCGGGCGGCTGAGTTCTGGACCATCTGCAGTTTATAGAGGGCGGGAGGAGATGAAGGCGTGTATGAAGGATTCTGCGGCAGGGGGGAAGAGGCAGTGACGGATTTTGGCAATGTTGCGGAGGTGAAAGTATGATGTTTTTACAATGGAGCGGACATGGGGGTCAAATGATAGGGTGGGGTCGAGGATGACACAGAGGTTGCGGACTAGGGGGCAAGCGGTGATGGTGGAGTCATTGATGGTAAGTGTGATGGGTCCGGATCTGGTGAGGGTGGTTTTGGTGCCGATGATGAAAAGTTCCGTCTTGTCACTGTTTAATTTGAGGAGGTTGTGGGTCATCCAGGTTTGGAGTTCAGTGATGCAGGATTCAATGTGACTGAGGGGAGGGCTGTCGGGGGATTGTGTACTGATGTAAATTTGGGTGTCATCAGCGTAGCAGTGGAAGTTGAGGTGGTATTTACGTATGATGTGACCGAGGGGGAGAATGTAGCAGATGAAGAGCAAGGGGCCGAGGACTGAGCCTTGGGGGGCCCCGTGTGTGACTGGGGAGGGGGAAGAGGTGTGGGCGGAGAGGGAGATGAATTGATGTCTGTCAGTGAGATAGGAGGAAAACCAGTCAAGTGCTGTGCCCTCAACACCCAGTTGGTGCAGCCTTTCTACTTTTTCATAGCCAAGATGTTTTGGTTTGATCTATGGGTCATTTCAGACACACCAAAAGTTACACCTGCAGTACAACCAAGTACATGTACACAAGTACACAAGTAGTCGGGGTGTTTTCAAAGGTTGTTTCATCCCGTCGGTCAATTGGGAGGAAAAGGTTCAGCACAAATGAAGGATCTGAGCTATAGGCCAATGTTCTTTACTGTACAATACCTGCCTCCAGCGAGGGCTGTTCTTCTCTGCCATTTCAGGCTCTCTCAGGAAATCAAGAGGAGCTTGTGCCAGTGTGAGAGGAAAACAAGCCCAGGCTCGCGGCCTTATTACATTTCTCTATTGCTTGTTCTTGTAAAAAAATAAAAAGAATGAAAAAAAGATATATATAAAAGAAAATCCAACCTATTGACACTTAAACCTTGACACATAATATACAGCATTTCCACAGTATAGAAGTGAGGAACTGGCATGAGCTTGAGTTCCTCTTTCGTAATAATAATTTATTTTAGGTTTCATAAGAGGATAACATGCTGGTGTCCACACTGCAGCCTACATGGTATGTGCCTTCTCTTCCTCTTGCCCTTAAATTGTGTTTAGTTTAACCCTTTGACCCTCGATGTACTACTACAAAGTAAATAATTCCATCTGCGCCGCGCTATTCTAAAGAAAACACTCATATTAGAGAGATCATATTAGAGAGATCATTACAGAGAACAGAGAACAGAGATACTCCCACTCAGCTTCTTCCCCCAGGCCATCAGAACACTGATCTCTCCACACACAAGAACACACAAGAACACACACACACACACACACACACACACACACACACACACACACACACACACACACACACACACACACACACACACACACACACACACACACACACACACACACACACACACACACACACACACACACACACACACACACACACACACACACACACACACACACACACACACACACACACACACACACACACACACACACACACACACACACACTCACTTGCACTCTTTCACACACAAACACACTACAAAAAAGGTCACTTTAAAAACAAACATAACTGTATTTGTATATTATTGTATATAATACTTATTACCTTTAATTCTTAAGCTTAGCATTGAATTGTATTTTATTAGGGATGTCCGATATTATCGGCCGACCGATATTATCGGCCGATATCGGCAGTAAAATGTGATATCGGAAAATATCGGTATCGAGAATTTTTTTTTTTTTTTTTTTTTTTTTTTACATTTATTTAACCTTTATTTACCCAGGCAAGCAAGTAAGAACCAATTCTTATTTTATTTATTGTCAAAAGTATGCATGTTGGTTTAATTCAACAACAAGAGATATGTAATGTTAATTTTTACTTTTTTAATTATCATATTTTGCACAGATAATGCTTACATTTAGAAAGCCTTTTGAATGCATCCAGTGAAATTATTAATTACCTGAAATTATTCAGTTTTTTTGGGGGGAAACCCTGCATATATCGGTATCGGTTGATATCGGTATCGGTATCGGTATCGGTATCGAAATTAAGAGTTGGACAATATCGGAATATTGGTATCGGTAAAAAAGCCAATATCGAGCATCCCTATATTTTATTGTTATAACTTTTTATCATGTCTATTTTATTATCTATTCTATTTTATTATTCTATTTTATTATTTGTATTTTGCACAATCAAGGCGGGCATGGTCACCTTCATTCAGTCCATTCTCTTCGGATCAAATAACAAACTCAGCAAGACCGACGGCTTCTCAGTTACAGTGGGTGACAATATTGTCACAAGGAAAGATGAAATTACATACTAGAGGCAAATCTTTCCTGTGACAAAATGGCATCCAAGGTAATAAAAAAAGTCAACCAACAAACTAGATTCTTGTACCGGATCTCCTCTCTGGTAAACAAGAATACCCTGAAGACTCTAGCAGGAGCACTCATTCAAGGGTACTATGACTATGCTTGCACCTCATGGTACCAAAGCACCTCAAAGGCGCTAAAAACAAGATTACAAACATCACAAAACAAACTGCTCAGACTTCTACTTGACCTTACCCCTAGAACCCACCTCACCCCTGCCCACTTTGACAACCTAGGATGGCTTAGAGTAGACGACAGAGTACAGCAACTTGCAATGGGCCTGGTCTACAAGATACACTATACGACTAAGGTACCCATGTACATGTCAAAATACTTCCCAAAGGTCAGTGAATACCATGACCACAACACCAGAGGAAGCTCAACAACTCATGTAAACCCAGATTCGGCTCAAACAAGGGACTAAACACGTTTCGCAATTATGCCATATCAATGTGGAACGCCCTACCCAAAGCTGTAAAGGAATGTGAATCCCTACCCACATTCATAACCGCTCTTAAAGAGCACCTACGGGAGGCTGCAATTCGAAACTGGCCACCGTAAATGTCCAAACCCCACCACCCCCACCCCCTCCTAATAGACAGTCTCCTCCCCACTGCATGTATATATTCTCTCCCCACCGTATGTATATTTCTCTCCCACCCACCCACCCCTTCCTAATGTACAGTATCCTCCCTACCGTATGTATATATTCTCTCCCCACCATATGTATATTTCTCTCCCACCCACCCACCCTTTCCTAATGTACAGTCCCCTCCCCATCATATACTCTGTCAGGATATATGGGTAACAGTACTGTATATTTGCATATCGTATATGTCACAAATGTAACAGTACTAAATACCTGTATGTCATGTATGTCCCTATGCCATAAATGTCATGTATGTTGTGTATGTCATAAATGTCACTATGAATTGAAAATGGGGGACCCTGATTTAAACAAGACAAACGTATTTCTCTGGTCTGCATCCCCTTAACAATTGTGTTGTATTGAGCCGTACTGCATTGTACCCATTCTGCAATCTGTTAAATAAAGTTTTCATTAATTCACATGTCTCGTGTATTTGACAAATAAATCTCTTGAATCTTGAACAAATGTTTTCTAGTTAATGTTTAGCTTTTCAATGTTTAAACGTGCTTTGGCAATGTGCACAGTGCTATGTCATAACAATGAAGCCATTTGAATTTAATTTAGTGAAAAAGAAAGAGAGAGAGAAAGAAAAAGTGAATGAGAATGAGATAAAAAGCGCAGAAGAGTGTGTGAGAGAAAATGAGAGAGTGAGAGATAAAGGAAGTGGAAGAGAGAAACAGAGAGAGCATGGGAGAGATGATGTGAGTGAGAGAGAGAGAGAGAGAGAGAGAGAGAGAGAGAGAGAGAGAGAGAGAGAGAGAGAGAGAGAGAGAGAGAGAGAGAGAGAGAGAGAGAGAGAGAGAGAGAGAGAGAGAGAGAGAGAGAGAGAGAGAGAGAGAGAGAGAGAGAGAGAGAGAGAGAGAGAGAGAGAGAGAGAGAGAGAGAGAGAGAGAGAGAGAGAGAACTTCATTCCCAGTGTGATGCGTATCTGACATTTCCCACTGGCCCATGACCAGAGGGCTGTGATTCTGAGCAGAGCGCCTTGGACCCAGCAGGGGCTCTTCGTCCCAGGCCTAGCTGGTAGAAACAGGCTGTGGGCACTGCTCACCGGAAAGCATTCCAGTACAATGGCTTACTGAGCAGCCAGTAATGACAACCCAGTCCACTAGGATTAGTTGGATAGGTGGGATCCAAATATGGGACCCCATGATGTGTGTGTGTGTGTGTGTGTGTGTGTGTGTGTGTGTGTGTGTGTGTGTGTGTGTGTGTGTGTGTGTGTGTGTGTGTGTGTGTGTGTGTGTGTGTGTGTGTGTGTGTGTGTGTGTGTGTGTGTGTGTGTCAAGTCAAGTCAAGTCAAGTCAAGTCAGTTTTATTTATATAGCACATTTCCAGGCAGCGGCAGCTGACACCAAAGTGCTTCACAAGCAAGTTGATAAAAACAAAATAATGTGATGCAAGGTATAAGATTAAAAACATAGCAAAGCAATGAAAGCAACAAAAACAAAACAATATGGTGCTAGATATAAGATTAAAAACATAATAAAGCAATGAAAGCAATAAAAACTGGTAGGACACAGTAAAACAAAGAGGTGCGTGTATGTGTGTGTGTGTGTGTGTGTGTGTGTGCGTGCGTGCGTGCGTGCGTGCGTGCGTGCGTGTGTGTGTGTGTGTGTGTGTGTGTGTGTGTGTGTGTGTGTGTGTGTGTGTGTGTGTGTGTGTGTGTGTGTGTGTGTGTGTGCGTGCGTGCGTGCGTGCGTGCGTGTGTGCGTGCGTGTATGTGCGTACGTATGTGTTTGTATGCTTTTATCGTCCTGGCAGTGATTGCTCTGTGAATCCTGTGATATCTTCACATTTTACAAGTTTTTTAATCCAGGTGCCTCCAGACAATGCTGATCATGACGCTAGTAGGCAGGACAATCGAGGACAGTCAAACTGTGTGAAGATGTTGTTGACCTCTCTCTGCTTAACAAGATTTATTTATTTCAGACCCCCATTAGTCATTGCATGCCTCAGCAGCGTCTATTCTTCCTGGGGTCTGAATACAAACATATAAAAATCAAACAATAATAATAAATAAAACAACATAAAATAAAACAAAAATCTATAAAACACCAATAAAGTGTACAAACAAATATAGAACAATAAACAAATCAAAATCAGACATACAAACAAATATAGAACAATAACAAATATACAAACATATAGAACAAATCAAATATCAATAAAACAACAAATAAAACATCAAACAGAAGAATCTCAGAGAAAACTAAAACGTGTTCAAAAACAGCTTGACATTCCATGTACTAATATTCCTCATAAACATTAGACAAAGACATTCCAAATGAATACATAACCCAACATAACCAAGAATTCATCACAGATTAGACTTAACCAAAATCAATCGCTTTCTGCATTACAACTTTTCTTAGTCTCTTCTTGAATCCAACTTTACTGGTAATTGAAACTGCGATGCGTAACATACAGAGACAAGTCCAGGACAGATTCACACACAGGACAAGTTTGACAAAGAATTGTCTGTAGCAGTAATCATGCCGCACCAAAGCGGCCAGGTGTGCTGAAACAGCGGGTGTGGGTGGCACTTCTCCATATTTGTGACAGATGTTCCATAGTGGGAGAGTGATTAGCATACATATCGCGTCAAACCCACCCACTGCATTGGGAGTGTTATAATTGACTGCAGAAAGTAACGGTAACTGTGTCCTCTCAACGCATCATAAAGTGCCACATTTGCATGCAATAAAATCTCAGCTCTTGATCATTCCAGGTGTTGGAACAATCACCACTATGTACAAGCGTTGTAGCCTACTGCAGTGTATATATCCTGATGACCAAATTAGGAAGGACTAAAACACACACAGTCTTAGGAACAAATCAGGATGGGGGGAGAATAAACATTATGGTTCAGTTATTTCCCCCCAAGGCCTATTTCCAAATGACTGCTAAGTGTTTAAGGTCAATGTTCTTCATAACAACCGCCTTGTCCTAATCACAACCACATGTAGACAGAGTCTGGGATAGAGAGTCTGTTCACCCTGTTAACCACAAGTATGTCGGTAGGTAAGCCTTTATTTATACAGCACCTTTCAATACAGCTGAGTCACAAAGTCCTTCGCAAACATCCAAGATCAAAATAAAATCGACAGACATGCTAGCGGACACAGAATGACCGGACATGAAAGGTATAACGTTGATGCTATAGTGTTGCTATGCAGTCCACGTCCGGCATGCAGAGAAAAAAGCCTCTACCCCTCTGCGATCCACAGGCAGAACTTTGCACCGGGCATGTCCAGTATGGACAACAGCACCTGTTGTGAAGGGCCAGATTAAACCGAATATATATATTTATTTATATATATATATTTAATTGTATTTGTATATTCTCTAATATTCCCTGATATCCCTTGTATATTCCTTGTACAATATGCATTGAATATCCATTCTAGCCTACTGAACATCCCATAATAGTCTCCATTCTACTATTGGTCGAGACCTTGGTGCCAGGCTGCCATACCCCTCAGACCCAGTTCAAACGTACCGCTCCACATGTACGAACAAGTCCTAGTTCCGCGTAGGAATCTGGCTACCGCACCACTAATGGGACTATTTGTTCATAGTGCGTATATATACTGCGCTACTAAAGTAGGACTTTCTTTTCAGTCCAGTTTCTTACCCTCCAATAGAGTCACAGACGTAAAGCCTCCCCGCGACGCCACGTGTGGGAGTAAGGCCAAGTTCGCCTACCATCGGTATTGAGACATCGTGTATATTAATATTTGAATAGTCATATTTGGCACTATATCGTCGAGTTGGACGTAGTCTATTAAGCTAATAATAGTCTGTTAATATATAGTGCTTCGTGCGGTGAGAATACTACCGTAGTCAGTACCCCATCGTTTCGGGCAGAGAACTGGCTGCTTACCCAGGGTGGTTGACCCCATGTGAAGCTGCACCCGAGGAGCCCCAGAGCCGACGAGCGAGTGGACCTGTATACCGGATTATTCTACCGACGACAGCCCGCCTTCCCAGGCACGGATTATGCTTTGTATACTTTGATTATTCCATGGATAAAGACCCCCGACACTGCCGTGTGTTGGAACCCCCCCCCCTGGAGAGGACGCAAGGTGAGGAGACGCTCTGCAAGACGAGGTCGCTTCACGTCTCTCCCCCGTGGACCGGAGAGAGCCGGCCCACAAAGAGTCCACCTGCTTTCATCTGTGGTCCAAGGATCGCCGGCGCATTGAACGGCACTACAGTGGGTTCACCTGGGATACCCTTGGCCGGACGAGGCAGCCGGATTCTACCCCCCCCCCCCCTCCTACTCCTGTCGGCTTACAAGCGACCGGATTAACCCCCCCTTAGTGTATCCAGTCTTATAATCATTAAAGTATCATTGCTGTTATTCCTTAACTATTCCAGGTCGTATATTTACCACCTGCGCCATCAGAGATTGGACATTCTCTATTGATATACCGACGAATACTCTTTGCCATAAAAGTGCATACTATTTCAATTCATAAATGTAATTAAGTGATTAAGTGCTTGCTCTACACACCATTGCTGTGTAGTAATAAACGCATACTTCGACTTCGTACATTTGTGTTGGATCCGTTTCATCTACGTGAGAGTGTTTATGATAATATATTTATGCCGTGTACTGGGTGGCCGAATATTAAGTACAAAGGTAGTGGTAGTAAGTATCATATCTAGTAATACAGTCAGGGAATTGTACCCCTCAGTGACCATTGGTCCTTCGAGCCGGAGGGTAATTAGTGTAATATTAATATAGTGTTATTAATATTGAAATGGCCTATGATGAACACTCCACGAAACGATCCTCCTAACCAACGCCCGCAGCGCGAACGACGGCTCCCTCAGTACTTAGAGGCTTACGCTGTCAGTCAACAACCTAGTCTTCTACTAACAGTAAACGCGGTAAAACTAGAAAGTAAAAGTATGTCTAACCCCAACGCCCAGACTACCCCGACCATAGAGGCCCCTACGGGCTCTAATGTAACTGACCAAGTTCACGGTGGGGACCAGTGGGAACCAGACATGACTTCACACCCCGCCAGTACTGAAGAAGTAGTCCCCGATGAGTCCCGGGAGGAATACAACGCTACCGAGAGAGAACTCGGCACGGAAGAAGACGGGGAGAGCACCGTGGAGATAGAGCTCCAAGGCTCCGCAAGGAGTACCCCGAGGGAAGGCTCCCCTATACAACCGCCTTCTCCCAGCGAGGCAGAGAGGACCCTACAGCAGGCCTTCCTCATCAGCCTGAACGCCGCTGCTGAACGCGACCGACTGCAGATCCAGCAGCGAAGCGAACACGAGCAGATACGTCTAGAAATAAGACGCATTCAGATGGAAGAGAATGTGGCCCGAGAACGAGCCGGTGCTCAACGGGACGCAGCGCGCGACAGACAGCAGTCGCAACTAATAGAACAGCTGATCAGACGGACAACACCCTCTCCCTCCGCCAGAGGCTCCAGGAACTCGTCTAGACACACCTCCAGGGCGGCATCCCCTAGCCGAGTAAACAACCCTGAACTTGACCAACAGACGAGGTCTATACCCCCCACAGACCACCTCCCCCCACCGGTCCAAGCGAGACCTAGCCACCGGGAAGGAGCAGCATATCCTGTGGAGAGGCTAAACCAGAGACTACAAGCACTGGATGACCTAACTGAAGACGAAGAGGAAGAGGAGGAGAACCACGCCCGAAGACAGCACAGTACTCTACCGGACCAGGAGGTCCGGTACAGCCCAGGCTATACTCCCGCGGAGCTGCGCTACAGACCCCCGACTCTATACACGGGTGAGCACGACGCTCGACCCGCACCGAGGAACAGCACCTGGACAAGCGGGCCATGGTACACTGCCGGTACCAGCCCATACCAAGGAGCGGGAGGAGACTCGCCTAGGAGGCCTCTCCCCCAACGCTCGCCGATGTATCCACAGTCAGCGTCATACATTGGCACGCCTATGGTACCCGACTTCACCCAAGAGAACCGGGCCCAGTATACAGAACTCCGCATGTGTCTGGAGACCATGTTGGTGGATGTATTGGATGAACGCCACAAATACGCCATCCTACTGAAGCACTTAAAGGTGCCCCGCGCACATAATATAGCGCTCGCCTACGCGACTTCCACCACCCCATACACAGCAGCGCTGGTAGCACTGGACCAGAGGTATGGGCGCATATGGGATTACGTGATCCAGGAGATCCGACACATCGACCGCTTACCCCCAGCAACAGACAATCGAGCACTGGACGACCTGTCCATCAGAGTGCAGTCCCTGGTAGGGATGTTGGGAGTGCAAAGAGAGAAGGGGAGGCATGAACTTTACGCCAACTCAAATGTGGAAAGGATTCTGGAGAAGCTGCCGCCCGCTCGTCAGGAGCGCTTTAGGCGGCAGAGGGACCACAGAGACCCGAATGGCCCCGAACCGAACCTCCTCGATCTAGCAGACTTCCTGGCGAGAGAAGTCAGCAGCCTACGGCTAGATACATTCGGACGGAGCACCCCTGGCTCCAGAGAAGGAACCAGACGACTAAATGATGGAAGAAGATCGGTGACTGTGATGCACCAATCGGAGTCAGTACCGAGCAGCAGGAGCCACAGTACCCCCTCCAGAACGGAGAAGTGGAAGATAGTGTGCCCCTACTGTGAGAAAGAACACTGGCTAGCGCAATGTGACTCCTTCCCCAAGCTGAACGCGGAGGAAGCAGGTCAATGGATAAAGTCCAACAAGCGCTGTTTTCGCTGTGCGCGCTCACACATGGCAGCCGAATGCCGCTTAAAGAAAAGGTGCACCAAGTGCGATGGAGCCCATCTGGACATACTTCACGACAGTAACAGACGGCGCCCTTCACCCGCACCATCCAGCCGCAAAGCGAGCGTCATGTACATCGATCCCGCCAGCAGCAGTGGAGCCCGAGTACTCCTAAAAGTAGTGCGTGTGACACTAAGCTACCAGAATAAAGTCCTGGCCACTTACGCCGTCCTCGATGACGGGTCAGAGAAGACCCTGCTGCTCGCCTCCGCTGCGGCCCAGCTAGGGCTGCGGGGAAGCGAAACCCAAATGACAATTCGGACAATAAGACGAGATTTGAAGACGATAAAGGGCGAGAATGTCTCATTCTCTATCGCAGCAAGCGGCCAGCCTGAGCGACGGTACCAGATTGCAGACGCTTTCACCAGCCAAGAAATAGGACTGTCGCGGTACACATACCCCGTCGCCAAGCTGATAGAGAAATATGCACATCTGCGCAAGTTACCGATCCCGCTCATAGACAATGCTATGCCGACCCTGTTGATAGGCTCCGACCATGCAGACCTCATTGTCCCGATAGACCGGGTTCATACCGGACCCCGAGGCTGTCCTGCAGCAGTCGAGACCTGTTTGGGATGGACTCTCCAAGGCCCGCTCGCCAAATCTCTCAACCGAAGTACAGCCACTAGATGTCTCCACTCCCGAGTCACAGAGGGAGAAACCGCACTCCTGCAACACGTAGAGCGGCTATGGACCGTGGAACAAATGCCCTTTAAGAACGGAAAGAAAGACATTCGCTCTAAAGATGACATTTACGCCATTCACCTCCTCGAGACAGGGACCAAGAGAGTCCCGGTCAACGGCGTGTTGAGATACGCCACGCCACTCCTGCGGCGAGAAGGAATGCCTACTTTCCACGCCAAGACAGACGCCACAGAACGGTACCTGCTGAACACGGAGCGGCGCTTAGCCAAGAACCCCGCCCAAGAGAGTGTATACCGCGCTGAGATTGAGAAGCTCATCACAGCGGGACACGTCACAAAGATGGACATTAAAGAGGCTGACCAGACCACTGAATCGTGGTACGTGCCCCACCACAAGGTCCATCACAACGGTAAAGACCGCATAGTATTTAACTGCAGCTACCAGATCGGATCCCAAAATCTGAATAAAGAGTTACTGCCCGGTCCCACACTCGGCCCCTCCCTACTCGGCGTTCTACTCCGCTTCCGCCAGGAAAAGGTGGCCATCAGCGGGGACATTAAAGGAATGTTCCTGCAGGTGAGATTAGTAGAGGCGGACAAGCCCCTGTTACGGTTCCTATGGAGAGAGAAGCCAGGAGATGAGCACCCAGCCATCTACCAATGGGAAGTCCTCCCCTTCGGAACTACGTGCAGCCCCTGCTGTGCTACATTTGCACTACAGAAACATGTAGCAGAGGACCCAGCAGCGGACGAAGAGGTCCGACACAGCGTAAAGAACAGCTTCTACGTAGACAACTGTCTACAAAGCCTTTCAACCCAAGAAGAAGCCGAGGCTCTCCTGATTAAACTCCGCGCCTCATTGATCAAAGGCGGCTTTGATCTCAGGCAGTGGGCCAGCAGCGATCCGCAAGTACTGCGCAGCCTCTCCTCCGAGGACAAGGCAGCCAGCAGCGAGACCTGGATGGCTACAATCCCGGGAGAAGCCCAGGAGATGACCCTGGGATTGGTGTGGCGATTCAAAACAGATTCGCTTCACTACAGACACAAGCCCCTGACTACGGAGCAGGGAAGGCCGGCGGCGGCGCCGACCACCAGACGGAGTGTGTACACAACACTCGCCCGACAATATGACCCGCTAGGATGTATTCTACCGTACACCACCAGGGCAAAAATGATTGTACGAGCATTGTGGGACAAGGACCAGGGCTGGGACGACCCCATTCCCGCACACCTTACATCCACCTGGAGAGAGTGGGAGATGGAGCTCCACTCACTCCCAGGCGTTAATATGCGCCGAAGCTACTTCCCACCCACGGTGAGGCCAGAGACATGTAAAATGGACTTACACGTCTTCAGTGACGCCTCAGAGGTCGCATACGGATCAGTAGCCTACTTGCGGGCCCAAGACCAGGGGGGAGAGATCTACACAGCATTTGTCCTCGCCCGCTCGAGAATAGCCCCACGCAAGCAACAATCTATCCCACGTCTAGAGCTCTGCGCAGCCTTAGCCGGAGCGCACCTAGCCACGCTCATCCAACGTGAGCTCACCATACCGGTGTCTAGAACAATCCTGTGGTCAGATTCCACGACGGTACTCGCCTGGATCAAATCGGACTCATGCAAGTACAAAGTCTTCGTGGGAGTCAGAGTCACCGAGATTCAAGACTTAACCGAAGAGTTAACCGGAGAAACAGAGTGGCGCTACGTTGATACAAAACAGAACCCAGCTGACGTCATCACCCGGGGGATGCCCCTGGATGACCTCACCCGTCGCAATGTCTACAGTGACGGCCCCGCATTCCTAAGACTCCCGGAAGGACAGTGGCCCATGCCTATCCCGAGGGAAGCAAGTCCAGAGGAGGTGGAAAATAAGAAGTCTGTGTTCTGTGGATTGAGCACCGTAGCCTCCACCGACCCTAACATAGACGATTGCACGTCCATAGAGAGTGCACAACAAAGAACATTCCTGCGGTACCACCCGGAGTGCAAGTCCCCCGCTGATATGTCAGCAGCTAACTACGAGGAAGCAGAATTGCTTCTACTGCAGCGAGCCCAGAGAGACTCGTTCCCCGATGAATTGGCCTGTCTACAGGGAGGAAAGCCCGTCCCATCCGACAGCAGATTAATTCACCTGGCCCCCGAGAGCGACGCTCATACCCTCATCAGAGTGGGTGGTCGCCTACGCAGAGCCCCCAATCTACCGGATGACATTAAATACCCGATCGTATTGAACAGCCGACACAAGGTCACAGAGCTGATTATAAAGAAATACGATGAGGATGTACATCACGCAGGAGCAGAAAGAGTCTTCGCGGAAATCAGACGTCGTTACTGGATCCTACAAGGAAGAGAGGCGGTACGACGCTTCCAGCGAACATGTCTAGACTGCCGCAAGTGGCGCGCGCAGCCCAGCATACCAAGGATGGCTGACCTTCCTCCATGTCGCCTCCGAATCGGTGACAAGCCATTCCACTCAACGGGTATGGACTGCTTTGGCCCGCTGCACATAAAGAAAGGAAGAGGAACCGAGAAGCGGTGGGGTATTGTATTCAAATGCATGACCACCAGAGCGATACACATCAAGCTTCTCCCGACCATGAGCACAGACTCATTCCTTATGGCCTTCCGAAGATTTACATCACGGAAAGGAAGACCGTCTACCCTATTGTCCGATCATGGGACAAACTTCAAAGGCGGCGAAAGAGAGCTGAGAGAGAGCTTCCAAGCTATGGGCCCAGAACTTAAGACCCACCTCGCTCCAGCACAGGTTGATTTCCAATTCAACCCCCCAAACGCACCCCACTTCGGTGGCACTTGGGAACGAGAAGTGCGCTCCATAAAGACAGCCCTGTACGCAGTACTTGGGGCCCAGACTGTGGCGGAAGAAGTCCTAATGACAGTCCTCACGGAGATTGAGGGAGTACTTAACTCGAAGCCCCTCGGATATGTCTCCAGTGATGTGGCGGATATCGACCCAGTTACCCCCAACACACTCCTGATGGGGCGGCTAGATCCTGCATTACCCCAGACAATGTACCGGCCTGAAGAAGCGAACGGCCGACGAATGTGGAGGTACAGCCAAGTATTAGCCGACAAGTTTTGGAACAGTTTCCTACTGCACTACCTACCGTCTCTACAGACCCGCCAGAAGTGGGTAAAGGAGAGAGACAATTTGACAGAAGGAACAGTCGTCATGATTATTGATCAATCACTGCCCAGAGCTATGTGGCCGGCCGGCCGCGTAAGCAAAGTGATCACCGGTGCCGACGGCAAGGTCCGAGCAGCTGAAGTGCTCGTCCAGGGTCGCACTTACACCCGTCCCGTGGCGAGGCTCATAGAACTGCCTCGACTCCCAGACACAATCGATGATGACCATGACCCTACAACCCTATGACTTTGTGAAGTTGACTGACCCCTACAGCAAACCCTTATGTGTAAATAGACAACGCGATTAATCTGTCTCTGTTTAACTGATTAGGTCTGGGACCAATCAGGGGGTGGCTGTTGTGAAGGGCCAGATTAAACCGAATATATATATTTATTTATATATATATATTTAATTGTATTTGTATATTCTCTAATATTCCCTGATATCCCTTGTATATTCCTTGTACAATATGCATTGAATATCCATTCTAGCCTACTGAACATCCCATAATAGTCTCCATTCTACTATTGGTCGAGACCTTGGTGCCAGGCTGCCATACCCCTCAGACCCAGTTCAAACGTACCGCTCCACATGTACGAACAAGTCCTAGTTCCGCGTAGGAATCTGGCTACCGCACCACTAATGGGACTATTTGTTCATAGTGCGTATATATACTGCGCTACTAAAGTAGGACTTTCTTTTCAGTCCAGTTTCTTACCCTCCAATAGAGTCACAGACGTAAAGCCTCCCCGCGACGCCATGTGTGGGAGTAAGGCCAAGTTCGCCTACCATCGGTATTGAGACATCGTGTATATTAATATTTGAATAGTCATATTTGGCACTATATCGTCGAGTTGGACGTAGTCTATTAAGCTAATAATAGTCTGTTAATATATAGTGCTTTGTGCGGTGAGAATACTACCGTAGTCAGTACCCCATCGTTTCGGGCAGAGAACTGGCTGCTTACCCAGGGTGGTTGACCCCATGTGAAGCTGCACCCGAGGAGCCCCAGAGCCGACGAGCGAGTGGACCTGTATACCGGATTATTCTACCGACGACAGCCCGCCTTCCCAGGCACGGATTATGCTTTGTATACTTTGATTATTCCATGGATAAAGACCCCCGACACTGCCGTGTGTTGGAACCCCCCCCCCCCCTGGAGAGGACGCAAGGTGAGGAGACGCTCTGCAAGACGAGGTCGCTTCACGTCTCTCCCCCGTGGACCGGAGAGAGCCGGCCCACAAAGAGTCCACCTGCTTTCATCTGTGGTCCAAGGATCGCCGGCGCATTGAACGGCACTACAGTGGGTTCACCTGGGATACCCTTGGCCGGACGAGGCAGCCGGATTCTACCCCCCCCCCCTCCTACTCCTGTCGGCTTACAAGCGACCGGATTAACCCCCCCTTAGTGTATCCAGTCTTATAATCATTAAAGTATCATTGCTGTTATTCCTTAACTATTCCAGGTCGTATATTTACCACCTGCGCCATCAGAGATTGGACATTCTCTATTGATATACCGACGAATACTCTTTGCCATAAAAGTGCATACTATTTCAATTCATAAATGTAATTAAGTGATTAAGTGCTTGCTCTACACACCATTGCTGTGTAGTAATAAACGCATACTTCGACTTCGTACATTTGTGTTGGATCCGTTTCATCTACGTGAGAGTGTTTATGATAATATATTTATGCCGTGTACTGGGTGGCCGAATATTAAGTACAAAGGTAGTGGTAGTAAGTATCATATCTAGTAATACAGTCAGGGAATTGTACCCCTCAGTTACAGCACCCATTAACACATGACACCAAAGGCCATCAACACTAGCACAGCCGACAAGGGGTCACATGACCCCTAGGCATTTTCAATAAATGTATCCTCGTCACTGGGTCGAGCTCCAGCTCTGTCACTCAATGACTTTTCCTAAAAGTACCCGTTTTATCTGGCACGGTTTCTAAAATTTGAAAATGACTTCAGGAAAATGTAATTAGAACGTTATTCCACATATGGGCCATTGGAACAGACGAAAGTCACAGCACTTTGCGAAGGTCTAGCGCAGGGGTGGCCAACACGTGGCTCGCGAGCCGCATGTGGCTCTTTGCCCGTCAATGTGGGGCTCTTCCATCCAAAAAAATAATAATAAAAAATGTTTACATATATATTTTTTTATGTCACTCAAACCTACATTTCATTGTGGTAAACCTCATATTTTTATATTCAGAGGTAATTATATAGTTTACACAGTTTATTTTTCTCATATTTCTCATATAAACTGTCTGGTCATCTGACCCGTTCCTGGCGGGAATTAGCAATAGGGGATATCTGCAGAGCCGCAAGCCCAACGTCTGGGCGGGGCTTCGTGGCTTGGACTAAGTTTGAGGAGGGGCTTCGTGGCTTGGACTAGGTTTGACTGTGCGTGGGTGGGGCTTCGTGGCTTGTACTCGGTTTGACTGTGCATTCGGGCTTGTACTCGGTTTGACTGTGCAGTAGTCAGTTTGTGCTGTTTATTTTTACAAGCAGTGAAGACTCGACAGCATTTGCATTTCTGTGTTCCGTGTTGCAGGTTAGGGTTAAGGTTAGGGTTATGGTTAGGGTTAAGGTTAGGGTTAAGGTTAGGGTTAGGGTTAGGGTTAGGGTTAGGGTTAGGGTTAGGGTTAGGGTTAGGGTTAGGGTTAAGGTTAAGGTTAGGGTTAGTGTTAAAAAATAAACAGCACAAACTGACTACTTCCGGTACAAGCCACGACGCCCCGCCCACGCACAGTCAAACCTAGTCCAAGCCACGTAGACCCGCCTCAAACCTAGTCCAAGCCACGAAGCCCCGCCCAGACGTTGGGCTTGCGGCTCTGCAGATATACCCTACTCGGAATTAGTGGCATTTTCTCCATGGCTGTGCTTGTGTTAAAGGCTTACTAAGTAGTTTCAGCCACTAGATGTCAATAGAGCACCACCAAAACAATGTTGTAGGTGTTACAAATGCTGTATTACCGAACATAGTTCAGATTAAACTGTCTAGGCATTGCAGATCAAACATGACTCAATATCCAGCAATATCATGTCAAACAACTAAAAAACACATTTCAGGTTCAACTTTAGGTAGAAAAGGAGAAAGTTGACAAGCAAACAAGCTGCCATTTTCTTTTTGAAACGCTGAATATGTAATATATGTACTTACTTGTAATAAGTACACATTGCACAATAATATACAATACATAACTATATTACTTATAACCAGGGCCGCCTGGGAGAAATGCGAGGCCCTGTGCGAGATTTAAACGCGAGCCCCCCCCCCCCACAAAAGGTAAAAATATATATATATATATATATAATTTTTTTTTTTTTTTTTTTATACAGTCAACATATTCTTAAATAATAGCGCTGCCCGAGGCTGGGCATGATACAGTCAACATATAGCAAGAGAGAGAGCGAGAGAGAGCTCCCGTTCTACAGTCAATATACAGTGTACAGAGAGAGAGAGAGAGAGAGAGAGAGAGAGAGAGAGAGAGAGAGAGAGAGAGAGAGAGAGAGAGAGAGACACATTGGAAAGAAATTGAAATGCTATTTGGCCCTAAACAGAGAGTACACAGTGGCAGAATACCTGAGCACTGTGACTGAAGATCCTTGACTAGGTACAGACTCAGCAAGCACAGCCTAGCCATCGAGAAAGGCCGCCATAGGCAGACTGTGTGTGTTAGAAAGAGAGAGAGAGAGCATGTGTGTTTGTGTGTTAGAGAGAGAGAGCATGTCTGTGTGTCGTGTGTGTGTGTGTGTTAGAGAGAGAGCATGTATGAGAGAGAGATAAGCAAAGATGAGCCCCTAAAGGATATTAAACTTTTAATGGAAGAACAAAACAGAAGGAAAAGATAACTTCACAAAGGCAACATGAATATACATAGATCCAAAAGGACAAAGATCAACACTTAAATCCAAAGAGAAGAGGGTCTATACCAGAGAAAACAAAGTAGCAAGGAGCCAATGGCCGACATCAGCTAAATAGGCTAACTGCAAATAGAGTAGCCAGGTACTGACACCAGGCCACACACAGCTTTGGCCAACGCTACCCAAGCTACACAAACGACCAAGACAATTCACACACAGCACATGTCGTATCTCCAAATGTTGTGAAGTAACATATGTTTTGCCTGGAAAAAAACATCGTTATTAACAAAACATTCGGGCGGGGAAGGAAGGAAGAGTGGGGTAATGTCCAATGGACATCTTACCTGCACCAAGGAACGCAGGGCGAAAGGCTGCAACACAGGTCTCCACGTTGACGAAAGGCCTCTCGCTGGTGGGACAAAAAGAAGCTATGGCCGTAGCCTTGTCATGGTGCAGGCCCGACTACATCTTCTGTCAAAGATGATGTCGTAGTCAGAGTGCCAGGGCCCCCTGCTATTCTCATGGCTAATGTCAATGGTCGTAGCACAAGCTAACAGCTAACTCTAGGCTAACTGATAGCATCAAACTAACGTTCCCAGCCGAGCGCAGCCGGCAGCTAACGTCGTAGCTAAACAGCTTACTGGCTAACAGTTAGCTCAACCCGGCTATCGCTAACCATTAGCTAACGCAGAAGCAAGCTATGCGGCTACCACTGAAAAACTGTACAACGTGAGAAAAGCAATACAGGCCAACACTTCAGACAGCCGCTGTGTTTTCCTCTTCTCATACGAAGAGAGAAGGGAAAAAGAAGGCAATACACGTCCCACTACAGAGTGGTGTTTACCATAGCGGTGCCGGCAACAAGTCCCTCGCGGACTATAGCCGACTTGAGCATGGAGATATTCTCATAATGAACCACCAAGCTCACCTCCGTCGCACCAGGTGCTGACACCAGGCCACACACCGTTAGCTACTAGTACTACAACAGCTAGTCGGCCCGTTTGGCTCCCGAGAGAGAGAGAGAGAGAGAGAGAGAGAGAGAGAGAGAGAGAGAGAGAGAGAGAGAGAGAGAGAGAGAGAGAGAGAGAGAGAGAGAGAGAGAGAGAGAGAGAGAGAGAGAGAGAGAGAGAGAGAGAGAGAGAGAGAGAGAGATATCCACGGCGGGAATAGAATAGAGTGCATTAAAAACTCACCAAACGTCCAAGAGGATGGAGACAACCGCGTGGAGTTGACGAAGTTCATCTGCCGAACGACCATCCTCTTCATCTTGGCATAACAATGCTGCATGCGCTGTCTCTAGGTTAGCTAACGCTAGTTAGCCTTTAGCTAAGCTAGCTACTAGCCGACATCATCATGGCTATATCCCGACTGAACCACACGTTAGCACTCAATATTATAACGTAGCTAAAGCTAACTAGCTGTCCCTGTCTTTAGCCGGGATGGCTAGCCTGACTGAACTGTCTAACATGCAACAACTTTCATCTTCAGTCCATCTGGCGAACGATGTCCTCTTCATCTTGGCTGGCATAACCTCCAATGCTGTACGCGCGAAATAGTCAGACGCTAGTGATGGGTCGGTCATGAGCGACTCGTTCATAAGAGCCGATTCATTGCCGTGAGCGTGAGTCGAATCGCTCACGTCTGGCAATGAGTCGGTTCACCCCCCCCCCCCCCCCCCCCCGGCACGCACACAGACACACACAATGAACTCAACAGACGCTACCTTACCTGTAACCCCTCCCCTCATTGAAACCAATTCAGCCTCAGAGCTGCCTGCAGAGCCTCAGAGCCAGGAACAAGTCAGACACATTCTACAAATGTGTCTAATGTGAAATATATAAGCATATAAGCAAAACTAGATTTTAGGTCTGTTATGAAAAAGGGCCTCGCGGGAAGGGGGGCCTCGCAAAAAAAACAAAAAATAATAATAAATAATAATATTTTTTTTCATTTCTTATTTATTTTTTTTGTGCGAGGCCCCCCTTCCCGCGAGGCCCTGTACGACCGCACTGCTCGCACACCCCCTGAGGCGGCCCTGCTTATAACATGCGCTCACTGCCCAAATGTTGATGCCCAGAAACGTGCTGAGCACAGACAAATAAGAGAATCCAGGCAGAGGGAGGGTCACAGCAGATACAGACACCACCACACACTTCTAGTGGGTCATCACCCTTAACTGTGGGCGGTATCTGCTCCGTCTTTGCGAGCCATTCACTAAGGATATTGCACGGATTATATACTAGCGCAAACACGCCCATAGGTGTGCAATTTGTTCCGGATTTGATCCAGCACAGCAGGATATCAGGATATCGGGAAGGGGGGGAAATAAATCCAAAATGAGGGAGAGGGAAGCTCTTAAATCTGGGCGATTCTTGCCGGCGACTGATAGAATGTTATTGCTTCCATTGTTATGAATGAGAGAACGTAGTAGAAAAGACTCACGCACATCCAAAGTGTAGTCACGGGTGCTTGACTCAAATAGATATGTAAAGTTGTGGAAAAAAAGTCAGCACACCGTCTGCAGTGTTCCCAAGTTTAATATAATTTAACACAACGTTTCACTTTTTCAAGTGTCACCAACATGTGAAAAGGGGTGGGGTATATATACATATTAGAGGTCAAGGTTGAACCAGGTCAAGGTTCAAATCAATTAGCCTATAGGCTACAAATTTACAAAACATACTGCAGCTAAAGTGCCAGAACATACGGTACATAGTTACAATAACAGTAGTACGGTAGTTAGTAGTTAGATGTAACACACCTTCACATGCAAAATAGAGAAAAAAATATATATATGAGAAAACTTAAAAAACAGAATCAGACAGAATGTGTGTATTTACAGGAAGGGTTTAATGTCAAACTCTTCATTAAGTCCAAGAGGGGCCATAGTCTGAAGGGTGTGTATATGGTAGGTCTCTCTCTGCAAAAGTAGTTTGCCATGGTCTCCGCCTCTCGCTGGTCTCTCTACCTTTTCAATGCCTGTGTATCTTATGTGCTGATATTGTGTCCTGCCTGTCTAAAGTGTACTGCAACCGGGTTATGTTCATCACCACATCTGATGTTGCTGCGGTGTTCACTGATGCGTGTTTTGAGTTGCCGGTTGGTTTTGCCTACATAGCTCAGGCCACATGGACATTTTATTAGGTAGATGACATGAGTGGAGCTACAGGTGATGAAGCCACGAACTCTGAGGGTTTTACCATTAAGTGGATGTGTGTAGGTCTTGCTCTTAATAGTATATCCACATTGTGCACAGTTGCCACACTTGTAGTTCCCATCTGGGGTGTTATCTAGGAACGTGGGTCTGTGAGCAGTGGGTGGGCTGTAGGATCTCACTTGTTGGTTTCTCAGGTTGGGGGGGGCGTTTGTAAACTACGGTGGGAGGTTCCTTGAAGACAGATTGGAGTTTGGGATCAGAGTTGATGATGTGCCAGTGTTTATGTAGGATCTTTGTGAATTCAAAACCTACAGGAGAATATGTAGTGCAGCACAGCAGGGACTGGTCCTTAGTGGGTCTAATGCTAGGTTGCAGGCATTCGTCCTGTGTGGCCACATCAAAGTGGTTAGCAGCTTTGTCTATCCATTCTGTAGGATACCCTCTCTCCTGGAATCTCCTGCTCAGGTTTGTGGACTGTCTCTGATATAAACTATCAAGGCTGCAGATTCTCCTGGCTCTGTGAAACTGGCTGACCGGGAGGCTCTTAATGAGGTGGGTGGGATGGAAACTGTCACCCTGTAGTAAAGTGTTTCTGTCAGTAGGCTTGCGAAATAAATCAGTATGTATAGTGTTCCCTTCCTTGATGACCAAAACATCCAAGAAACTGATGCTGCTGGAGCTGGCCTCCAGAGTGAAGCTCAAATTGGAGTTAGCTGCGTTGAGATATTTATGAAATACCTCCAGTGACTCTTCACTCCCTGTCCAAATAATGAAAATATCGTCAATGTAGCGCTGATATATCAATATGTCTGGAAATTTTTTTTTTAGCAACAGGGTCCAATATATATTGATTCTCAAACTGATCCATGTACAGATTAGCATAGTTGGGGGCGATAGTACGTTTAAGTTTTCTCATTATTAGTGTGGGTGACCTGGCGAACACTTTCGGCAACCAACATGTACTTCCGCGTTTCTCTGATTGGCCAGCGTTGGCCAGCGCTCTCCTTCGTGAATACCAGCCGCTCTACGCTCGATCCCTACGCCGCGCATGCGCATGAGGCTCGCCCCAGGTGCTCGTTTACAGAGCGTACAAATACGCTTGTGTTATGATACAGGAGCTAAATAGGAAGTACTTGAGGTCGTTGTTAAATACGTGTGTGTTTTAATAAAGAGTATAACTGTAAAAGTAATGTTGAATTTTCGTGTCGCTAAACTAGACAAAGAGGTTTGAAAATACGAGCGTCTTGCGAGAGCGGTGGGGTTTGGCGTGTAATGACTAGCGATGGATATTATGTGTTTTAAATATGTTGCGACCGTCGGATTATTGTTAAAAACGGAGGGATACTAGCTAAGGTGTGGGGGAGTTGGCGTATATAAGTTGATTGCTTTAAAAACTGAGAGAAATGTCGTATTTACGCTGTTTAAAACGCGGTGATGGGCGAAAATCTTTGGTTTTAGCTTAACGTGTGGAGTTCAATTCGCGAGCGGGTAAGGGGCCTACGTAATGTTTAAAGAACAATATCTAAGGTTATGTGGAATTTACAAATGTGAAGAAAGATTTTGAAAAGATGTTTTAATTTGCTGTTAAATTAGATAAGTTGCCGGTGAGGTAATGTTAGAGTGACTCGGCGAGGAAAGATTACGTATGTCCACTTCCGGTTTGTGTGTTTGTGAATGTTAAATGTGGGGAATGTTTGTGCTGCTGTGTGTGTCTGTGCTGCGGGATGTTTGTGGAGGTTAATACGCGACGCGATAATCCCCCTGGTTAATAATAATAAATGGGCATCACAGAACACGCCATATTAGCAATGCTGGTTAATAATAATAAGCGGGTATAGCGCGATAATACCTAGCTGCATCAGATAATACCTACCTGCATCAATATACGCCGCGCTATATACTATATACTCCAACGCCTATATGTAGAACATGGTACAGTAAGTGGGGAGTGTAAACATTTATAGTTAAAGACAGTAGAGCTTGAGTATTTTCGATAGGGCTTTGATTCAAACCGGTGCATGAGATGAGGTTCTATATGTAGAACATGGTACAGTAAGTGGGGAGTGTAAACAGTGATTCAAACCCCCTCTGCACATTAATGCTTTATACTAGTTCAAGACAGTAGAGCTTGAGTACTTAGTTGTTTTGATAAATATGTATTCTACGGATTCAAACATAACATTACATTTCCGCGATTAGCCTCGCTTGGCATGTGAGTGGCGTCAAAAAGAAAATGCGCATGCGCGCGTTACCGGCGTAGGGGGAAAACGAGCGTAGAGGGCTGGCCGATCGCTGGCCAATCAGAGAAACGCGGAAGTACATGCTGGTTGCCGAAAGTGTTCACGCAGCCAGGTCACTTGCCACACTATTAGAATCTATACTATTCTTTATTCTTTATTTCTTTCTTTATTCCGCCGATTTTGCCAACAAAACTCCTCCCAGAGCGTTCGCGCCCCATACACGTGAAAGGTATCAAAACAACCGGCTTGCTCCAAACTTTTCGGAAAGTTTCACCGCACCGTTTGGCTACAAATCGACTTTAAACGGGACAATTTCGGTCCCATTGGAAATGCATTGCAAGTTAGAGTGTAGGAGGTGAAATAATTTCAATTGTGGACGTAGAAAAAAAAACACATCAAATTCCAAATAAATGGAATTGGACATTTCTATCTCAACTGATGACCATTTGTTTGAAGGTTCTCCTCCCCATAGACACCAATGTGTTCCCACTCTAAGAAAAGGCTGATTTTATTGCTTTTCCCCCCTTGTGTTCTGATCGTCACTGGGGCCACAATTGTCGACGGAATGCCACAATATCGCACACAACCCTTCACATAACCCTTGAAGTGCTCATCTGAAAGTCACAACGCTTCATCTCTTATCGTTTGCTTTTAATCATCGTGAGAATGCAGTCATGCATCTGCCCTCATTGAAATACATTGGGTCGAAAGTGCAAGTCATTCGTGCCTAATTAGTGGTAACAGGTGTGTGGCTCATGGCTCATGGCTCATGGCTACAGCTGACCTGCCAATGACCTCTCATGGAGTTAACCCTTAATCGCTCCTCTGTGTAGCAGTACTGAATTGATTGACAGCGCCCTCTGTCTTGCGGGTTGTGTCATTGTACTCAGTAGGGATGTCCTCTTTTATTGGTCTATGTTGACCCATTGTACTCGGTGATATCCTCTTTCATTGGTCGATGTTGACCACTCCCCCGATCCTTAGACCACGCCCCCTTAGGCCACACCCCCTTAGTGTATCTCTTGAACCGTTTGTCGTAGAGACTTGCGGGTTGTGTCATTGTACTCAGTACAATAGTGTGTGTAATAGTGTGCTAGTGTAATAGTGTGTAATAGTGTGCTAGTGTAATAGTGTAATAGTGTGTATAGTGTAATAGTGTAATAGTGTGTAATAGTGTAATAGTGTGTAATAGTGTAATAGTGTAATAGTGTGTAATAGTGTAATAGTGTGTAATAGTGTAATAGTGTAATAGTGTGTAATAGTGTAATAGTGTACTAGTGTGTAATAGTGTAATATGGTGTAATAGTGTAATAGTGTGTAATAGTGTAATAGTGTGTAATAGTGTAATAGTGTAATAGTGTGTAATAGTGTGTAATAGTGTGTGACGTACGTGGGTACGTGGGTTGGTCATTATCATTATTACTGTATTTGGAAGACCATGTGAACATCGGGTTAGTATAATTAGTATGTGTTATGTTATTTTTGTTTGTGTGATGTGTCATCTTCTAATCCTGTTTTTCTTTCTCCCTTTCCCAGATACCACTCATCCCCCTGATTGAGCTGATTGCACCTGCTTGATTGCACCTGTGGGCAGTCAGTTGGATGAGTGGATATAAACCTGTAAGATGACACACACACGGGCGCCTTATGTGAATCACTGCCATGTTCCAGAGTGGAGTGAGGAGGTTGCCCTTCTTGCCTAGCTGTAGCTGTAGAGCGATACTGTGTGGCTTGGTGCCATTTACCACTCGGTGTGGATTAATCCTGTACTGGTTGTGGTGTCCTATGATGGACATGTTGATATTTTGCTAAGTGTTTGTTTGTCTGTATGTATACCTTGTTTGTTCTCCCCTACCCTTTTTCCCTGTGCACCATGGAGGAGGTTTAAATCCCTACCACCATTAAATATATAATTTACTATTTGGAAAACGTCTTGTGTTGTGTCTTTCTTACCTGCCCGGGACAGTGTTTTAAAAGCAATTACTGAGAGAGGCTGTATTTTGTTCATGTGCAGCCGGCTCCAGTTACTATTCTGTGTGGTCATCAGATCTTTGTACATGACATGGGGGCTCGTTAGTTTGCACAATTGTATAGTTCCTTGGTTGTTATGTAACATTGTAACTTGTCAATTGGAGCATGTCAGGTAAGATATCATTTTTTTTCCCCATTGGTAAGTTATATTATTGTATTTCCATTGTCCGTGCTACACAGTTTGATTGGTGTAAACCGTTCTTGTATGTAATACTCTTAACTAATCTGTTTTCTGCCACATAGGTAAAAGGGGGTCACCTGCTTGGTTAGTGGGAGGGGGGCACGCGTTGTCTATTCCGGTGGAGCGCGCAATGAAATCGGTAAGCGACTGAAGATATGTGTAGTCCTCATTCCGCTAGGGAAGTAGTTTAGACGGGGTAGGTAGTGGTACCCAGGTGATCCTAGTTAGGTGGTTAGGACCAACGTTTATTGTTTGTCATGAATGGTAGATGTGGGCATTAAATCAGATTGTTTAAATTGTATACTGCGGAATGTGGCGATTAAATGTGTTACGCACGGATATTGTTGAGTAGGTGAGTGGCTATTTCCTGGTGCCTGTTATTTGTTTGGTGGTAACGTGGGTTGCTACGGGAGCACCGGGTATTTATAAATATATTACTTGTGGCATAGTCGTATTCTGCAGGGGATATGGCTGGGGCAGCTTTTACGTTGGACGTTTTTTTTTGGCGGACCCTACGAGGGATCAATTTGATATTTGCACAAAAGTTGAATTGTGTAGTGTCGCCAAACATTATGGCATTACGGTCCAAAGTTCAAAAAGTAAAGAGGAGGTAAAAGCAATTGTGCTCGCTGGGTTAATAGATAAGAAAATATTCAGTTCGCCCATAGCCGAGGGAAATGACTCGGAGGACGTCGCGCACGGCGAGGCGGCTGGCAAGTCTAGCGAGGACACTGGTGGTTTAGATCGAAACGCTGGTGCGGTACAAAAACGGAGAGGTAGCATTACCAAGGCGGAGGAGAATGACAGTGATAACTCTGTACACTCAGGACGTGCCTCTGTTTCTTCTCCCACTCATAAATCGCGCGCACGTTTGGCCCGTCTCCAGATAGAGGAGAGAGCGGCTATGCGAGACATGGAGAGAGAAAGGAGGAGAGAGACGGGGAGGAGAGAAAGGAGGAGAGAAGCAGTCTGGAAAGAGAGAGAAAGGAGGAGAGAGACAGACTGGAAAGGGAAGGAGACAGGCTGGAGAGAAAGGAGGAGAAGGACAGGGAGCTCCAGTTGACTATAAGAAAGATGGAGTTAGAGAGTGGCAGTTTTTCCCCCCCTTCGACTGGAGTCTCCCAGGCCCCTTTTAATATTAGCCAGCATGTGTCTCTGATGCCCATTTTCAGGGAGTCTGAGGTGGAATCATATTTCTCTGCTTTTGAGCGTATAGCGTCGGCTTTGCGTTGGCCAAAAGACGTGTGGGTGATTATGTTACAATGCAAGCTCACTGGTAGGGCTCAGGAGGCATGCCAGTCATTATCAATAGATGACAGCTTGGAATAGGAGAAAGTGAAGAGTGCTGTCTTGCGTGTATATGAATTGGTGCCGGAAGCGTATAGGCAACGTTTTAGGGCACTAAGTAAATCCCCTTCTCAGACACATGTTGATTTTTCTCGTGAACAGCGGATTCTGTTTAATCGATGGTGTTCGGCGTGTGAAGTGGATGATGTAGCAGCTTTGAGTGAGTTGGTCCTCATTGAGCAATTTAAGACCTGCATGCCCGAGCGCATCGTAGTGTATTTAAATGAACGCAAAGTGTCTACTCTCCAGGAAGCTGCAATTTTAGCAGATGAGTTCACATTGACCCACAAATATGTGGGAGTCACACCTGTTTTGGTGCGTGATGGGGTGTATGGTGGTGGCAGCTCGTTCGCTCCTTGTGAGTCACCGTTTTGGGGAGGTGACGAGCGAGCATTCCGACCGCGCTCACCGGCGTCTCAAAAGGCCTTGGGTGACGAGCGAGCATTCCGACCACGCTCACCGCCGTCTGAAAGGGCCACCATTGTGTGTCATTATTGTAAGAAGGAAGGGCATTTTGTGAGGGACTGTCATGCGCTAAGGGATCGACAGGAGACAAGGGGGGCAGCCCAGGAACCGAAAGGGGTGGGGTTGATTGGTACAGTGTCATGTCCTGACCAGAATAGCTCTTTTGAACCCTTTTTGTTTGATGGTTATGTGTCCCTGTCGGGTAAAGTTGGTGATTACCAACGGGTGAGGATACTCCGTGATACGGGAGCCTCTCAATCATTCATTCTGGCTGATGTGTTACCATTAGATGTGGACTCCTGTCACTCGAGTGAATTGGTGAGGGGTATTGACATGGGTTGTGTGCGCGTGCCGTTGCATAAGGTGCATGTACGGTCTGCACTGATCACAGGTTGTTTTCCTGTCGCGGTTCGCCCATGTTTTCCTGTGAAAGGCGTGGATTTCGTCATGGGAAATAATATCGCTGGGGGTAAAGTCGTCCCTGTGTTGGAGGTTGGAAACGCTCCATTTACTGACTCATTGTGTGATGCATTGATTGATAATCACCCCAATGTTTCTTCTATTTGTGCTGTCACTAGGGCACAGGAGCGGAAGCGAGACCAAGGTCTAGCATTGGGTGACTCTGTATGTGGTGAGTTTTGCAAATTGGCGGTGGAGCAACAATTTGAGGCGGGGGATGAGGTGTTTATTGTGCTGCCCACGCCTGGTACTGTGCTCACTGCCCGGTTCTCAGGACCTTATGTGGTAAAGAGGAAGGTGTCTGCCACTAAGTATATGTTGTATACGCCCGAGCGGCGGAGAAGGACACGCTGGTGTCATGTGAATAGGCTGATGAAAGGTCCTGCCTGCGTCTCGTCGGAGTTGAGATGTGACAAGACTGTTGTTTCACATGCTGTGTTGTGTTCTAATGTGCCTTACAGGACGCACAGTGTTGATGTTGGGAGTGCGAACCCCATTGGGCAGTTCGCGTATGGTTGACCGTGTGGGCCCGAAATAGGGGCATATGGCCTGTATGGAGGGTGATTTTTATTTATTTCTGTTCTGTTGGTGCTAATCTGATGTTGGTTAAATAAGTGATAATGTTTTGCTAACCCTGCAGGTTCGCTCTTATGGGGGGAGGTGTGACGTACGTGAGTACGTCGGTTGGTCATTATTATTATTACTGTATTTGGAAGACCATGTGAACATCGGGTTAGTATAATTAGTATGTGTTATGTTATTTTTGTTTGTGTGATGTGTCATCTTCTAATCCTGTTTTTCTTTCTCCCTTTCCCAGATACCACTCATCCCCCTGATTGAGCTGATTGCACCTGCTTGATTGCACCTGTGGGCAGTCAGTTGGATGAGTGGATATAAACCTGGAAGATGACACACACACGTGGGCGCCTCATGTGAATCACTGCCACTTTCCAGAGTGGAGTGAGGAGGTTGCCCTTCTTGCCTAGCTGTAGCTGTGGAGCGATACTGTGTGGCTTGGTGCCATTTACCACTCGGTGTGGATTAATCCTGTACTGGTTGTGGTGTCCTATGACGGACACGTTGATATTTTGCTAAGTGTTTGTTTGTCTGTATGTATACCTTGTTTGTTCTCCCCTACCATTTTTCCCTGTGCACCATGGAGGAGGTTTAAATCCCTACCACCATTAAATATATAATTTACTATTTGGAAAACGTCTTGTGTTGTGTCTTTCTTACCTGCCCGGGACAGTGTTTTAAAAGCATTTACTGAGAGAGGCTGTTTTTTGTTCATGTGCAGCCGGCTCCAGTTACTATTCTGTGTGGTCATTAGACCTTTGTACATGACATGGGGGCTCGTTAGTTTGCACAATTGTATAGTTCCTTGGTTGTTATGTAACATTGTAACTTGTCAATTGGAGCATGTCAGGTAAGATAGCGTTTATTTTTTTCCATTGGTAAGTTATATTATTGTATTTCCATTGTCCGTGCTACACAGTTTGATTGGTGTAAACCGTTCTTGTATGTAATACTCTTAACTAATCTGTTTTCTGCCACATAGGTAAAAGGGGGTCACCTGCTTGGTTAGTGGGAGGGGGGCACGCGTCGTCTATTCCGGTGGATTGCGCAATGAAATCGGTAAGCGACTGAAGATATGTGTAGTCCTCATTCCGCTAGGGAAGTAGTTTAGATGGGTAGGTAGTGGTACCCAGGTGATCCTAGTTAGGTGGTTAGGACCAACGTTTATTGTTTGTCATGAATGGTAGATGTGGGCATTAAATCAGATTGGTTAAATTGTATACTGCGGAATGTGGCGATTAAATGTGTTACGCACGGATATTGTTGAGTAGGTGAGTGGCTATTTCCTGGTGCCTGTTATTTGTTTGGTGGTAACGCGGGTTGCTACGGGAGCACGGGGTATTTATAAATATATTACTTGTGGCATAGTCGTATTCTGCAGGGGATATGGCTGGGGCAGCTTTTACGTTGGACGTTTTTTTGGCGGACCCTACAAGGGATCAATTTGATATTTGCACAAAAGTTGAATTGTGTAGTGTCGCCAAACATTTTGGCATTACGGTCCAAAGTTCAAAAAGTAAAGAGGAGGTAAAAGCAATTGTGCTCGCTGGGTTAATAGATAAGAAAATATTCAGTTCGCCCATAGCCGAGGGAAATGACTCGGAGGACGTCGCGCACGGCGAGGCGGCTGGCAAGTCTAGCGAGGACACTGGTGGTTTAGATCGAAGCGCTGGTGCGGTACAAAAACGGAGAGGTAGCATTACCAAGGTGGAGGAGAATGACAGTGATAACTCTGTACACTCAGGACGTGCCTCTGTTTCTTCTCCCACTCATAAATCGCGCGCACGTTTGGCCCGTCTCCAGATAGAGGAGAGAGCGGCTATGCGAGACAGGGAGGAGAGAAAGGAGGAGAGAGACAGGGAGGAGAGGAAGGAGGAGAGAAGCAGTCTGGAAAGAGAGAGAAAGGAGGAGGGAGACAGACTGGAAAGGGAAGGAGACAGGCTGGAGAGAAAGGAGGAGAAGGACAGGGAGCTCCAGTTGACTATAAGAAAGATGGAGTTAGAGAGTGGCAGTTTTCCCCCCCTTCGACTGGAGTCTCCCAGGCCCCTTTTAATATTAGCCAGCATGTGTCTCTGATGCCCATTTTCAGGGAGTCTGAGGTGGAATCATATTTCTCTGCTTTTGAGTGCATAGCGTCGGCTTTGCATTGGCCAAAGGACGTGTGGGTGATTATGTTACAATGCAAGCTCACTGGTAGGCATGCCAGTCATTATCAATAGATGACAGCTTGGAATAGGAGAAAGTGAAGAGTGCTGTCTTGCGTGTATATGAATTGGTGCCGGAAGCGTATAGGCAATGTTTTAGGGCACTAAGTAAATCCCCTTCTCAGACACATGTTGATTTTTCTCGTGAACAGCGGATTCTGTTTAATCGATGGTGTTCGGCGTGTGAAGTGGATGATGTAGCAGCTTTGAGTGAGTTGGTCCTCATTGAGAAATTTAAGACCTGCATGCCCGAGCGCATCGTAGTGTATTTAAATGAACGCAAAGTGTCTACTCTCCAGGAAGCTGCAATTTTAGCAGATGAGTTCACATTGACCCACAAATATGTGGGAGTCACACCTGTTTCGGTGCGTGATGGGGTGTATGGTGGTGGCAGCTCGTTTTCTCCTTGTGAGTCACCGTTTTGGGGAAGTGACGAGCGAGCATTCCGACCGCGCTCACCGGCGTCTCAAAAGGCCTTGGGTGACGAGCGAGCATTCCGACCACGCTCACCGCCGTCTGAAAGGGCCACCATTGTGTGTCATTATTGTAAGAAGGAAGGGCATTTTGTGAGGGACTGTCATGTCAAGGGATCGACAGGAGACAAGGGGGTCAGCCCAGGAACCGAAAGGGGTGGGGTTGATTGGTACAGTGTCATGTCCTGACCAGAATAGCTCTTTTGAACCCTTTTTGTTTGATGGTTATGTGTCCCTGTCGGGTAAAGTTGGTGATTACCAACGGGTGAGGATACTCCGTGATACGGGAGCCTCTCAATCATTCATTCTGGCTGATGTGTTACCATTAGATGTGGACTCCTGTCAGTCGAGTGAATTGGTGAGGGGTATTGACATGGGTTGTGTGCGCGTGCCGTTGCATAAGGTGCATGTACGGTCTGCACTGATCACAGGTTGTTTTCCTGTCGCGGTTCGCCCATGTTTTCCTGTGAAGGGCGTGGATTTCGTCATGGGGAATGATATCGCTGGGGGTAAAGTTGTCCCTGTGTTGGAGGTTGGAAACGCTCCATTTACTGACTCATTGTGTGATGCATTGATTGATAATCACCCCAATGTTTCTTCTATTTGTGCTGTCACTAGGGCACAGGAGCGGAAGCGAGACCAAGGTCTAGCATTGGGTGACTCTGTATGTGGTGAGTTTTGCAAATTGGCGGTGGAGCAACAATTTGAGGCGGGGGATGAGGTGTTTATTGTGCTGCCCATGCCTGGTACTGTGCTCACTGCCCGGTTCTCAGGACCTTATGTGGTAAAGAGGAAGGTGTCTGCCACTAAGTATATGTTGTATACGCCCGAGCGGCGGAGAAGGACACGCTGGTGTCATGTGAATAGGCTGATGAAAGGTCCTGCCCGCGTCTCATCGGAGTTGAGATGTGACGGGACTGTTGTTTCACATGCTGTGTTGTGTTCTAATGTGCCTTACAGGACGCACGGTGTTGATGTTGGGAGTGCGAACCCCATTGGGCAGTTTGCGTATGGTTGACCGTGTGGGCCCGAAATAGGGGCATATGGCCTGTATGGAGGGTGATTTTTATTTATTTCTGTTCTGTTGGTGCTAATCTGATGTTGGTTAAATAAGTGATAATGTTTTGCTAACCCTGCAGGTTCGCTCTTATGGGGGGAGGTGTGACGTATGTGGGTACGTGGGTTGGTCATTATCATTATTACTGTATTTGGAAGACCATGTGAACATCGGGTTAGTATAATTAGTATGTGTTATGTTATTTTTGTTTGTGTGATGTGTCATCTTCTAATCCTGTTTTTCTTTCTCCCTTTCCCAGATACCACTCATCCCCCTGATTGAGCTGATTGCACCTGCTTGATTGCACCTGTGGGCAGTCAGTTGGATGAGTGGATATAAACCTGGAAGATGACACACACACGGGGCGCCTCATGTGAATCACTGCCACGTTCCAGAGTGGAGTGAGGAGGTTGCCCTTCTTGCCTAGCTGTAGCTGTGGAGCGATACTGTGTGGCTTGGTGCCATTTACCACTTGGTGTGGATTAATCCTGTACTGGTTGTGGTGTCCTATGACGGACACGTTGATATTTTGCTAAGTGTTTGTTTGTCTGTATGTATACCTTGTTTGTCCTCCCCTACCCTTTTTCCCTGTGCACCATGGAGGAGGTTTAAATCCCTACCACCATTAAATATATAATTTACTATTTGGAAAACGTCTTGTGTTGTGTCTTTCTTACCTGCCCGGGACAGTGTTTTAAAAGCATTTACTGAGAGAGGCTGTTTTTTGTTCATGTGCAGCCGGCTCCAGTTACTATTCTGTGTGGTCATCAGACCTTTGTACATGACATAGTGTAATAGTGTGTAATAGTGTAATAGTGCAATAGTGTAATAGTGTGTAATAGTGTAATAGTGTAATAGTGTGTAATAGTGTAATAGTGTAATAGTGTGTAATAGTGTAATCGTGTAATAGTGTGTAATAGTGTAATAGTGTAATAGTCTAATAGTCTACTAGTGTAATAGTGTAATAGTGTGTAATAGTGTAATAGTGTGTAATAGTGTAATAGTATGTAATAGTGTGCAATAGTGTAATAGTGTGTAATAGTGTAATAGTGTGTAATAGTGTGTAATAGTGTAATATTGTGTAATAGTGTAATAGTGTGTAATAGTGTAATAGTGTAATAGTGTGTAATAGTGTGTAATAGTGTAATAGTGTGTAATAGTGTGTAATAGTGTAATAGTGTAATAGTGTGTAATAGTGTGTAATAGTGTAATAGTGTAATAGTGTGTGTAGCGGCCTCTGCTTGGGTCCGCTTCTAGTGGTAGTCGGGGACGTGTTTCCGTACGCGCTCCATCCAAATAATAGTCTCCACACCTTGAGTTCCGTTATCAGATACCACAGATATCCGATTTATTTAGAATATATATATGGGTTACATGGGAGAGGTGATCAAAGCGATCCTATTGTTCCTATAATGGTTCAAAGACTATCTAAAGCGTTCTAAAGCGATCGGAAGCGGTCAGAAAATTGTATGCTTTCCCCGTGGCTACACCACCCAGCTGATTCCTATCACCAATTTATGATCTCCGCCGCGCTGTGGCTGGTCCCCCTGACAGGTGATCCACCCACATTACAACAGAGTCCATTCAATTGGCTACAGATAATCATAATATTCCCATAAATCATATCCTTCTATTGGAAATAATAATAATAATAATAATAATAATAATAATAATAATAATAATAATAATAATAATAATAATAATAATAATAATAATAATAATAATAATAATAATAATAATAATAATAATAATAATAATGATAATAATAATAATACTAATAATAATAATGATAATAATAATCTATAACAAAAACACTCATATGGCCTTTACAGTGTGTAATAGTGGAATAGTGGAATAGTGGAATAGTGGAATATTGTGTAATAGTGTAATAGTGTAATAGTGTGTAATAGTGTAATAGTGTGTAATAGTGTATAATAGTGTAATAGTGTGTAATAGTGTAATCGTGTGCTAGTGTAATAGTGTAATAGTGTGTAATAGTGTAATAGTGTGTAATAGTGTAATAGTGTGTAATAGTGTAATAGTGTTTAATAGTATGTAATAGTGTAATAGTGTGTAATAGTGTGTAATAGTGTAATAGTGTGTAATAGTGTAATCATGTGTAATAGTGTAATAGTGTGTAATAGTGTGTAATAGTGTAATAGTGTAATAGTGTGTAATAGTGTAATAGTGTAATAGTGTGTAATAGTGTGTAATAGTGTAATAGTGCAATATTGTGCTAGTGTAATAGTGTAATAGTGTGTAATAGTGTAATAGTGTGTAATAGTGTAATATTGTAATAGAGTATAATAGTGTGTAATAGTGTAATAGTGTGTAATAGTGTAATAGTGTGTAATAGTGTAATAGTGTGTAATAGTATAATAGTGTAATAGTGTAATAGTGTGCTAGTGTAATAGTGTGTAATAGTGTGTAATAGTGTAATAGTGTGTAATAGTGTAATAGTCTAATAGTGTAATAGTGTGTAATAGTGTAATAGTGTAATAGTGTAATAGTGTATAATAGTGTAATAGTGTAATAGTGTAATAGTGTGTGTAGTGGCCTCTGCTTGGGTCCACTTCTAGTGGTAGTCGGGGACGTGATTCCGTACGCGCTCCATCCAAATAATAGTCTCCACACCTTGAGTTCCGTTATCAGATACCACAGATATCCGATTTATTTAGAATATATATATGGGTTACATGGGAGAGGTGATCAAAGCCATCCTATTGTTCCTGTAGTGAAGCTCTTGGTGGTTAGGAAATGTAGTCAACAACACGGGGTGTCTAGTCAGGACACGGGAGGCAGGAACGTTCTTTGATGAGTTTTATTATCAATGGTCAGACAGATGCACAGGCAATTTCTACTTCTATTTCCCATTAACACGGTGGGAGTATGTGAGAGTGTGTGTGTGTGTGGTTCTAAATGGGGAGGAAACAAAGACATCAGCGTTACTAGTAATCATTAATCAGTCTGTTATATACTATACAATATACTGTTGCTACAAGTAACATAAACCTCACGAGTGGAACTACCAATGGGGATAAGCAGTGCTTTACCTATACGAGTTACAGGGGTAAACTGTGCTAGACAGATACTAGATACTATAATCAACAACATAGATTATACCCAATAGGCTAGATTATCACTATAAACATACTGGTAAATTGCTTCCTAAACAGCTGGTAGAATTATAACATTAGTATAGGCCTTAACCATATAAGTCACCAACAATAGCTAAGCGTCCTCATCATGCACATATTTAACACTTACTTGTGATCAGGGACGCACACATCAACTGAAGGAAACTAAGCCCACTAGTATATATGGATGCTGGCTATCGACAGACATGTCTAGACATGTCTGAGGCATCCTGCTGCAGAGCAGCAGAGCAGCCCCCCACAGCCTTTATGTCTGACTGAGAGGCGTCCCGCTGCAGAACAGCAGAACAGCAGCACAGCACCCCACAGTCCTTATGTCTGCCCAGTCCTTGGGCCTTTTGTACAGCCGCCCCCTAATCCACGGTGTGGATTAGTTCATGGAAGGGCTCAACTGTCTTCCGGAGTCGTTGTCGGGGCGTCCTCTGGGATGGCTGGTAACTCAATAAGCTTGGCCACTGGTCTGGTGTAGGTCCTATCGTCCACCTGCACCTCTGCAGACCGCACCTTCCCGTCGGCACTCCTGATGGTCTTTGTGACCCGTCCTACAGGCCACAGCGCTCTAGGTAGCCTCTGGTCAATCACCATCACCACCGTGCTGACAGTGAGGTTCTCTGTATCCTTCACCCATTTCTGCCTGGACTGCAAAGAGGGTAAGTAGTTATGCAGGAAGTGGGTCCAGAACTGGTCGGCTAACACCTGACTGTGTCGCCATCTTCTCCGGCTGAGGATTTCGGATTCAGGGTACACCACTGGAGGGAGTGAGGAGTCGGGCCGCCCCATGAGGAGGTAGTTGGGGGTCACCGCGTCCACGTCGGCTACATCTGTCGACACATATCCCAGCGGCTTGGAGTTGAGGATTCCTTCTACCTCAGTCAGTACTGTCCGCAGGACTTCTTCGGTCACTGTCTGTGCTCCAAGAGAAACGTAGAGTGCAGCCTTGATGGACTTGACTTCCCGCTCCCAGGCCCCGCCAAAGTGGGGTGCATTTGGGGGGTTGAACTGGAAGCGGATCTGGCGCTTTGCCAGTTGGGTCTGCAGCTTTTTACCCATGTTCTGGAAACTTGCTCTGAGATCCGATTCTCCTCCACGGAAGTTGGTCCCACGGTCGGAGAGGAGTTCGAAGGGGTTCCCTCGTCGTGCCACAAACCTTCTGAGCGACATAAGGAATGAGTCGGTATCCATGTTGTGTAGCACGTCTAGGTGGACACACCTAGTGGTCATACACTTGAAAACTATTCCCCATCTTTTCTCAGTACCCCGACCTCGCTTGACCTGAAACGGGCCGAAGCAATCCACTCCTGTTGAGTAGAATGGAGGCTTCATGAGGCGGAGACGGCATGGGGGTAGATCTGCCATCTTGGGAATAGACGGCTTTGCCCTCCACTTTTGGTACTCCGGGCAGAATCGCTGATGGCGGCGCACTGCTTCACGCCCTCTGAGGATCCAGAACTTGCGCCGGAGTTCAGCAAAGACCCTCTCGGCTCCGGGATGGAGTAGCTTGTTGTCGTACTGTCGTATGATGAGCTTAGTGACAGGATGCTTGGGTTCTAGCAGGATCGGGTGCATGGTGTCTTCCTCCAGGCTGGTGGAACGGCGCAACCTACCGCCTACGCGGATAAGGCCTTTAGAGACGTCGTACTCTGGGGCAAGTGCCAGGAGCCTACTGTTTGGTGGAATCACTTTCCCGGTTTGTAAGCACTTGATTTCTTCTGAGAAGCTATCACCTTGTGCTCTCTGAAGGATTCTGAGTTCTACCTCGGCATAGTCGTCCGCACTGGGGGCACTTGACGGAGACGCCGCCCCATGCAGTGATCTACTTGTGGCCTCAAGGAGGTCTTCGAAGGTGGAATGGTCTTCTGTGGTTGGGGTCTTTGGAGCTGAAAGGGTTGAAGTGAGGCCACAGAACACAGGCTTCCTTGTCTCTGTCTCATCCAGAACTTCTGTGACTGAGGGTCTGAGTGGCCAACCGGTGCGTGGTTGTTGGAGGAAGGCGGGACCATGACTAAACTGATTTGGCTTGGCTAGGTCAGACACTGTCATTCCTCTGGTGATAGTGTCTGCTGGGTTATTCTTTGTGTCCACGTACCTCCATGACCGGTGGTCGGTCAGTTCTTGTATCTCAGATACACGGGTCCCGACGAACACCTTGTATCGGCATGACTCGGACTGTATCCAGGTAAGCACTCTGGTGGAGTCGGACCACAACACCGCCTCTTTCAACTTAAGAGTGAGCTCTCTCTGGATCAGTTGGGCAAGTTGGGCTCCTGTCAGAGCGGCACAAAGCTGAAGGCGGGGTATTGACTGTTGTTTTTTCGGTGCTACTCTAGAGCGAGCTAGCATGAAGGATACGTGGACCTGGCCTTGGAGGTCTTCGCCACGCAGGTAGGCGACTGACCCATAGGCGGACTCGGAAGCATCACAGAAGACGTGGAGCTCGAGGGTGAGCGCACTTACGTCGACGTCTGGTGGGAAGTAGCACCGGGGGAGGCTGACTGTTGGGAGCTGTGGGAGCTCTTCTTCCCATGTGGTCCAGGCTTGCAGGATATCGGCCGGTAAGCGTGGGTCATCCCAGTCGCGGTCTTTGGCCCATAGTTTCTGGACCAAGACTTTGGCCCTTGTGGTGAAGGGCAGGATACGACCTAGGGGGTCATACTGGCTTGCTAGTATCTTGTAGATATTTCTCATAGTTGTCTGGCTTGGGGCGACCGGGCGATGTCTGTAGTGGAGTAGGGGTGGACGGTATGGTCTAAAATTTATATCACGGTATAATTTGAAGCATAGACGGTAACGGTATATATCACGGTATCATCGTTTTTGATAAAAAAAATTATTTTATATAATTTATTTTTTTTATAAAATATATATATTATATAATTAGACTTGTACTTGTATTATCTGCGAGACATCGCCACCACGCAACAAGCTCCACTGTCTGTGTGTACTCTAGTAGCCTCCAGCTACGGCCAGGATTCTCCGGAGCTGCACCTGGACCTATACTCGAGTAGCCTCGAGCAGAGCTGCGGCCAGGATTCTCCGGCGCTGCACCTGGACCCTATTGTATTGGTATAACGTTAGCAAGCCCTCAGCTCGAATACGCATCGAATCAGTGTTATAAGACATTGATATCAGGAGCTATCTGTAGCTACTGCTAGCCGGATATATAACGTTAATACAACGCCTCAGTGAATTATTTAGTTCAATGGGACATTTCGTTTTGAACGGTGAACTAACTTGCGTTAACGTGAGCTAACAGGTAGCACACACGTCTCTACTAGACTTTGTGGAGCGTTTGTTGATGTCAGGAGCTATCGGTAGCTGGCCGACTAGATACCGTTCGGTTAGACAATGCCTCATCATGTATTAAACTAAAAGTGAATAGTTGACTGGGTCATTTTGTAACGGTAGCTAAGCTAACGTTAGCTCAGGGAGACGCCGCCGTCCTCCCGTGTGTGTCCCGTCCCACTAGACTACTAGACCCGTGTTTACATGCGTGCGGTAGGGGCTGGCACGCCCACTGCGCGAAGCCTCCTAAATAACTTTTTCCAGTTCGCACATATCTATTATCTATGACTAATTCTATCTATTTTTAGGGGCAAATGCGAGTGAAATAGTCGCGCTGTGGTTACATGACGTCATTGCTATTTTAGAGCTGCACTACCGGTTACACGGTATAGTCAAAATCCATACCGTAGAGCAAATTCATACCGTTTATACCGTCCACCCCTATAGTGGAGCGTGTCCTCCATGAAGTGCCAACTGAGTCCTAGTGTCATTTCTTAGTCAAGTCAAGAGTTTTAATTGTCACGGCATACAGGTATACAATGAAATGCGGCTGGTCTTGCCCGCGGCGATGTGCAATACAGTGATACAACATCTAATAGAATCCAATAAAATACAGTGGTACAACATATTAATAGAATCCAATAAAAACAACAGTGCAATAAACAGGTACATGGTGTGTCATCTCGGTATCTGTACATAGTATTTACAGAGCATATAGGACATGCTAGGTAGCTTTAGTAGTGCAATACACTGTTCCTGATGTTATACTAATTTAAAGTGGCCTTTCCTCTGGCCATAAGTGTGCGTGTGTGCGGCATGAGTGTTAAAGTGGCTGCTAGTGTGTGAGCGTGCTCAGCGTGCGTGTCGTGTATGTGCTTGTGTGTGCTTGTGTGTGGATAGTTCAGTTTCTGTGTCTCTCAATGTTCATTGTTAAAGGCTCTGATGGCCTGGGGGAAGAAGCTTAGCCTAAGCCTCTCCGTCCTAGTAGCTGGGGTTCGCAGGCGTCTGCCTGACCTCAGCAGCTGGAACAGGCTGTTATTGGGGTGGTGGGGGTCTTTCATTATCCTGCAGGCTCTGGATTTGCACCTCTTGTTGTATAGAGCCTGCAGGGGAGGTAGCGCAATACCCGTGGTACGTTCGGCTGAGCGCACCACTCTCTGTAGGGCCTTCTTGTCCTGTGCCGTGCTGTTCCCATACCAGGCAGTGATGTTTCCGGTCAAGATGCTCTCTACAGCTCCTGAGTAGAAGGACTGGAGTATCTTCCCCGATACTCTGAACTTCCTTAACTGTCTCAGGTGGTAGAGGCGCTGCTTCGCTTTCTTTACTACTGTGTCTATGTGTGTTGACCATGTCAGATCCTCTGAGATGTGGACCCCCAGGTACTTGAAGCTGCTCACCCTGTCCACGGTAGCCCCGTTAATCATCAGTGGTGTGTGTGTCTTGAGCTTCCCCGTGGGTCTGGGAGACCCATCTCTCACTGCTATCTGCCTTGGCCTCTTTGGGCAGGTTGCCGATCACCTCTGGCTGGTTGCTGGCCCACTGGCGGATCTCGAAGCCGCTAGGAGGGCTCTCAGCTTGTTCACGAGGCTGCTTGCCTCTTCTTTGGTGGGCAGACTCTGCAGACAGTTATCCACATAGAAACACTGTTCTACACTGTGACGAACATCCTCTGCTGGTTGGCTAGACTCGATGACATGTTTCTGGAGGGCAAAGGTTGCACAGCAGGGGCTGCATGTTGTCCCGAAGGGCAGGACCTCCCACTGGTACACTGATGGAGGTTTGTCTGTCTTTAGGTTCCTCCAGAGGAACCTCAGTAGGGGCTTGTCTCTGTCCAACAGGCGAACCTGATGGAACATTCCCTTGATGTCCCCACTTATGGCGACTCGATGCTCTCTGAATCGCAGGAGGACTCCAAGGAGTGAGGGTCCCAGTGTTGGGCCTGGAAGGAGGTAGTTGTTCAGGTTCTGCCCGCCGTACTGGAAACTGCAGTTGAAGACAATCCGGTCTTTGCCGTTGTGCCTGACCATGTGATGGGGCAGGAACCATGACTCTTGAGATGTGTCGGCCTGGCTGGGGTTAATCTTGGTGATGTACCCAGCTATCTCTAGCTCATTGATCTCCTCTTGGTAGGTAGATGCACGCTGTGGATCTTGAGTTAGCCTCTTCTCTGTGTTCCGCAGGTTCTTCATTACAACTTCCTTTGAAACTTGCAGCTTGGGCATGGTTTGGACTCGCAGGAGGGGCGTGGCATACCGCTGCACTCCGTTGACCTCTACACGGGTGGTCTCGGCCTCCAACAGCTCCGCTGAGTACTTGTCCTGTTTGGATCTGTTCACTAACCTCTCGCTCTTGAAAGGCAGTGTATCCAGCTGCCACAGCCGTTCGACTTGGCTGAATAGCTCGGCAGACGGGGAGGAAGCAGCAGTGAAGAAGCACTGTGTGGTCTGAAGCTGTTGCTGCATGTACTTTGCTGGGCCTTGGAGTGTCCAGCCGAGGTTAGTCTTGACTGCCGCAGGGCCACCGTGGGGGCCCAGATGCACCGGCTTGATCGGTACGATCAGGTTGGCGTGATCAGATCCAATCAGGAGGGTTGGCTGAGCTCTGTCGATTGGTGGAATCACCAAGCCTCGCAGATGGCGATACTTCTCCTGGAGCTGGGTGACTGGGTAGCTGTACTGAGACAGACCTAGCTGTTCGCCGGTGAAGGCACCTTGGATAGGGAACCTTTTCCTTGGTTCGGATACTGGGGCGATGGCGAAGGAGACACGTGAGCCTGACAGGGTCTTGACATCTTGGCGGATAGTGCGAAGGGTCAAGTCTTCCGCTTGACCCTGTATTCCCAGGTGGCGTGCTGCTGAAGCGAGCAGGATGGTTCTCTCTGAGCCATCATCCAGCACTGGATAGGTGTTGAAGACTCTGTCCATGTAGTGCAGGTTGACTCTGACGATCTTCAGGAGCACTCGGTTGTATCCGTTTGGCTGATCCAGGTAGTGAGTCTCTGCTGTTGAGGTGATGGTGGGCTCGTTCCCACTCCTCTGGTTAACCTCATGCAGGACGGAGAGGTGTTTGGACTTACAGAGTCGACACGGCTTCTTCAGGTCGCAGGCAGAGGCTAGGTGAGGACGAGCGCATCTCCAACACCTTCTCTTGGCTTTGATCCAGTCCACTATCTCCCCTCTGGTCAGCTTAGCGAAGCGTTCGCATTGGCTGAGGTAGTGTTCTGACTCGCAGTAGGGGCAGTATATCTTACCCTTCCCTTGGGTCTGGACAGGTTGATATACTTTGGAGGGCCTTTCAGGTGGAGGATCTTGGGGGTTGTCTGTACCATGCATCACCGTAGTGACCTTTATCTTGGGCTGATACTTGGGGTCTCTCCTGTCGTTCTCACTGTGAGAATGAAGGGAGGGCTCAATGTCCAGGCATCTGACTTCTACCCTCAGCCACTCTGCGAAGTCGGTGAGGGACAGCTTCGTCTTGTCTGGGTTCTTCCTGTACTGTTGACGACGGAACCTCTCTTGTTGGTGTTTGGGAAGCCTGTTGAGGAGGCGCTTCACGTTTGAGCCACAATGGAGTTCCTCGTGACCTTCGCCTTGAAGAGACCTCAGCATCCCGACTAGCGACTGCACTCTGATGGCAAATTCGTCGAGGGCTCTATCGTCTCGAATGGGTGGTAGGCGTTCCATGTCCTCTATCTCCTTCAGAGCGAACTGGTATGGGCGTCCGTATCGCTCGTCCAGTGCCCTCAGAGCTTCCGAGTAGGGCATACTTGACTCTGCGTAAGCCAGCACCAGGCGGTGGGCACGCGGCACCTTTATATGCTTCAGCAGAATGGCATACTTGTAATGCTCGGAATGAGAAGGATTGAGGAGTGTACTGAGGGAAAGGCGTAGTTCCACGTATTGGGCTCTATCCTCCTTGTTAAAGTCCGGGAATGTTGGACCTTCTATATTGGGGGGTGCATGCTGGTATACTGTGGAGGGATACGGTCTCGCTATGACTGGGTTCCCTTGGTAGGCGAGGTAGGGCACATACGGAGGTTGATGTGCTGACTGGTGTGCAGACTGAGGCATGTGCTGATGCATGGGCTGCTGCATGACCTGAGGTGTCGCCCAGGTTGGTGGCGGGTAACTCTGCTGAGGCTCATTCCTTTCCTCGTACTTGCGGCTAGGCGGAGCCACATTGGATGTGCTTCGTGGGTTCGGGTAGGAGGTCAGTGGCCAGTATGAGGGTCCGCTTCTTGCCAGGCCCTCTGATTGCGGCAGGTTCTGGGTTGGCCTATTGGGCTGGCTGGGCTGACGAGAGGAGCCTTGGTTCTGTTGGTTCCCCTGCTTGCAAGCCTGAAGGCTGTGGGGTACTTCGATTGCGCGTTGGAGGGGGTGAGTGGCTCGGCTGAGAGATGGGGGAAGTGTCCACTCTGGCTCGTGGATACTCAAATCTTCTAGCTGGTCGGTTAGTTCTGCAGCCATACTTAGGTGATCCTCAGCTGGGGAGTAGTGAGGTGCACGGGCAGGGGAGAACTGCGGTTTGCCTACTCTTTCTGGGTGGAGTTGGCGGACTGGAGTCTGTTGCCGTGATGACCTCCTTGACGACTGAGCTGAGGGTCGGGGGGAATGGAGCTGCAGAACAAGCTCCACTGCAGCTATACTTGGGTGATCCTCAGCTGGGGAGTAGTGAGGTGCACGGGCAGGGGAGACCTGCGTTCCGCCTACTCTTTCTGGGTGGAGTTGGCGAACTGGAGTCTGATGCCGTGATGACCTCCTTGATGACTGAGCTGAGGATCGGGAGGAATGGTGCTGCAGAACAGGCTCCAAAAGCTCGGTTTGCTTCTGAGCCGTCTCACTCTGTTGCCGCGCAGTCTCCAGAACTTGGTGCACTATTGCTTCGTGCAGATTCTGCATTGGTGGCATGGGGGATGTGCTTCTAGCGGGACTGGGCTGTGCTTTATCCTCTTCATGCCTGCGCAGCTGCTCTATGTCACGCTGGCGTGTACTGTCCACTAGGTAATCGTCTAGCCATCTCGGGCGCTGCACTGTGCGTCTGGGGCGCACGGATGGTGAAGCGGGGAGGCTGGTTCCTTCTCGACTGGTTGCCATATCGTTGACTCCATCCGGTTCGAAGGACCATTTGTAGTGAAGCTCTTGGTGGTTAGGAAATGTAGTCAACAACACGGGGTGTCTAGTCAGGACACGGGAGGCAGGAACGTTCTTTGATGAGTTTTATTATCAATGGTCAGACAGATGCACAGGCAATTTCTACTTCTATTTCCCATTAACACGGTGGGAGTATGTGAGAGTGTGTGTGTGTGTGGTTCTAAATGGGGAGGAAACAAAGACATCAGCGTTACTAGTACTAATTAATCAGTCTGTTATATTCTATACAATATACTGTTGCTACAAGTAACATAAACCTCACGAGTGGAACTACCAATCGGGATAAGCAGTGCTTTACCTATACGAGTTACAGGGGTAAACTGTGCTAGACAGATACTAGATACTATAATCAACAACATAGATTATACCCAATAGGCTAGATTATCACTATAAACATACTGGTAAATTGCTTCCTAAACAGCTGGTAGAATTATAACATTAGTATAGGCCTTAACCATATAAGTCACCAACAATAGCTAAGCGTCCTCATCATGCACATATTTAACACTTACTTGTGATCAGGGACGCACACATGAACTGAAGGAAACTAAGCCCACTAGTATATATGGATGCTGGCTATCGACAGACATGTCTAGACATGTCTGAGGCATCCTGCTGCAGAGCAGCAGAGCAGCCCCCCACAGCCTTTATGTCTGACTGAGAGGCGTCCCGCTGCAGAACAGCAGAACAGCAGCACAGCACCCCACAGTCCTTATGTCTGCCCAGTCCTTGGGCCTTTTGTACAGTTCCTATAATGGTTCAAAGACTATCTAAAGCGTTCTAAAGCGATCGGAAGCGGTCTGAAAATTGTATGCTTTCCCCGTGGCTACACCACCCAGCTGATTCCTATCACCAATTTATGATCTCCGCCGCGCTGTGGCTGGTCCCCCTGACAGGTGACAGTACAACAGAGTCCATTCAATTGGCTACAGATAATCATAATATTCCCATAAATCATATCCTTCTATTGGAAATAATAATAATAATAATAATAATAATGATAATAATAATAATACTAATAATAATAATAATAATAATAATAATAATAATAATAATAATAATAATAATAATAATAATAATAATAATAATAATAATAATCTATAACAAAAACACTCATATGGCCTTTACAGTGTGTAATAGTGTAATAGTGTAATAGTGTGTAATAGTGTAATAGTGTAATAGTGTGTAATAGTGTAATAGTGTGTAATAGTGTAATAGTGTGTAATAGTGTAATAGTGTAATAGTGTAATAGTGTGTAATAGTGTGTAATAGTGTGTAATAGTGTAATAGTGTGTAATGGTGTAATAGTGTAATAGTGTGTAATAGTGTAATAGTGTGTAATAGTGTAATAGTGTGTAATAGTGTAATAGTGTGTAATAATGTAATAGTGTGTAATAGTGTAATAGTGTGTGTAACTGAGGGGTACAATTCCCTGACTGTATTGATAAGTATGGTATCATTAAACCACTACCGCTTTATGTACTTTAATTACTGGCCATACAGTACACGATATATGAATATGATGAACACTTCCCACAATGAAATCGGTTCCACACAAAGGTATAATCAAGTATTTAATGGAGCAAAAGGTACATATTATACTTTACATTATTCTTTGAATGCACTTGTAAGGCAAAGGAATATGCGTAGGCAAATCAATAATGAATGTCCATTCTCTGGTTACGCAGGAGGTAATTATACAACCTGAATCTTAGGGAATTATATCTATGGTACACTAGTAATATAGCGGGAGATACTGGAAGGGGTTCCCCCTGGTTGTAAGCCAGCAGGGGTAGAAGATCTGTCGGTAGTAGAACGTCTGGTCAACGATGACTAAGGAGACTCCAGGTACAGGAGCCGGTGCAGTAGCCTCTTGATCCACAGACGAATACAGCTGTTCTCCGTAGACTGTAGCTCCACAGTGAAGAAAGCTAGTCGGCCTCAGGCTCTCTGAGGCGCCGACTCGACTTGACTCCTCGCGGGGTAAATCCAACACGTGCAGGCGTCGGCGATTATCCGCTCCATAAATCACAGGACCAAAGCAAATATATTCCAGCCGCAAAGGGCTATGTAGTCGTCGGGTAGATTAATCCAGTGTACATGTCCATACGGTTCTCGTCTAGGTCTCCTCGGGTGAAAGCGCCATGTGGTCAGCCCAGCCTGGATAAGAACTCTAGCTAATACGAGGAAGCGTTGGAGATGCTGGTCACTGTAGAACTTTAACCGCACGATACACTATACACAAATAGACTATTATTGACTTAATAGAAATATGTCGCACTCGACGGTATAGCGCCAAACTCTGACAATTCAGTTATTAATTCGCACGTGGTCTCAATGCTCTATTCTGGGGCCAAACAGGCCATACTTCACCGCACGTTGTATCGTGGGTGAGGCTTCAACTTATTGGTAACATACTAAAGGGCTAAGGAGGGGCTTCTATATTCACCTGCGCCGTATTTATACGCACGGTGAACAAACTAGTACCAATCTCATTTCTGTCGCGTATCCCTGGGCAAGGCCGGGCATGTCCAGACACGTCTTGACGGTGACTTTGAACCTGACTCCGGAGGCCGGTCCCTGGCGCCGGTGGACCGCTGTCCAATAGGAGAATGAAATATTATGGTCTGTGCTAAAGGGATATTCCGTGTATATGTACAAGGAATATACAGGGGATATCAAACGATATACAAATACTATGCAATATATATCAATAAATAAATATATATATTCGGTTTAATCTGATCCTTTGTAACAGCCGCCCCCTAATTAGTCCCACCTAATTAGCTAAGCAGAGACAGATTAACCGCACTGTCCACTACTCAATGTCTGCTGTGAGGGGTCGGTCAGTTCACAAAGTCATGGGGTCATGGTCGTCATCGATAGTATCGGGGAGCCTTGGCAGTTCTATTAGCCTCGCCACGGGTCGGGTGTAGATCCGCCCTTGGACGAGCACTTCGGCTGCTCGGACCTTTCCGTCGGCACCGGTGATCACTTTGCCGGCCACATAGCTCGGGGTAGTGACTGGTCGATAATCATGACGACTGTTCCTTCTGTCAAATTGTCTCTCTCTTTCACCCATTTCTGGCGGGTCTGTAGAGACGGTAGATAGTGGAGTAGGAAGCTGTTCCAAAACTTGTCAGCCAATACTTGACTGTACCTCCACATTCTTCGGCCGTTCGCTTCTTCAGGCCTGTACATTGTCTGTGGTAGCGCGGGGTCCAGCCGCCCCAACAAGAGTGTGTTGGGGGTGACTGGGTCGACATCTGCTACATCACTTGAGACGTAACCGAGGGGCTTTGAGTTCAATACTCCCTCGATCTCCGTGAGGACTGTCATTAGGACTTCTTCCGCCACGGTCTGGGCCCCAAGCACGGCGTACAGGGCTGTCTTTATTGAACGTACTTCTCGTTCCCAAGTTCCACCGAAGTGAGGTGCGTTCGGGGGATTAAACTGGAAGTCAATCTGGTATGGAGCGAGGTGGGTCTTAAGTTCTGGGCCCATAGCTTGGAAGCTCTCTCTCAGCTCTCTTTCTCCGCCTTTGAAGTTTGTCCCGTGATCAGACAACAATATAGACGGTTTACCTTTCCGCGATGTGAATCTTCGGAAGGCCATAAGGAATGAGTCTGTGCTCATGGTTGGAAGGAGTTCTATATGCATCGCTCGGGTGGTCATGCATTTGAATACAATACCAACACCGCTTCTCGGTACCTCTTCCTTTCTTTATATACAGCGGGCCGAAACAGTCCATACCGGTGGAGTGAAAAGGCTTGTCGCCGAGTCGGAGGCGACAGGGAGGTAGGTCAGCCATCCGGGGTATACTGGGCTGCGCTCGCCACTTACGACAGTCTAGACAGGTTCGCTGGAAGCGCCGCACTGCTTCTCTCCCTTGCAGTATCCAATAGCGACGTCTGATCTCCGCGAAGACTCTCTCTGCCCCGGCGTGATGCACATCCTCGTCGTATTTCTTTATGATCAGCTCTGTGACCTTGTGTCGGCTGTTTAAGACTATCGGGTACTTGACGTCATCCGGTAAGTCTGGAGCTCTCCGCAGACGACCACCCACTCTGATGAGACCATGGGTGTCGCTCTCGGGGGCTAGGTGGAGCAGTCTGCTGTCTGATGGGACGGGCTTTGCTCCCTGTAGACAGTCTAGCTCATCGGGGAACGAGTCTCTCTGGGCTCGTTGTAGTAGAAGAAGTTCTGCTTCTTCGTAGTCAGCTGCAGTAATGTCAGTAGTGAGCTGAACCTCTGGGTGGTGCCACAGGAATGTCTTTAGCTGCGCACTCTCTAGGGTGAGGCAATCGTCTATGTCGGGGTCTGTGGAGACGAGTGTGTTCAATCCACAGAACATAAATTTCTTGTTTTCTGCCTCCTCTTTACTCGCTTCCCGTGGGGTGGGTGTAGGCCACTCTTCTTCCGGGAGCTTGAGGAACTCTGGCCCGTCACTGTATAGGTTGTGACGGGTGAGGTCATCCAGGGACATTCCCCGGGTGATGACGTCAGCTGGGTTGTGTTTTGTGTCCACATACCTCCAGCTCGCTACTTCTGTTAAATCTTGAATCTCTGTGACTCTGACTCCCACGAAGACCTTGTATCTGCACGAATCAGACCGGATCCATGTGAGTACTGTCGTGGAGTCTGACCACAAGATTGTTCTTTGCACCGGAATGGTGAGTTCACGTTGGATTAACGTGGCGAGTTGCGCTCCTGCTAGGGCTGCGCAGAGCTCTAGACGCGGGATAGATTGTTGCTTTCGTGGGGCTATTCTTGAGCGGGCCAGGATGAAGGCAGTATGTATTTCTCCTCCCTCCTCTCGGGCACGCAAGTAGGCCACCGAACCGTAGGCTACTTCGGAGGCGTCGCTGAAGACGTGCAGGTCCATCTGGCACGTCTCCGGCCTCACTGTGGGTGGGAAGTAGCTGCGGCGTATGTTGACACCTGGGAGTGAGCTGAGTTCCGTCTCCCACTCTCTCCATGTGGATGCAAGGTGTTCGGGTATGGGGTCATCCCAGCCCTGGTCCTTGTCCCATAACGCTCTTACAATCATCTTTGCCCTGGTGGTGTAAGGTAGAATACATCCCAACGGGTCATATTGTCTGGCGAGTGTTCTGTATACACTTCGTCTGGTGGTCGGTAGTGCAGTCGACCTTCCCTGCTCCTTGGTCAGGGGTGTGTGTTTATAATGGAGCGAGTCTGTTTTGAAGCGCCAGACTAGTCCTAATGTCATTTATTGGGCTTCTCCTGGGATGGTCGCCATCCAGGTCTCGCTGCTTGCTGCCTTGTCCTCGGGGGAGAGGCTGCGCAATACTTGCGGGTCGCTGCTGGCCCACTGCCTGAGATCAAAGCCGCCTTTGATCAGGGAGGCGCGGAGCTTGAGTAGAAGGGCCTCGGCTTCTTCTGGCGTCGAGACGCTTTGCAGACAGTTGTCCACGTAGAAACTATTTCCTACACTTTGTCGGACCTCTTCATCAGCTGCTGGGTCCTCTGCGACGTGTTTTTGCAGTGCAAACGTAGCACAGCATGGGCTGCATGTGGTTCCGAAAGGGAGGACTTCCCATTGATAGATGGCTGGTTGCTCATCCCCGATCCTCTCTCTCCATAGGAACCGCAGCAGGGGCTTGTCCTCTGGGGAGAGGCTGCGCAATACTGGGGGGTCGCTGCTGGCCCGCTGCCGGAGATCAAAGCCGTCTTTGATCAGGGAGGCGCGGAGCAGCGCACGACGTCGCCAGTCAATTTTCTTTATGTGTCCCGCTGTGATTCGCTTGTTAGTCTCAGCGCGGTACACAGTCTCTTGAGCGGGGTCTCTGGCTAGGCGCCGCTCTGTGTTCAATAGATACCGCTCCGTCGCTTCTTTTGGGGCGTGGAAGGTAGGCATACCCTCTCGCCTCAGGAGTGGAGTTGCGTATCTCATCACTCTGTTGACTTTGACTCTCTTTGTCCCTTGCTCGAGGAGTGCTATAGCGTAAATGTCTTCCTTGGAACGAATGTCTTTCTTTTCGTTCTTAAAGGGCATTGTCTCTAGTGTCCATAGCCTCTCGACATGCTGTAGGAGGGTGGTGTCTTCTTCTGTCACTCTGGAGTGGAGGCAGCTAGTGGCTGCTGTTCGGTTAAGAGACTTAGCGAGGGGGCCTTGTAATGTCCATCCTAGGCGGGTCTCGACTGCTGCAGGACAGCCTCTGGGCCCTGTGTGGACCCGGTCTATCGGGACGATGAGGTCTGCATGGTCGGAGCCTATCAGCAGGGTCGGGGTGGCACCGTCTATGAGCGGGATAGGTAGTTGACGCAGGTGCACATATGTATCCATCAGCTTGGCGATGGGGTAGGTGTACTGCGACAGGCCTATTTCTTGGCTGGTGAAAGCATTAGTAATCTTATACCGTCTCTCTGGCTGCCCGCTTGCTGCGATAGTGAAGGAGACATTTTCGCCCTTTATCGTCTTTAGATCTCTTCTTATTGTCCGAATCGTCATCTGGTTTTCGCTCCCCCGCAGCCCCAGCTGGGCCGCAGCGGACGCGAGGAGAAGGGTCTTCTCTGACCCGTCGTCAAGGACGGCGTAAGTGTCCATGACCTTGTCTTGGTAACTCAGGGTTACGCGGACCACCTTTAAGAGCACCCGGGCGCCCCCGCTGCTGGCGGGGTCAATGTACATAACACTTGCCTTTGTGCTGCTTGAGGGTGCGGGCTTTCTTCTGTTACTGTCGTGTAGGACATCTAGGTGGGCTCCGTCACACCGACTACACCTCTTCTTTAAGCGGCAATCGGCTGCCATGTGACTGCGCGCACATCGGTAACAGCGTCGGTTGGACTTTATCCATTGACTCGCCTCGTCGGCGGTCATCTTCTTGAACGTGTCACATTGTGACAACCAGTGTTCCTTTTCGCAGTACGGGCACACCATCTTCCACTTCTCTTTCATCGAGGGGGTACTGTGGTTCTTGCTGCTCGGTACTGATTCTGATTGGTGCATGACGGTCACCAATCTTCGGCCATCGTTTGCTCTCCTAGGTCCCTCTCTGGAGCTTGGGGTGCTCCGCATGAACGTATCCAACCGTAGGCTGTTGACTTCTCTCGCCAGGAAGTCGGCTAGGTCTAGGAGGGATGGCTCGGGACCGTTAGGATCACGGTGGTCTCTTTGCCGCCTGAAGCGCTCTTGTCGGGCGGGCGGAAGCTTCTCTAAAATCCTCTCGACATTAGAGTTCGCGTACAGTTCGTGCATACCCTTTTCTCTTTGCGCCCCCAGCATCCCTACCAGGGATTGTACCCTGATAGACAGGTCATCTAGTGAGCGATTGTCTGTGGCTGGGGGTAGGCGGTCAATATGCCTTATCTCTTGTATTACGTAGTCCCATATGCGTCCATATCTTTGGTCGAGTGCTGCTAGAGCCGCTGTGTATGGGGTAGTAGAGGTGGCATAGGCCAGCGCTATATTGTGCGCTCGGGGCACCTTGAGGTGCTTCAGTAGGATAGCATACTTGTACGGTTCGTCAGCTACATCGGACATCATTGTCTCTAAGCACATTCGTAGCTCCGTGTACTGTGCTCTGTTCTCGTGGGTGAAGTCCGGAAACGTCGGTGTGCCAATGTATGATGCCATGGATGGCTGGCACATCGGTGAGCGTTGGAAGAGAGGCCTCCTAGGCGAGTCTCCTCTTACGCCTCTTGGTGGGCTGGTACCTGCTGGGTACCATGGCCCGCGTATCCAGGTGCTAGTCCTCGGGGCTGGTCGTGCGTCAAGCTCACCCGTGAATTGAGTCGGGGGTCTGTAGCGCAGGTAGAGCCTGGGCTGTACTGGACCTCCTGGTCCTGTGGAGTACTGTGCTGCTGTCGGGCTTGACTCTCCTCCTCTCCCTCTTCTTCTTCCTCTGGCAGGTCCTCTAGATCCTGTAGTCGTCTATTTAGCCTCTCCGCGGTGTAGACCGTTTCTTCCTTGTAGCTGGTCCTCGCGTGGACCGGTCGGGGAAGGAGTTCGGAGGGGGGTATAGGCTCTCTCTGGTGGTCGGGCTCAGGGTCGCTTGATCGGGTAGGGGAGGGTGCCCTTGACCCGTGTCTTGACGAGGCCCTGGAACCCCGTGCGGAGGGAGGGGGTGTCGCCCTGGCGATCAGCTGCTCCATTATCTGCGCTTGTAATCGGTCGCGCTCGGCTTCGCGCTTGGTGAGAGCGAGGTCGCGCTCCGCTTCTCTTTGGGCACCGGCAGCGGCGCGCTGGGCTTCGGCGGCGGCGCGCTCTGCTTCGGCCCGGTCTCTTACCATATTCTCTTCCGTCTGAAGGCGTCTAATCTCTAGACGTATACGATCTTCGTCGCTCCGTTGCTGCGCTTGAATGCGTTCTCTTTCCATGGAAGAATGTTCGCGCTCACTAAGCGTCTGTGCTTGGAGTCGATCGCGCTCTGTTGAGGCTGCTAGGCTGGCGAGGAATGCCTGTGCCAGCATCTTGTCCGCCTCGCTGGGGGAAGGCGCTGGTTGAGGTGATCCGCTCCTGGCAGTACTCGTTGGAGATCTGTTCTCCTGTGGCGAGTCCTGGAGATCCATCTCCGGGGTGCTCTCCTCTTCTTGTAGCGGGTAGAGTTCCATCCCTGGAGAGCTGTCTTTATCCTGGAGCTCTCCGGGGACTACTTCTTCGGTCTTGGCGGGGGGTAAAGTCGTGTCAGGTCCCTCCTGGTCCCTACCGTGAGCTTGGTCAGTTACGTTAGAACCCACTAGGGCCTCTATTGGCAGGGTAGCCTGGGCGATAGGGTCGGACATAATTTCACTATCTACTTTTTCCGCGTTTACCGTCTGTAGAAGGCTAGGTAGTATATTGGCAACGTAATCCTCTAAGTACTGAGGTGTCTGCCGTCTACGCTGCGGGCGATCTACTTTAGGAGAACCGTTTTGTGGAGCTTTCATCATAGGCCATGTCAATATTAATACCACTATATTAATATTACACTAGTTACCCTCCGGCTCGAAGGACCAATTGTAACTGAGGGGTACAATTCCCTGCCTGTATTGATAAGTATGGTATCATTAAACCACTACCGCTTTATGTACTTTAATTACTGGCCATACAGTACACGATATATGAATATGATGAACACTTCCCACAATGAAATCGGTTCCACACAAAGGTATAATCAAGTATTTAATGGAGCAAAAGGTACATATTATACTTTACATTATTCTTTGAATGCACTTGTAAGGCAAAGGAATATGCGTAGGCAAATCAATAATGAATGTCCATTCTCTGGTTACGCAGGAGGTAATTATACAACCTGAATCTTAGCGAATTATATCTATGGTACACTAGTAATATAGCGGGAGATACTGGAAGGGGTTCCCCCTGGTTGTAAGCCAGCAGGGGTAGAAGATCTGTCGGTAGTAGAACGTCTGGTCAACGATGACTAAGGAGACTCCAGGTACAGGAGCCGGTGCAGTAGCCTCTTGATCCACAGACGAATACAGCTGTTCTCCGTAGACTGTAGCTCCACAGTGAAGAAAGCTAGTCGGCCTCAGGCTCTCTGAGGCGCCGACTCGACTTGACTCCTCGCGGGGTAAATCCAACACGTGCAGGCGTCGGCGATTATCCGCTCCATAAATCACAGGACCAAAGGAAATATATTCCAGCCGCAAAGGGCTATGTAGTCGTCGGGTAGATTAATCCAGTGTACATGTCCATACGGTTCTCGTCTAGGTCTCCTCGGGTGAAAGCGCCATGTGGTCAGCCCAGCCTGGATAAGAACTCTAGCTAATACGAGGAAGCGTTGGAGATGCTGGTCACTGTAGAACTTTAACCGCACGATACACTATACACAAATAGACTATTATTGACTTAATAGAAATATGTCGCACTCGACGGTATAGCGCCAAACTCTGACAATTCAGTTATTAATTCGCACGCGGTCTCAATGCTCTATTCTGGGGCCAAACAGGCCATACTTCACCGCACGTTGTATCGTGGGTGAGGCTTCAACTTATTGGTAACATACTAAAGGGCTAAGGAGGGGCTTCTATATTCACCTGCGCCGTATTTATACGCACGGTGAACAAACTAGTACCAATCTCATTTCTGTCGCGTATCCCTGGGCAAGGCCGGGCATGTCCAGACACGTCTTGACGGTGACTTTGAACCTGACTCCGGAGGCCGGTCCCTGGCGCCGGTGGACCGCTGTCCAATAGGAGAATGAAATATTATGGTCTGTGCTAAAGGGATATTCCGTGTATATGTACAAGGAATATACAGGGGATATCAAACGATATACAAATACTATGCAATATATATCAATAAATAAATATATATATTCGGTTTAATCTGATCCTTTGTAACAGTGTGTAATAGTGTAATAGTGTGTGCTAGTGTAATAGTGTGTAATAGTGTGTAATAGTGTAATAGTGTGTAATAGTGTAATAGTGTGTAATAGTGTGTAATAGTGAAATAGTGTGTAATAGTGTAATAGTATAATAGTGTAATAGTGTGTAATAGTTTAATAGTGTATTAGTGTGTAATAGTGTGTAATAGTGTATAATAGTGTAATAGTGTGCTAGTGTAATAGTGTAATAGTGTGCTAGTGTGTAATAGTGTATTAGTGTAATAGTGTGCAATAGTGTAATAGTGTGTAATAGTGTAATAGTGTGTAATAGTGTGTAATAGTGTAATATTGTGTAATAGTGTATAATAGTGTAATAGTGTGTAATGGTGTGTAATAGTGTAATAGTGTGTAATAGTGTAATAGTGTGTAATAGTATGTAATAGTGTAATAGTGTAATAGTGTGTAATAGTGTAATAGTGTAATAGTGTGTAATAGTGTAATAGTGTGTAATAGTGTAATATTGTGTAATAGTGTAATAGTGTGTAATAGTGTAATAGTGTAATAGTGTGTAATAGTGTAATAGTGTGTAATAGTGTACTAGTGTGTAATAGTGTAATAGTGTGTAATAGTGTAATAGTGTGTAATAGTGTAATAGTGTGTAATAGTGTAATAGTGTGTAATAGTGTAATAGTGTGTATTAGTGTAATAGTGTGTGCTAGTGTAATAGTGTGTGCTAGTGTAATAGTGTAATAGTGTAACAGTGTGTAATAGTGTAATAGTGTGTAATAGTGTGTAATAGTGTAATAGTGTAATAGTGTGTAATAGTGTAATAGTGTGTAATAGTGTGTAATAGTGTAATAGTGTGTAATAGTGTAATAGTGTAATAGTGTGTAATAGTGTAATAGTGTGTAATAGTGTGTAATAGTGTGTAATAGTGTAATAGTGTGATAGTGTAATAGTGTAATAGTGTGCGAGTGTGTAATAGTGTAATAGTGTGTAATAGTGTAATAGTGTGTAATAGTGTAATAGTGTAATAGTGTGTTATAGTGTAATAGTGTATAATAGTGTAATAGTGTAATAGTGTGTAATAGTGTAATAGTGTAATAGTGTGTAATAGTGAAATAGTGTGTAATAGTATAATAGTGTAATAGTGTGTAATAGTGTAATAGTGTGTAATAGTTTAATAGTGTATTAGTGTGAAATAGTGTGTAATAGTGTGTAATAGTGTATAATAGTGTAATAGTGTAATAGTGTGCTAGTGTGTAATAGTGTATTAGTGTAATAGTGTGTAATAGTGTAATAGTGTGTAATAGTGTAATAGTGTAATAGTGTGTAATAGTGTAATAGTGTGTAATAGTGTAATATTGTGTAATAGTGTAATAGTGTGTAATAGTGTGTAATAGTGTAATAGTGTGTAATAGTGTAATAGTGTAATAGTGTGTAATAGTATGTAATAATGTAATAGTGTAATAGTGTGTAATAGTGTAATAGTGTGTAATAGTGTGTAATAGTGTAATAGTGTAATAGTGTGTAATAGTGTAATAGTGTGTAATAGTGTACTAGTGTGTAATAGTGTAATAGTGTGTAATAGTGTAATAGTGTGTAATAGTGTAATAGTGTGTAATAGTGTGTATTAGTGTAATAGTGTGTGCTAGTGTAATAGTGTGTGCTAGTGTAATAGTGTAATAGTGTAACAGTGTGTAATAGTGTAATAGTGTGTAATAGTGTAATAGTGTGTAATAGTGTAATAGTGTGTAATAGTGTGTAATAGTGTAATAGTGTGTAATAGTGTAATAGTGTAATAGTGTGTAATAGTGTAATAGTGTAATAGTGTGTAATAGTGTGTGATAGTGTGTAATAGTGTAATAGTGTGCAATAGTGTAATAGTGTGATAGTGTAATAGTGTAATAGTGTGATAGTGTGTAATAGTGTAATAGTGTGTAATAGTGTAATAGTCTGTAATAGTGTAATAGTGTAATAGTGTGTAATAGTGGAATAGTGGAATAGTGTGTAATAGTGTAACAGTGTAATAGTGTGTAATAGTGTAATAGTGTGTAATAGTGTAATAGTGTATAATAGTGTAATAGTGTAATAGTGTGTAATAGTGTAATAGTGTGTAATAGTGTGTAATAGTGAAATAGTGTGTAATAGTGTAATAGTATAATAGTGTAATAGCGTGTAATAGTGTAATAGTGTGTAATAGTTTAATAGTGTATTAGTGTGTAATAGTGTGTAATAGTGTATAATAGTGTAATAGTGTGCTAGTGTAATAGTGTAATAGTGTGCTAGTGTGTAATAGTGTATTAGTGTAATAGTGTGTAATAGAGTAATAGTGTGTAATAGTGTAATAGTGTAATAGTGTGTAATAGTGTAATAGTGTGTAATAGTGTAATATTGTGTAATAGTGTATAACAGTGTAATAGTGTGTAATAGTGTGTAATAGTGTAATAGTGTAATAGTGTGTAATAGTGTAATAGTGTGTAATAGTATGTAATAGTGTAATAGTGTGTAATAGTGTAATAGTGTGTAATAGTGTAATAGTGTGTAATAGTGTAATAGTGTAATCGTGTGTAATAGTGTGTAATAGTGTAATAGTGTAATAGTGTGTAATAGTGTAATAGTGTGTAATAGTGTACTAGTGTGCAATAGTGTAATAGTGTGTAATAGTGTAATAGTGTGTAATAGTGTAATAGTGTAATAGTGTAATAGTGTGTAATAGTGTAATAGTGTAATAGTGTGTAATAGTGTAATAGTGTGTATTAGTGTAATAGTGTGTGCTAGTGTAATAGTGTGTGCTAGTGTAATAGTGTAATAGTGTAACAGTCTTAATAGTGTGTAATAGTGTAATAGTGTAATAGTGTGTAATAGTGTAATAGTGTGTAATAGTGTAATAGTGTAATAGTGTGTAATAGTGTAATAGTGTAATTGTGTAATTGTGTAATAGTGTGTAATAGTGTAATAGTGTAATAGTGTGTAATAGTGTAATCGTGTGTAATAGTGTGTAATAGTGTAATAGTGTAATAGTGTGTAATAGTGTAATAGTGTGTAATAGTGTACTAGTGTGTAATAGTGTAATAGTGTGTAATAGTGTAATAGTGTGTAATAGTGTAATAGTGTAATAGTGTAATAGTGTGTAATAGTGTAATAGTGTAATAGTGTGTAATAGTGTAATAGTGTGTATTAGTGTAATAGTGTGTGCTAGTGTAATAGTGTGTGCTAGTGTAATAGTGTAATAGTGTAATAGTGTAACAGTCTTAATAGTGTGTAATAGTGTAATAGTGTAATAGTGTGTAATAGTGTAATAGTGTGTAATAGTGTAATAGTGTAATAGTGTGTAATAGTGTAATAGTGTAATAGTGTAATAGTGTAATAGTGTGTAATAGTGTACTAGTGTGTAATAGTGTAATAGTGTGTAATAGTGTAATAGTGTGTAATAAAGTAATAGTGTAATAGTGTGTAATAGTGTAATAGTGTGTAATAGTGTTATAGTGTGTATTAGTGTAATAGTGTGTGCTAGTGTAATAGTATGTGCTAGTGTAATAGTGTAATAGTGTAATAGTGTAACAGTGTGTAATAGTGTAATAGTGTGTAATAGTGTGTAATAGTGTAATAGTGTGTAATAGTGTAATAGTGTGTAATAGTGTGTAATAGTGTAATAGTGTAATAGTGTGTAATAGTGTAATAGTGTGTAATAGTGTAATAGTGTGTAATAGTGTGTAATAGTGTAATAGTGTGTAATAGTGTAATAGTGTGATAGTGTAATAGTGTAATAGTGTGCTAGTGTGTAATAGTGTAATAGTGTGTAATAGTGTAATAGTGTGTACTAGTGTAATAGTGTGTAATAGTGTAATAGTGTGTAATAGTGTGTAATAGTGAAATAGTGTGTAATAGTGTAATAGTATAATAGTGTAATAGTGTGTAATAGTGTAATAGTGTGTAATAGTTTAATAGTGTATTAGTGTGTAATAGTGTATAATAGTGTAATAGTGTGCTAGTGTAATAGTGTAATAGTGTGCTAGTGTGTAATAGTGTATTAGTGTAATAGTGTGTAATAGTGTGTAATAGTGTAATAGTGTGTAATAGTGTAATATTGTGTAATAGTGTATAATAGTGTAATAGTGTGTAATAGTGTGTAATAGTGTAATAGTGTGTAATAGTGTGTAATAGTATGTAATAGTGTAATAGTGTAATAGTGTGTAATAGTGTAATAGTGTAATAGTGTGTAATAGTGTGTAATAGTGTAATAGTGTGTAATAGTGTAATAGTGTGTAATAGTGTAATAGTGTAATAGTGTGTAATAGTGTAATAGTGTGTAATAGTGTACTAGTGTGTAATAGTGTAATAGTGTGTAATAGTGTAATAGTGTGTAATAGTGTAATAGTGTAATAGTGTGTAATAGTGTAATAGTGTGTAATAGTGTAATAGTGTGTATTAGTGTAATAGTGTGTGCTAGTGTAATAGTGTGTGCTAGTGTAATAGTGTAATAGTGTAACAGTGTGTAATAGTGTAATAGTGTGTAATAGTGTGTAATAGTGTAATAGTGTGTAATAGTGTAATAGTGTGTAATAGTGTGTAATAGTGTAATAGTGTAATAGTGTGTAATAGTGTAATAGTGTAATAGTGTGTAATAGTGTAATAGTGTGTAATAGTGTAATAGTGTAATAGAGTGTAATAGTGTAATAGTGTGCTAGTGTAATAGTGTAATAGTGTGCTAGTGTGTAATAGTGTAATAGTGTGTAATAGTGTAATAGTGTAATAGTGTGTAATAATGTAATAGTGTAATAGTGTGTAATAGTGGAATAGTGGAATAGTGTAATCGTGTGTAATAGTGTGTAATAGTGTAATAGTGTAATAGTGTGTAATAGTGTAATAGTGTGTAATAGTGTACTAGTGTGCAATAGTGTAATAGTGTGTAATAGTGTAATAGTGTGTAATAGTGTAATAGTGTAATAGTGTAATAGTGTGTAATAGTGTAATAGTGTAATAGTGTGTAATAGTGTAATAGTGTGTATTAGTGTAATAGTGTGTGCTAGTGTAATAGTGTGTGCTAGTGTAATAGTGTAATAGTGTAACAGTCTTAATAGTGTGTAATAGTGTAATAGTGTAATAGTGTGTAATAGTGTAATAGTGTGTAATAGTGTAATAGTGTAATAGTGTGTAATAGTGTAATAGTGTAATTGTGTAATAGTGTAATAGTGTGTAATAGTGTAATAGTGTAATAGTGTGTAATAGTGTAATCGTGTGTAATAGTGTGTAATAGTGTAATAGTGTAATAGTGTGTAATAGTGTAATAGTGTGTAATAGTGTACTAGTGTGTAATAGTGTAATAGTGTGTAATAGTGTAATAGTGTGTAATAGTGTAATAGTGTAATAGTGTAATAGTGTGTAATAGTGTAATAGTGTAATAGTGTGTAATAGTGTAATAGTGTGTATTAGTGTAATAGTGTGTGCTAGTGTAATAGTGTGTGCTAGTGTAATAGTGTAATAGTGTAATAGTGTAACAGTCTTAATAGTGTGTAATAGTGTAATAGTGTAATAGTGTGTAATAGTGTAATAGTGTGTAATAGTGTAATAGTGTAATAGTGTGTAATAGTGTAATAGTGTAATAGTGTAATAGTGTAATAGTGTGTAATAGTGTACTAGTGTGTAATAGTGTAATAGTGTGTAATAGTGTAATAGTGTGTAATAAAGTAATAGTGTAATAGTGTGTAATAGTGTAATAGTGTGTAATAGTGTTATAGTGTGTATTAGTGTAATAGTGTGTGCTAGTGTAATAGTATGTGCTAGTGTAATAGTGTAATAGTGTAATAGTGTAACAGTGTGTAATAGTGTAATAGTGTGTAATAGTGTGTAATAGTGTAATAGTGTGTAATAGTGTAATAGTGTGTAATAGTGTGTAATAGTGTAATAGTGTAATAGTGTGTAATAGTGTAATAGTGTGTAATAGTGTAATAGTGTGTAATAGTGTGTAATAGTGTAATAGTGTGTAATAGTGTAATAGTGTGATAGTGTAATAGTGTAATAGTGTGCTAGTGTGTAATAGTGTAATAGTGTGTAATAGTGTAATAGTGTGTACTAGTGTAATAGTGTGTAATAGTGTAATAGTGTGTAATAGTGTGTAATAGTGAAATAGTGTGTAATAGTGTAATAGTATAATAGTGTAATAGTGTGTAATAGTGTAATAGTGTGTAATAGTTTAATAGTGTATTAGTGTGTAATAGTGTATAATAGTGTAATAGTGTGCTAGTGTAATAGTGTAATAGTGTGCTAGTGTGTAATAGTGTATTAGTGTAATAGTGTGTAATAGTGTGTAATAGTGTAATAGTGTGTAATAGTGTAATATTGTGTAATAGTGTATAATAGTGTAATAGTGTGTAATAGTGTGTAATAGTGTAATAGTGTGTAATAGTGTGTAATAGTATGTAATAGTGTAATAGTGTAATAGTGTGTAATAGTGTAATAGTGTAATAGTGTGTAATAGTGTGTAATAGTGTAATAGTGTGTAATAGTGTAATAGTGTGTAATAGTGTAATAGTGTAATAGTGTGTAATAGTGTAATAGTGTGTAATAGTGTACTAGTGTGTAATAGTGTAATAGTGTGTAATAGTGTAATAGTGTGTAATAGTGTAATAGTGTAATAGTGTGTAATAGTGTAATAGTGTGTAATAGTGTAATAGTGTGTATTAGTGTAATAGTGTGTGCTAGTGTAATAGTGTGTGCTAGTGTAATAGTGTAATAGTGTAACAGTGTGTAATAGTGTAATAGTGTGTAATAGTGTGTAATAGTGTAATAGTGTGTAATAGTGTAATAGTGTGTAATAGTGTGTAATAGTGTAATAGTGTAATAGTGTGTAATAGTGTAATAGTGTAATAGTGTGTAATAGTGTAATAGTGTGTAATAGTGTAATAGTGTAATAGAGTGTAATAGTGTAATAGTGTGCTAGTGTAATAGTGTAATAGTGTGCTAGTGTGTAATAGTGTAATAGTGTGTAATAGTGTAATAGTGTAATAGTGTGTAATAATGTAATAGTGTAATAGTGTGTAATAGTGGAATAGTGGAATAGTGGAATAGTGTGTAATAGTGTAATAGTGTGTAATAGTGTAATAGTGTGTAATAGTGTAATAGTGTATAATAGTGTAATAGTGTAATAGTGTGTAATAGTGTAATAGTGTGCTAGTGTAATAGTGTAATAGTGTAATAGTGTAATAGTGTAATAGTGTGTAATAGTGTAATAGTGTGTAATAGTATGTAATAGTGTAATAGTGTAATAGTGTGTAATAGTGTGTAATAGTGTAATAGTGTGTAATGGTGTAATAGTGTGTAATAGTGTAATAGTGTAATAGTGTGTAATAGTGTAATAGTGCAATAGTGTGCTAGTGTAATAGTGTAATAGTTTGTAATAGTGTAATCGTGTGTAATAGTGTAATAGTGTAATATTGTAATATAGTGTAATAGAGTGTAATAGTGTGTAATAGTGTGTAATAGTGTAATAGTGTGTAATAGTGTAATAGTGTAATAGTGTATTAGTGTGTAATAGTGTAATAGTGTAATAGTGTGTAATAGTGTAATAGTGTATAATAGTGTAATAGTGTGTAATAGTGTAATAGTGTGTAATAGTGTAATAGTGTGTAATGGTGTAATAGTGTGTAATAGTGTAATAGTGTAATAGTGTAATAGTGTGTAATAGTGTAATAGTGTAATAGTGTGTAATAGTGTAATAGTGTGTAATAGTGTAATAGTGTGTAATAGTGTAAACGTGTGTAATAGTGTAATAGTGTGTGATATTGTGTAATGGTGTCATAGTGTGTAATAGTGTAATAGTGTGTAATAGTGTAATTGTGTGTAATAGTGTAATAGTGTAATAGTGTAATAGTGTAACAGTGTGTAATAGTGTAATAGTGTAATAGTGTGTAATAGTGTAATAGTGTAATAGTGTGTAATAGTGTAATAGTGTGTAATAGTGTGTAATAGTGTGTAATAGTGTATAACAGTGTAATAGTGTGTAATAGTGTGTAATAGTGTAATAGTGTAATAGTGTGTAATAGTGTAATAGTGTGTAATAGTGTGTAATAGTGTAATATTGTGTAATAGTGTATAACAGTGTAATAGTGTGTAATAGTGTGTAATAGTGTAATAGTGTAATAGTGTGTAATAGTGTAATAGTGTGTAATAGTATGTAATAGTGTAATAGTGTGTAATAGTGTAATAGTGTGTAATAGTGTGTAATAGTGTAATAGTGTTGTTGTGAAGGATCAGATTAAACCGAATATATATGTTTATTTATATATATATATTTAAATAGTATTTGTATATCGTTTGATATCCCCTGTATATTCCTTGTACAATATGCACTGAATATCCCTTTGGTCTACTAAACAGCCCATAATAGTTTCATTCTACCATTGGACGAGAACCTGGCGCCTTCAGCCATACCCCTAGGTTCAAGTTCAATCGTGCCGCCCAACATGTCGTGGCAAGCCCCGGTTCCGCGTAGGAATACGTCTGGCGAAATACGAATGGTACTATTTGTTCATAGCGCATATATATATGGCGCAAGTAAAGTAGAACTTTCTTTTAGTCCAGTTCTTTACCCTCCAACAGAGTGACAGACGCGAAGCCTCACCCACGACGCACGTGTGGTGCAGTAAGGCCTACTTGGCCTCAGAATAGGCATTGAGATATCGTGTGGATTAATAGTTGAATAGTCATAGTTTGGCACTATACCGTCGAGTTGGACGTATTCTATTAAGCTAATAATAGTCTATTTATGTATGGTGCATCGTTCGGTTAGAGTTATAAAGTTATCAGTACCCCCATCGTTCCTGACGTTATCTGGACGCTTAACCAGGCTGGGCAGACCACTAGTGGTGCTTGCATCCGAGGAGCTCCGGGCCAGGGCGACTGGACCTGTATATTGGATTACTCTACCCGGACGACGGCGAGCCTTCCACGGCTTGGATTATGCTTTGGGTGCTTTGATTATTCCATGGATAACGGCCAACACTGCGGAGTGTTGGAACTACCCCCCGGAGAGGACTCCAGGTGAGACGGTGCTCTACACCAGTGAGGTCGCCTCACGTCTCTCCGTTGTGGACCGGCAGCTACCGTCCACCAGAGGGTCCGGCTGTATTCGTCTGCGGACCGAGGTTCTGTGGGCACCGTGTTCAAGACTTTGAATTCTCCCAAGAAATCGTCGGCCAGATGGGATACCGCCAGCGGCTTCTCTAACCCCCCCCTCCTACTGTCTTACAACCAGCGGGACCCCCCCCCCCCCCCCTTAGTGTATCCAGCTATAATCATTTAAGTACCATCGCTATAGTTTCCTAAAGAAACAGGTTGTATACTTACTCCCTGCATAACCAGAGATTGGACATTCAATGTTGATTTACCTACGAATACTCCTTTGCCATACAAGTGCATTTCAAATCATAAGTGTAAACAAGTGAACGTTGTATATACCTTTTGCTATATTAAATATTCGATTTGTACATTTGTGTGGACTTCGTTTCATCAGGTGGGAAAGTGTTCATCATATTTATATCATGTACTGGATGGCCAGAAGTTAAAGTACAAGAGGTAGTGGTATTAAATACCATATCTAACAATACAGTCAGGGAATTGTACCCCTCAGTTACAATTGGTCCTTCGAGCCGGAGGGTAACTAGTGTAATATTAATATAGTGTTATTAATATTGAAATGGCCTATGATGAACACTCCACGAAACGGTCCTCCTAACCTAGAACGCCCGCGGCGCAGACGACAGCCACCTCAGTACTTAGAGGATTACACTGTCAGTCAACTACCTAGCCTTCGACAAACGGTAAACGCGGTAAAAGTAGAAAGTAAAATTATGTCTGACCTTAACGACCAGGTTTCCCCGACCACAGAGGCCCTAGTAGGTCCTAATGTAACTGACCAAGCTCACGGTGGGGACCAGGAGGGAGCTGACATGCCTTTACCCCCCGCCACTATCGAAGAAGTAGTCCCCGACCAGCCCCGGGAGGAAGACAACCCTACAGAGAGAGAACTCTGCACGGAAGAAGAGGAGGAGAGCGCAGAGGAAATAGAGCTCCAGGACTCCCCAACGAGTACCCCCAGGAGCGGCTCACGCAGGAGCGGCTCACCTCCACAACCGCCTTCCCCCAGCGAAGCGGAGAGGATGCTACAACAGGCGTTCCTCGTCAGCCTGACAGCCTCTACCGAACGCGATCGACTTCAGGGTGAACGCGATCATCTCCAAGCACAGGCGCTTAGCGAGCGCGAACAACTCCAAGCACAACAACGGAGCGAAGAAGAGCGCACACGCCTGGAGATGAGACGCCTGCAGACGGAAGAGAATATGGCAAGAGACCGGGCCGACGCCCAGCGCGCCGCTGCCGGTGCCCAAAGAGAAGCAGATCTCACCAAGCGCGAAGTCGAGCGCGACAAGTTACAAGCGCAGCTAATGGAGCAGCTGATCCGCAAGGCAACACCCTCTCCCTCCGCCAGGGGTTCAAGGAACTCGTCGAGACAACAGTCAAGGGCAGCGTCTCCTCAACGAGCAAGCGACCCTGAACTTGACCAACAGACCGAGCCTATACCCCCCGCAGACCCCCTTCCCAGACCGGTCCAAGCGAGACCCAGCTACAAGGAAGGAGCGGCATACACTGCGGAGAAGCTAAATAAACGATTACAGGATCTGGAAGATCTGATAGAGGAAGAAGAGGGAGAGGAGGAGAACCAAGCCCGACGACAGCACAGTACTCCACCGGACCAGGAGGTCCAGTACAGCCCAGGCTATACCCCCGCGGCGCTGCGCTACAGACCCCCGACTCTATTCACGGGTGAGCACGACGCACGACCAGCCCCGAGGAATAGCACCTGGACCAGCGGGCCATGGTACCCTGTCAGTACCAGCCCACAGAGAGGCGCAAGAGGGGACTCGCCTAGGAGGTCTCTCCCCCAACGCTCGCCGATGTATCAGCCATCCACGGCGTCATACATTGCCACGCCGTCATTTCCAGACTTCGCCTATGAGAGTCGAGCACAGTACACGGAGCTCCGGATGTGCTTAGAGACAATGATGGTGGATGTCGCTGATGAACGCCACAAGTATGCAATATTACTGAAGCACCTGAAAGTACCGCGAGCGCACAATATAGCGCTGGCCTATGCCACCTCTTCGACCCCATACACAGCGGCCCTGGCGGCGCTGGACCAGAGATATGGACGTATATGGGATTACGTAATCCAAGAGATAAGGCATATCGATCGCCTACCCCCAGCAACAGACAATCGCTCATTAGACGACCTGTCAATCAAAGTGCAGTCCCTGGTAGGGATGCTGGGAGCGCAACGGGAAAAGGGCATGCACGAGCTATACGCCAACTCTAACGTCGAGAGGATTTTGGAGAAGCTGCCACCCGCAAGACAGGAGCGTTTTAGGCGGCAGAGAGACTACCGGGATCCCAACGGCCCCGAACCATCCCTCCTTGATCTAGCCGACTTCCTGGCGAGAGAAGTCAGCAGTTTACGACTGGATACATTCGGGCGGAGCACGCCAAGCTCCAGAGAGGGACCCAGGAGAATAAATGATGGAAGAAGATCGGTGACTGTCATGCACCAATCAGAGTCAGTACCGAGCAGTAAGAGTCACAGCACCCCCTCGAGAAAAGAGAAGTGGAAGATAGCGTGTCCCTACTTTGAGAAAGAACACTGGCTGTCACAATGTGACCTATTCACAAAGATGAATGCAGAAGAAGTGAGTCAATGGATAAAGTCCAACAGGCGCTGTTACCGATGTGCGCGGCCACACATGGCAGCCGAATGCCGCCTAAAGAAAAGGTGCAGTCGGTGCGACGGAGCCCATCTAGATATACTACACGAAAGTAACAGAAGACGGCCTCCACCTGCACCACCGAGCGGCACCAAGGCAAGTGTCATGTACATTGACCCCGCCAGCAGCAGCGGCGCCCAAGTGCTCTTAAAGGTAGTCCGTGTGACATTGAGCTACCAAGATAAAGTCATGGACACTTACGCCGTCCTTGATGACGGGTCAGAGAAGACCCTTCTGCTCGCGTCCGCTGCGGCCCAGCTGGGACTGCGGGGGAGCAAGAACGAAATGACGATTCGGACAATAAGAAGAGATTTAAAGACGATAAAGGGCGAGAATGTCTCCTTCACTATCGCAGCAAACGGGCAGCCAGAGCGACGGTATAAGATTACAAATGCTTTCACCAGCCAAGAAATAGGACTATCGCAGTACACCTACCCCATCGCCAAATTGATGGATAAATATGTGCACCTGCGTCAATTACCTATCCCGCTCATAGACGGCGCTACCCCGACCCTGCTGATAGGCTCCGACCATGCAGAACTCATAGTCCCGATTGACCGGGTCCATACAGGACCCCGAGGCTGTCCTGCAGCAGTCGAGACCCGCCTAGGGTGGACCCTACAACGCCCCCTCGCTAAATTTCTCAACCGAACAGCAGCCACTAGCTGCCTCCACTCCAGAACGACAGAAGAAGACACCACTCTCCTGCAGCATGTCGAGAGGCTATGGACACTAGAGACAATGCCCTTTAAGAACGAAAAGAAAGATATTCGTTCTAAAGAAGACATTTACGCCATCAACCTACTCGAGCAGGGGACAAAGAGAGTCACAGTCGGCGGAGTGATGAGATACGCAACTCCACTCCTGAGGCGAGAGGGAATGCCCACCTTTCACGCAAAGAAAGACGCCACGGAGCGCTATCTATTGAACACAGAGCGGCGCCTAGCCAAAGACCCCGCTCAAGAGCGTGTGTACCGCGCTGAGATTGAGAAGCTAATCACAGCGGGACACGTAACAAAGATTGACATTAAAGAGGCCGATCAGACGACCGAATCATGGTACGTGCCGCGTCACAAGGTCCATCACAACGGCAAGGATCGCATTGTGTTTAACTGCAGCTACCAGATCGGATCCCAAAATCTGAATAAAGAGCTCTTGCCCGGCCCCACACTCGGCCCCTCCCTACTAGGCGTGCTACTGCGCTTCCGCCAGGACAAGGTGGCTATCAGCGGGGATATCAAAGGGATGTTCTTGCAGGTGAGACTAGTAGAGGAGGACAAGCCCCTGCTGCGGTTCCTATGGAGAGAGAGGATCGGAGATGAGAACCCAGCCATCTACCAGTGGGAAGTACTCCCCTTCGGAACCACATGCAGCCCGTGCTGTGCTACATTTGCACTACAGAAACACGTCGCAGAGGACCCAGCAGCAGATGAAGAGGTCCAACACAGTGTGAAGAACAGTTTCTACGTGGACAACTGTTTACAAAGCGTTTCGACTCAACAAGAAGCCGAGGCTCTCCTAATCAAGCTACGCGCCTCCCTGATCAAAGGCGGCTTTGATCTCAGGCAGTGGGCCAGCAGTGACCCGCACGTATTGCGCAGCCTCTCCCCCGCGGACAAGGCTGCCAGCAGCGAGACCTGGATGGCGACCATCCCAGGAGAAGCCCAAGAAATGACACTAGGACTAGTCTGGCGCTTCAAAACAGACTCGCTCCACTATAGACACAAACCCTTGGCTCCAGAGCAGGGAAGGTCGACGGCGATACCGACCACCAGACGGAGTGTGTACAGAACACTCGCCAGACAATATGACCCGTTGGGATGTATTCTACCTTACACCACCAGGGCAAAGATGATTGTACGAGCACTATGGGACAAGGACCAGGGCTGGGACGACCCAATACCCGCACACCTTGCCTCAACATGGAGAGAGTGGGAGACGGAACTCCGCTCACTCCCAGGCGTCAATATACGCCGCAGCTACTTCCCATCCACAGTGAGGCCAGAGACATGCGAGATTGATCTACACGTCTTCAGCGACGCCTCCGAAGTAGCCTATGGATCGGTGGCCTACTTGCGTGCCCAAGAGAAGGGAGGAAAGATACACACTGCTTTCATCCTGGCCCGCTCAAGAATAGCCCCACGTAAGCAACAATCTATCCCACATCTAGAGCTCTGCGCAGCCCTAGCAGGAGCGCATCTAGCCACGTTAATCCAACGTGAACTCACCATTCCGGTGCACAGAACAATCTTGTGGTCAGATTCCACGACAGTACTCACATGGATCAAGTCTGATTCATGCAGATACAAAGTCTTCGTGGGAGTCAGAGTCACCGAGATTCAAGAGTTAACAGAAGCAGCGAGCTGGCGGTATGTGGACACCAAACACAACCCAGCTGACGTCATCACCCGGGGAATGTCTCTGGATGACCTTACCCGTCGCAACATCTACAGTGACGGACCAGAATTCCTCAAGCTCCCGGAAGGAGAGTGGCCTACGCCCACCCCACGGGAAGCAAGTAACGAAGAGGCTGAGAACAAGAAACCTATGTTCTGTGGACTGAGCACAATCGCCTCCACAGACCCCAACATAGATGACTGCATTACCCTAGAGAGTGCGCAGCAGAGGACATTCCTGTGGCACCACCCAGAGATTCAGTCCACCACTGACATGTCAGCAGCTGACTACGAAGAAGCAGAACTTCTTCTACTACAACGAGCCCAGAGAGACTCGTTCCCCGATGAGCTAGACTGTCTACAGGGAGGAAAGCCCGTCCCATCAGACAGCAGACTACTCCATTACCTACCGTCTCTACAGACCCGCCAGAAGTGGGTAAAAGAGAGAGACAATTTGACAGAAGGAACAGTCGTCATGATTATCGACCAGTCACTACCCAGAGCTATGTGGCCGGCTGGCCGCGTAAGCAAAGTGATCACCGGTGCCGATGGCAAGGTCCGAGCAGCTGAAGTGCTCGTCCAAGGGCGCACTTACACACGACCCGTGGCGAGGCTCATAGAACTGCCCCGACTCCCAGACACTATCGATGATGACCATGACCCCATGACTTTGTGAGTTGACTGACCCTTACAGCGGACCTTGAGTGGTAGACAGTGCGGTTAATCTGTCTCTGCTTAGCTAATTAGGTGGGACTAATTAGGGGGCGGCTGTTGTGAAGGATCAGATTAAACCGAATATATATGTTTATTTATATATATATATTTAAATAGTATTTGTATATCGTTTGATATCCCCTGTATATTCCTTGTACAATATGCACTGAATATCCCTTTGGTCTACTAAACAGCCCATAATAGTTTCATTCTACCATTGGACGAGAACCTGGCGCCTTCAGCCATACCCCTAGGTTCAAGTTCAATCGTGCCGCCCAACATGTCGTGGCAAGCCCCGGTTCCGCGTAGGAATACGTCTGGCGAAATACGAATGGTACTATTTGTTCATAGCGCATATATATATGGCGCAAGTAAAGTAGAACTTTCTTTTAGTCCAGTTCTTTACCCTCCAACAGAGTGACAGACGCGAAGCCTCACCCACGACGCACGTGTGGTGCAGTAAGGCCTACTTGGCCTCAGAATAGGCATTGAGATATCGTGTGGATTAATAGTTGAATAGTCATAGTTTGGCACTATACCGTCGAGTTGGACGTATTCTATTAAGCTAATAATAGTCTATTTATGTATGGTGCATCGTTCGGTTAGAGTTATAAAGTTATCAGTACCCCCATCGTTCCTGACGTTATCTGGACGCTTAACCAGGCTGGGCAGACCACTAGTGGTGCTTGCATCCGAGGAGCTCCGGGCCAGGGCGACTGGACCTGTATATTGGATTACTCTACCCGGACGACGGCGAGCCTTCCACGGCTTGGATTATGCTTTGGGTGCTTTGATTATTCCATGGATAACGGCCAACACTGCGGAGTGTTGGAACTACCCCCCGGAGAGGACTCCAGGTGAAACGGCGCTCTACACCAGTGAGGTCGCCTCACGTCTCTCCGTTGTGGACCGGCAGCTACCGTCCACCAGAGGGTCCGGCTGTATTCGTCTGCGGACCGAGGTTCTGTGGGCACCGTGTTCAAGACTTTGAATTCTCCCAAGAAATCGTCGGCCAGATGGGATACCGCCAGCGGCTTCTCTAACCCCCCCCTCCTACTGTCTTACAACCAGCGGGACCCCCCCCCCCCCTTAGTGTATCCAGCTATAATCATTTAAGTACCATCGCTATAGTTTCCTAAAGAAACAGGTTGTATACTTACAGACGCAGCGCTCAAAAATCAAACCAATTCTGCTGCTTGTCTGCTGCTTGTTGCTGCTTGTGTGCCACTTAAGTCTACTCAGGTGTTAATTTTCCGGGGGTGTTGGCTGGGGGAACAAAGGGAGGGTAGTTAACTTAAGTGCTTCCCCAGGGAGGGGGTCGGGGGCTACTGCCCTCAGACCCCCAAAATAATTTTTATATGGGCAGTCTGACTTGGGGTACTGACCATATATTAGTGTTGCAATGCATGATAAGTAAACAGTGAAAAAAGCTAAGAAATCTGATGGGGCTGGGACATTTGGGACGAATAAAAATTTAAGATGAAAATCTGCCCAGCCTGTGGGAGGAAGTGGAGGTGTGAAATCTGGCCCGGTCAAGAACAATAGAGGAGTGGTAGAGAGTGGTAGAGAGGCATGAGAGGTTTGAGTTTTGAGTGCTGTATCTGTACTCCCTGCATAACCAGAGATTGGACATTCAATGTTGATTTACCTACGAATACTCCTTTGCCATACAAGTGCATTTCAAATCATAAGTGTAAACAAGTGAACGTTGTATATACCTTTTGCTATATTAAATATTCGATTTGTACATTTGTGTGGACTTCGTTTCATCAGGTGGGAAAGTGTTCATCATATTTATATCATGTACTGGATGGCCAGAAGTTAAAGTACAAGAGGTAGTGGTATTAAATACCATATCTAACAATACAGTCAGGGAATTGTACCCCTCAGTTACAAGTGTAATAGTGTAATAGTGTGTAATAGTGTAATAGTGTGTAATAGTGTACTAGTGTGTAATAGTGTAATAGTGTGTAATAGTGTAATAGTGTGTAATAGTGTAATAGTGTAATAGTGTGTAATAGTGTAATAGTGTAATAGTGTGTAATAGTGTAATAGTGTGTATTAGTGTAATAGTGTGTGCTAGTGTAATAGTGTGTGCTAGTGTAATAGTGTAATAGTGTAACAGTGTGTAATAGTGTGTAATAGTGTAATAGTGTAATAGTGTGTAATAGTGTAATAGTGTGCAATAGTGTAATAGTGTAATAGTGTGTAATAGTGTAATAGTGTAATAGTGTGTAATAGTGTGTAATAGTGTAATAGTGTAATAGTGTAATAGTGTAATAGTGTGTAATAGTGTACTAGTGTGTAATAGTGTAATAGTGTGTAATAGTGTAATAGTGTGTAATAAAGTAATAGTGTAATAGTGTGTAATAGTGTAATAGTGTGTAATAGTGTAATAGTGTGTATTAGTGTAATAGTGTGTGCTAGTGTAATAGTATGTGCTAGTGTAATAGTGTAATAGTGTAATAGTGTAACAGTGTGTAATAGTGTAATAGTGTGTAATAGTGTGTAATAGTGTAATAGTGTGTAATAGTGTAATAGTGTGTAATAGTGTAATAGTGTGTAATAGTGTGTAATAGTGTAATAGTGTAATAGTGTGTAATAGTGTAATAGTGTGTAATAGTGTAATAGTGTGTAATAGTGTGTAATAGTGTGTAATAGTGTAATAGTGTGTAATAGTGTAATAGTGTGATAGTGTAATAGTGTAATAGTGTGCTAGTGTGTAATAGTGTAATAGTGTGTAATAGTGTGTAATAGTGTAATAGTGTGTAATAGTGTGTAATAGTGAAATAGTGTGTAATAGTGTAATACTATAATAGTGTAATAGTGTGTAATAGTGTAATAGTGTGTAATAGTTTAATAGTGTATTAGTGTGTAATAGTGTATAATAGTGTAATAGTGTGCTAGTGTAATAGTGTAATAGTGTGCTAGTGTGTAATAGTGTATTAGTGTAATAGTGTGTAATAGTGTGTAATAGTGTAATAGTGTAATAGTGTGTAATAGTGTAATAGTGTGTAATAGTGTAATATTGTGTAATAGTGTATAATAGTGTAATAGTGTGTAATAGTGTGTAATAGTGTAATAGTGTAATAGTGTGTAATAGTGTAATAGTGTGTAATAGTATGTAATAGTGTAATAGTGTAATAGTGTGTAATAGTGTAATAGTGTAATAGTGTGTAATAGTGTGTAATAGTGTGTAATAGTGTAATAGTGTGTAATAGTGTAATAGTGTAATAGTGTGTGCTAGTGTAGTAGTGTAATAGTGTAACAGTGTGTAATAGTGTAATAGTGTGTAATAGTGTGTAATAGTGTAATAGTGTGTAATAGTGTAATAGTGTGTAATAGTGTGTAATAGTGTAATAGTGTAATAGTGTGTAATAGTGTAATAGTGTAATAGTGTGTAATAGTGTAATAGTGTGTAATAGTGTAATAGTGTAATAGAGTGTAATAGTGTAATAGTGTGCTAGTGTAATAGTGTAATAGTGTGCTAGTGTGTAATAGTGTAATAGTGTGTAATAGTGTAAGAGTGTAATAGTGTGTAATAATGTAATAGTGTAATAGTGTGTAATAGTGGAATAGTGGAATAGTGGAATAGTGTGTAATAGTGTGTAATAGTGTAATAGTGTGTAATAGTGTAATAGTGTATAATAGTGTAATAGTGTAATAGTGTGTAATAGTGTAATAGTGTGCTAGTGTAATAGTGTAATAGTGTAATAGTGTGTAATAGTGTAATAGTGTAATAGTGTGTAATAGTGTAATAGTGTAATAGTGTGTAATAGTATGTAATAGTGTAATAGTGTAATAGTGTGTAATAGTGTGTAATAGTGTAATAGTGTGTAATGGTGTAATAGTGTGTAATAGTGTAATAGTGTAATAGTGTGTAATAGTGTAATAGTGCAATAGTGTGCTAGTGTAATAGTGTAATAGTGTGTAATAGTGTAATAGTGTGTAATAGTGTAATAGTGTAATATTGTAATATAGTGTAATAGAGTGTAATAGTGTGTAATAGTGTGTAATAGTGTAACAGTGTGTAATAGTGTAATAGTGTGTAATAGTGTAATAGTGTAATAAGGTGTAATAGTGTAATAGTGTGTCATAGTGTAATAGTGTGTAATAGTGTGTAATAGTGTAATAGTGTGTAATAGTGTAATAGTGTAATAGTGTATTCGTGTGTAATAGTGTAATAGTGTGTAATAGTGTGTAATAGTGTAATAGTGTATAATAGTGTAATAGTGTGTAATAGTGTAATAGTGTGTAATAGTGTAATAGTGTGTAATGGTGTAATAGTGTGTAATAGTGTAATAGTGTAATAGTGTGTAATAGTGTAATAGTGTAATAGTGTGTAATAGTGTAATAGTGTGTAATAGTGTAATAGTGTGTAATAGTGTAATCGTGTGTAATAGTGTAATAGTGTGTGATATTGTGTAATGGTGTCATAGTGTGTAATAGTGTAATAGTGTGTAATAGTGTAATAGTGTGTAATAGTGTAATAGTGTAATAGTGTAATAGTGTAACAGTGTGTAATAGTGTAATAGTGTAATAGTGTGTAATAGTGTAATAGTGTAATAGTGTGTAATAGTGTGTAATAGTGTGTAATAGTGTAATAGTGTGTAATAGTTTAATAGTGTGTAATAGTGTGTAATAGTGTAATAGTGTGTAATAGTGTAATAGTGTAATAGTGTGTAATAGTGTAATAGTGTGTAATAGTGTGTAATAGTGTGTAATAGTGTAATAGTGTGTAATAGTGTAATAGTGTAATAGTGTAATAGTGTAACAGTGTGTAATAGTGTAATAGTGTAATAGTGTGTAATAGTGTAATAGTGTAATAGTGTGTAATAGTGTAATAGTGTGTAATAGTGTGTAATAGTGTAATAGTGTGTAATAGTTTAATAGTGTGTAATAGTGTGTAATAGTGTAATAGTGTGTAATAGTGTACTAGTGTAATAGTGTGTAATAGTGTAATAGTGTGTAATAGTGTAATAGTGTAATAGTGTGTAATAGTGGAATAGTGGAATAGTGGAATAGTGTGTAATAGTGTAATAGTGTGTAATAGTGTAATAGTGTATAATAGTGTAATAGTGTGTAATAGTGTAATAGTGTAATAGTGTAATAGTGTGTAATAGTGTAATAGTGTAATAGTGTGTAATAGTGTAATAGTGTAATAGTGTGTAATAGTATGTAATAGTGTAATAGTGTGTAATAGCATGTAATTTGTAATAGTCTAATTGTGTGTAATAGTGTAATAGTGTAATAGTGTGTAATAGTGTGTAATAGTGTAATAGTGTGTAATAGTGTAATAGTGTAATAGTGTGTAATAGTGTAATAGTGTAATAGTGCAATAGTGTGCTAGTGTAATAGTGTAATAGTGTGTAATAGTGTAATAGTGTGTAATAGTGTAATAGAGTGTAATAGTGTGTAATAGTGTGTAATAGTGTAATAGTGTGTAATAGTGTAATAGTGTGTAATAGTGTAATAGTGTGTAATAGTGTAATAGTGTGTAATAGTGTGTAATAGTGTGTAATAGTTTAATAGTGTAATAGTGTAATAGTGTATAATAGTGTAATAGTGTAATAGTGTGTAATAGTGTAATAGTGTAATAATGTAATAGTGTAATAGTGTGTAATAGTGTAATAGTGTAATAGTGTGTAATAGTGTAATAGTGTAATAGTGTGTAATAGTATGTAATAGTGTAATAGTGTAATAGTGTGTAATAGCGTGTAATTTGTAATAGTCTAATCGTGTGTAATAGTGTAATAGTGTAATAGTGTGTAATAGTGTGTAATAGTGTAATAGTGTGTAATAGTGTAATAGTGTAATAGTGTGTAATAGTGTAATAGTGTAATAGTGCAATAGTGTGCTAGTGTAATAGTGTAATAGTGTGTAATAGTGTAATAGTGTGTAATAGTGTAATAGTGTAATATTGTAATAGAGTGTAATAGTGTGTAATAGTGTAATAGTGTTATAGTGTAATCGTGTGTAATAGTGTAATAGTGTGCTAGTGTAATAGTGTAATAGTGTTTAATAGTGTGTAATAGTGTAATAGTGTAATAGTGTGCTAGTGTAATAGTGTGTAATAGTGTAATAGTGTGTAATAGTGTAATCGTGTAATAGTGTGTAATAGTGTGTAATAGTGTAATAGTGTAATAGTGTGTAATAGTGTAATAGTGTGTAATAGTGTAATAGTGTGTAATAGTGTGCTAGTGTAATAGTGTAATAGTGTAATAGTGTGCTAGTGTAATAGTGTAATAGTGTGCTAGTGTAATAGTGTAATAGTGTAATGGTGTAATAGTTTGTCGTACAGACTTGCGGGTTGTGCCATTGTACTCAGTAGGGATGTCCTCTTTCATTGGTCTATGTTGACCATGCCCATAGTTTGGCTCCTCCCCCTTTTTGTATCTTTTGAACCATTTGTCATAGAGACTCGCGAGAGATCCTCTCCCGTTGGCCGGCGGTGCACAGGTGTCACCCACACTTTCACAATTTCCCCCGCACGGAATTGTCTAGTATATATTTTGTTCTCTATTTTGCATGTGAAGGTGTGTTACATCTAACTACTAACTACCGTACTACTGTTATTGTAACTATGTACCATATGTTCTGGCAGTATGTTTTGTAAATTTGTAGCCTATAGGCTAATTGATTTGAACCTTGACCTGGTTCAACCTTGACCTCTAATATGTATATATACCCCACCCCTTTTCACATGTTGGTGACACTTGAAAAAGGCCACAGGCCGAAACATTGTGTTAAATTATATTAAACTTGGGAACACTGCAGACGGTGTGCTGACTTCTTTTCCACAACTTTACATATCTATTTGAGTCAAGCACCTGTGACTATACTTTGGATGTGCGTGAGTCTTTTCTACTACGTATACACCTTTTTCACTGCACTCCTGCAATATATTCCCTACTACTTGAAAAACTAACAAGGCAAGATGACAGATGACCTGCGCTCTCTATCCGCGGATCTCCGCAAAACGTTTGAATACACTACGGAGGACTACAACCGCATCATATTACAAGACTCTATTTGATGGTGAGTCCAGTGTGAACACGGACACAGATTCCATGGAGAGACTACTCAAGTATCTCACTATCCGTGAGACCAAACAGTACCTACATGCTGTCACACTGAGTGACTACCTACAGAACAAGTTTATCCAGAGAGACTACGTATTCAAAAAGCACCAGCGCTTGGACTCAACAGTCCCACTTTCTCTGATCGCTGGTGTGAGATTCTCAATAAATGCTCTTTGGACCTGATGGCACTGGTTATAGAAGAAACCAGCGAGCAACTTACCAAAACCAGAAACGAGCACAAAGAGGCAATGGATCGTCTAGATGCCGAAATTACAGATAAAACCAGAATGACGGAACTGAAGAAAAATTTGGAACTTTTGAAAGAGAAGCATTCAAACGAGACTAAGATAAGCAAACGTAGGAAGTTTTCACGCTACACCAAGGAATACAAGGAGGAAAACGTTTATATTTGGAGGAAGACTGCCAACCAACACAGAGGAAACCGCAGACAGCAAGACCGATGTTCTGACCGTGACGCACAAGCCGGCTGGCTCTCCTCAACTTTGGCCGAGTCAGACACCGGTAGCCAATCAGGACGCGGAGCGTTTTTTCAAGGGGAACCCCAAGGACGACGTCAGCGTGCGGGTGTCCCCCGCAGGGGCGGACAGAGAAGATATCACACAAACGCACCAGACGAGGCATACGGAAGAAGAGGCCACTCCTACCAAACCCGGAGCGCAACACAATCATGAACTTCTCCACTGCGCCACTGACAGAGACCTGCATCACAGCCCTTAGTAAGGGGTTGTCATTTGTACCCACTACCACCACCAACGACTTTGATACCATCATAGACTTCCACAAGTTCTTCAGAACATCCCTGTGCGCAGCGCCACCCCCTCTCAGGCGAACACAACAGTGAGTAAACCTATTACGCCATTCAATAAGAAATTTACTTTTATTCCCCCAAGAAATCGCAATGCATCCCTCGACACATATTGTCGTTTAGTAGAAAATGATGTACAGGCTATCTTAAAAAACAAATGGGAATATAAAGTGTACAACAACATGTGTAAAGCGGAAAGAGAGGCTATCACTACCTTAGGCAAGGACAAGACAGTGATTGTTCGAACAGCAGACAAAGGTGGCGCTATTGTACTTCAGAACACTGTGGACTATGAAAATGAAATTCTGAGACAATTAAATGATCAGTCGTTTTACAGTAAGTTACTGTCTGACCCTACCACTCAATTTAAGCAGTCTATCCATGATAAATTGTTGTTTTGGCTAGAGAAAGGGGAAATCATAAAGAACGAATTTGAATTCATGAAGAACGAGTACCCTGTGACACCGGTCATCTACACACTTCCCAAAATCCACAAATCCCAAACAACCCCCCTTCCTGGGAGACCCATTGTTAGTGGTATCGGATCTCTGACCACCAACATCTCCACTTTTGTGGACCACTCTCTCAAGCCATGGGTGACCTCCCTTCCCTCCTATACACGGGATTCCATTGATCTCATTAACAAACTAAAGGCCACTGTACTACCAGATAATGCTACATTTGTCACTTTAGATGTGACTAGTCTGTACACCAACATCCCACATGATGGTGGGATTAAAGCGGCACGTACCTTTCTGAGCCTCAGACCCGAGACTGATAAACCCTACCCAGTACTACCTGCATATGTGACCTAATGGAAACTGTACTGACCAACAATTACTTTAAGTTCAAATCAGATCACTATCTTCAAACCAAGGGTACACAGTCAATTTCGCAGAGTAAATTTTACTCAAACTGAGTACATTTTACTCAAACCGAGTACAATTTTACTTTGAGTTTGAGTTAAATGTACTCAGTTTGAGTAAAATTTACTCTGCGAAATGTACTGTGTACGGGCATGGGGAGTACTATGGCCCCCAACTATGCTAATCTGTACATGGGTCAGTTTGAGAATCAATATATATTGGACCCTGTTGCTAAAAAAAGAAATGTCCAGACATATTGATATATCAGCGCTACATTGACGATATTTTCATTATTTGGACAGGGAATGAAGAGTCACTGGAGGCATTTCATAAATATCTCAACGCAGCTAACTCCAATTTGAGCTTCACTCTGGAGGCCAGCTCCAGCAGCATCAGTTTCTTGGATGTTTTGGTCATCAAGGAGGGGAACACTATACATACTGATTTATTTCGCAAGCCTACTGACAGAAACACTTTACTACGGGGTGACAGTTTCCATCTCACCCACCTCATTAATGTATCACGTAATTTCAATGTGGAAATAAGAAATATCAAAATAAAATCACACGTTGTTGAACTTGATCATGCATATTTATTAGAAAATGAAATTACAGCACCATGTTATCAATGAAATTAATTCATATTATCAACAAAAGCAACGGAATTGTTTCTGTATACACATTTATAAAACGAGGCATATTTAGCCAAAATATGTTGCCAGAACATGAAAAGAAAATGCGCTCATGTGCGCTTTGGCGGAGATCCGCTTCTACTCTGAAAATCCGGTCTCACAGAGGTATGTTGACGAGAAGGGGACAAGCGTTCTCAGCGCAGCATTACAAAACACTGGGTACTCGTTCCGGACTGATATCCAGAACTTTGCTAGGGCCTGTCCAGTGAACTTGACTTTCAGTAGCTCGTCACACGAAAGACAAATTACCCCAAAATCTCTGATTAACCTGGAGTGTCACTAACAGAGTTTCGTAATCCAGCTCATTATCAGCACATTTCTCTGCCAATGGGTTGTTTTTGTTTGCAAGGAAAATCTGTGCTTCTTCTCTGAGTTAAAAAAGGCGATTTACTACTCTGCCTCGAGATAGCCACCACACTTCATTGTGGTATAGCAGCTGGTTTTGTGGAGAGCCATTTCATCACGACCAACCGGCACCGCTTCTGACAACAAACCTATCCATTGCGAGTCCAGGTTACACACAAAAGACCAGACCCCCGGCCCCCTCCCGCGATTATACATGCAGGATGTAGTGAGATGTGTATGGGAATACTGTGTCGACCTCCGTTGAGGAAGGGGCGAGACATGGCAAATACACACAGCTACCGGGTGGAAAACTCGATCAGAGTTATTTTTTTTTGCCACACTTTATTTTTTTGCCCCATTGTCACCTACCCGCGACCCCACTTTGGGTTGGCTACATCCAGCTTGTCTGTGATGAGCATGTTGTCCGTTTAAAAATCTGGTTTTGAGTTTTTTACTGCAGCCTAGTTGATTATTATCCAAAGTTCACGTGGTTTGTTTTTGTTTTCTTCAGTTTTGTCATTGATGAAATTCTTTTTTGCAGTTTTTATCATGGAGTTTACGTCATTTCTTAGTCTGTTTCTTTTCAGTTTGAGTTCAGTCACGTGGGCTTGGAGTTCACTGCTCATGCTTTTGGTAAGCTTTGACTGACTTTTACGAAACTCAGAGCATTTTTTGTCTCTGGTTTTCAGAGCGGCCAATATTTCGGAGTGCATCCATGGCTCAGGGCTATTTTTTACCCTGGTGGTTCTTAGGGGGGCCATGTCGTTTAGTATTGTTGAAAATTTGGTTTTGAAACCAAGCCATGTTTCTTCAACCAGTGTACCATTGAGCTCATCTGACCAGTCCAGGCTCTCCAGTTCAAGGTTAAAGGCCTCGCTAGAGTAGGTTTTGAGGTCTCTAGATGTGGCTGTTTTGTGGCAGCCGGTCTTTTGTTTTAGCTTTTTGTGGGTACAGAATATCATATAATGATCACTTAACCCGCATGCTATAACCCCTTTATTGGAGATTTTGGACTTGTCAGAGGTCAGGATGAGGTCAATGGTAGTCTGAGTTGATTCACATACACGTGTGGGTTGGGTGATCAGCTGGCTGAAGCCGTGCAGATCACAAATCCTATTGAAGGATTTGAAGACGGGTGCATCTTTTTGTTGCATATCCGTGTTCCAATCCCCAATAAGAATCTTTTCTGCATCCTCAGCTCCAGCTAAGCACACATCCAGCGTATCATAAAAGCCATTTTGATCTGGCGGTCTGTAAATTGTGCCGACTAGAACAGATTTAGCCCTTTCAGTTCAATAGCCTCATGATATAGGTCAGTACGGTTAATGAATTTGGTGTCCTTATGAATGTACATGCAGACACCACCTCCATACTTGTTCCTATCATTTCGGACTATTGAATAATTCTCCAACTCTATTTCAGGGTCTGCTACTGTTGAATCCAGTTTAGTTTCAGAAAAACATAGTATATTTACCTTACAACTAATAAACAGTTGTCTTATTTTGGCCATCTTATGTCTTAGGCTGTTTACGTTTAGATGGAAAATATGTAGTCCATTTTTATTTGATGTGTTGTCGATGTCGTCGAGTTCAAGGTAGCATTCTTCTGTCTTTTGGTCTGTGGGGAGGGGGGGGGGGGGGGCTCTGTGTTGTCCGGGGGGGAGTGGGGAATCCTTTGATCAGGGTCGCTGTCCCGCGACAGGGGGGGGGCTGTTACGTTTTGGTTACTGACTACGGTCGGGAACCACCCACCATTTCTGTCACCTGTCATCTGACTACTGTCACTTGTTTTCCCTGTCATTTAGTGCTGTCACTTAGGGGTTGGCTTCTGATTGGCTGTCACGGGGGTGTGTGTGGAATGTTGGTATTTGGTGTCTATTTAACATTCCTTCCTTCTGCTTGTTATTCGTCAGGTCTTCACTATAGGCGTTCGGAGATAACGCGGCCAGTTGCAGTTCTGGACCACCACTAAGCTCCATTATCTTATTCTCTCGTTCCTTTGCCCTCGGCATAGTATCCTAGTATTACTCTTTGTGTTCTTTACTATTAAAGTCGAACCTGTTCAAGAGTATACATCTCCGTCTCTATGATTGCCTACAACAATTGGAAATCACCTACCTCCATCCTGACAGAAGACCTGACCATCAGAGTTCCATGGAGGCGGTCATGGAGATGCTCCGGGCACAGAAGAGTGCACAGGAGCGCACTCTGGTCAGCGCCGAGTTGGTTCGGCTGGGCGGAATCGTCAGCGCGTCGCAGGAGACGGCGCATTCGGTGCTAATCACAGCCCAGCAGGCACAAGTCGAGGTGGCTGGGGTAAGGACGACGGTGGGAGAGACGGCGGCAGGAGAGGCGGCGTTCAACACCGAGGAGAATCGGGGAGCTTTTGGGCACCAGGAGCGGACCCAGGAGCCACGGTTACCCCCACCAGGTCGCTACGCGGGAGCACCGGAGGGATGCAGAGAGTTCATCACCCAGTGCTCACTCGTTTTCCAGCTGCAGCCACGTTCATTTCCCTCTTCCAGATCACAGGTCGCATATATTATCACCCTCCTCACCGGTCGAGCACTCTCCTGGGCTACTGCCGAACTGGAGTGCGGGGCGTCAATCTGCGACAGTGTGGACGCCTTTACCGGGGAGTTGAGAAGAGTATTCGATACTTCCCGAGTACTCTCGATCTTCGAGGCCAGTGGGCGGCTTCTCGCCTGCCGGCAGGGCCTCCGCACGGTCTCAGATTACGCCATCGAATTCCGGATCGTGGCTCGGGAGGCAGCTTGGCCGGAAATTCCCTGTGTGGTCTTGTTCGTCAAGGGACTCTCTGCACGGATGAGGGACGAGCTCGCCGTGCGTGAGATCCCTGAGCAGCTGGAAGTGCTCATCAACACAGCCATACGGATGGACAACCGACATTGGGAGAGAGAGAGGGAGCGTGAAGTTACTACCCAGGTATGTGTCCCGGTGTTGATAATTTCCTGCAGTACACGAGTGGGCCACTGGGTGATGAATCCATGCAGCGGCGGCGCTTCATCGAGGAGCAACGTTGCTTCCGGTGCGGCCGCACTGGTCATCGTTTCGGCAGCTGTCGGGACCAGGCTGGCTCAACTCGCCGCCAGTCAGGAAGAGGAGGTGCTCCGCCGGGCCTCGAGAGGGCGCCAGCAGGTGGGCTCATCCCAACACTACCATCTGACACACGTACATTTCTGGAGGTGGCGGTTAACTGTGGGGGTGACGTTAGGGGAACTAAGGCGCTCATTGACTCAGGGGCAGCGGGCAATTTCATTCACCTGGGGTTGGTGCGAGAATGGGGAATCCCGGTAGAGGAGTTGGGGGTTCCTATTCCTATCTACGCCCTGGACGGTCAGACCCTGGGCAGTGGGAGCGTCACTCAGCGCACTGTTCCTATACACATCCGGGTGGCGGGTGGGGGGTGGGAGTGGGTTCAATTATTTGTCATTGTCTCCCCCTATTCCGTTATGGTGTTGGGTCATCCCTGGTTGTCTTCATGTATACGTCATATTAATTGGAGCACGGGCAAGCTCTCAACGGAGGTCGACGTGAAGTCGGTCGTTGGCAAGAGTTTGTACATTCCCTTGTCTTCCCCCCCCTCTTTTCTTTTGTCTCCTCCTTCTCTCTCCAGGATGGTGGGGAGCATCGCAGATTCTGTTCTACCCTCTAATCCCGATTTGATAGGGGTTCCTGAGATCTATTGGGACCTGGCGGACGTTTTTAGCAAAACGCATGCTAAAGCACTACCGCCTCATAGATCATACGACTGTCCCATTAATCTCCTACCCGGTAGCTCCCCACCTCGCGGGCGAATGTTCTCTCTCTCACGCCCCGAGACGTTGGCCATGAACACCTACATTGAGGAGGCATTGCTTGCGGGGCACATACGTCCTTCCACATCCCCTGCCGGCGCTGGTTTCTTCTTTGTTGATAAGAAGAAACATTGGGACATTGATACTTTATTACATTGATACTTTATTACTATATTACTATTATTATTGACATTATTATTTTGCACATGCTATATCTTATGTTTGTATGCCAGTGGTGATGTTCGTAAAAAAATTTCGTTGTACCAACAATGACAAATAAAGATCTATTCTATTCTATCTATTCTATTCTAAAGATGGGGATCAGCATCCGTACATTGATTACAGGGGATTGAATAACGTTTCCATCAAGAACCGATATCCTTTACCCCTCATGGACACTGCTTTCGAGTGCTTACAGGGGGCGCAGGTCTTTTCTAAACTTGACTTACGTAATGCATACAATCTGGTCAGGATTAGAGAAGGAGACGAGTGGAAGACTGCATTTAATACGCCTAATGGTCACTATGAGTATTTGGTCATGCCCTTTGGTTTGGCTAATGCTCCGGCAGTCTTCCAAGCCCTGGTTAACGACGTGCTGTGAGATTTGATTGGGGTGTCGGTGTTTGTTTACCTAGACGATATCCTAATTTTTTTCTCGCGATATGGTGCAACACCAACTGCACGTTCGAGAGGTGCTAGACCGTCTCCTCAAGCATCAACTATTCGTTAAGGCTGAGAAGTGTGTGTTTCACACCGATACCGTTTCTTTCCTGGGCTTTGTGTTGACGAAGGGTGATCTGCGCATGGATTCGGCCAAGGTGAGTGCAGTCTTGGACTGGCCACGGCCTTCGTCGTTCAAGGGGTTACAACGTTTTTTGGGCTTTGCACATTTTTACAGGCGCTTTATTCGCAACTTTAGCGCCTTAGCCAATCCGTTAACAGCTCTCACCAAGTCCTCTCTCCCTGGCTTTGAATGGTCGCCTAGGGCAGAGTCGGCTTTCTGCGACCTCAAACGTCGGTTTACCTCCGCTCCTGTATTGATCTGCCACGATGCGGAGGTTCCGTTCATTGTGGAGGTGGATGCCTCTGACATCGCGGTGAGGGGGGTGCTCTCTCAGAGATGCTTAAAGGATGGGAAAGTGCACCGTGTGCTTTTTTTTCTCACCGTCTGTCACCAGCCGAGCGTAACTACGACGTGGGTAATTGGGAGTTATTGGCTATCAAGTTGGCACTGGAGGAATGGAGACATTGGTTGGAGGGGGCGGCACATCCTTTCATTGTTTGGACCGATCATAAGAACTTGGCTTACATCCAAGGGGCTAAACACCTTAATGCTCGCCAGGCCAGGTGGGCGTTATTCTTCACAAGATTTCGATTTACCATCTCCTATAGGCCCGGTTCCAAGAATATCAAACCCGACGCGTTATCATGCCAGTTTGATCTTCCTGGTCGGGAGGAGCAGCCCCGTCCCATTATTCCACCGGCCTTGATTTTGGCACCAGTGTCTTGGGGCATAGATAAGGTGGTAAGGTCGGTGCTGACGCGGGAGTCCGTTCCTGGTGGGCGCCCTCTGGGGCGGTCGTATGTGCCCAAGGCGGTACGCTCACGTTTGCTGCAGTGGGCACATGCCTCATCCCTCACCAGCCACCCTGGGGCCACCAGGACCCTGGAATTTATCCGTAGGAGGTTCTGGTGGCCGACAGTGGAGGGGGATACACGTTCCTTTGTGGCGGCCTGCCCGGTGTGTGCGCGCAGTAAGACCTCTCGCCGTGCACCAGCAGGTCTCCTCCGGCCGCTTCCTATTCCTAAACGGCCCTGGTCGCTCATATCCCTGGACTTTATTTCTGGCCTCCTCCTTTCGGACAGTTGCCCGGCAACGTGGAGTAGGAGGTTGGCCTGGGCTGAGTACGTGCATAATACCCTCCTCTCCTCCTCTACCGGTATGTCTCCCTTTCAGTGTCAGTATGGTTTTCAACCTCCTCCGTTTCCCGAGCAGGAGCAGGAGGCGGAGGTGCCATCGGCCCAGGCACATGTGGCTCGCTGCCGCAGGACGTGGAAGTGGGTCCGGGCGGCGCTGCAGAAAGTTTCGGTTAGTACCCAGCGGCAGGCTAACCGCAAGCGTTGTCCGGCTCCGGTTTACCGTCCTGGGCAGCGGGTTTGGCTTTCCACCCGGGATCTCCCTCTCCGGGTGGAATCCAGGAAGTTGGCTCCTCGTTTTATAGGCCCCTTTAAAGTGGTGCGTCGGGTGAATCCTGTGGCTTACAGGCTGCGGCTTCCGACTTCTATGAGGGTTCATCCGACGTTTCATGTGTCCCTGTTGAAGCCATTCCTCTCATCGCCCTTGGCCCCGCCACTGCCTACGGTTCCTCCGCCTCGGTTTATTGGTCAGCCCATTTACACGGTGCGGAGAATACTGGGTTGTAGGCGGAGGGGTAGGGGGTTTCAGTTCTTGGTGGATTGGGAGGGGTACGGGATAGAAGAGCGTTCTTGGGTGCCTCAAAGGGATATTTTAGATCCCAGCCTGATCGTTGATTTCCGGCGGCTGAATCCCGAGGCCCCCAGGTGAACGTCTGGTGCCGTTCGTCGGGGGAGGGTACTGTTACGTTTTGGTTACTGACTACGGTCGGGAACCACCCACCATTTCTGTCACCTGTCATCTGACTACTGTCACTTGTTTTCCCTGTCATTTAGTGCTGTCACTTAGGGGTTGGCTTCTGATTGGCTGTCACGGGGGTGTGTGTGGAATGTTGGTATTTGGTGTCTATTTAACATTCCTTCCTTCTGCTTGTTATTCGTCAGGTCTTCACTATAGGCATTCGGAGATAACGCGGCCGGTTCCAGTTCTGGACCACCACTAAGCTCCATTATCTTATTCTCTCGTTCCTTTGCCCTCGGCATAGTATCCTAGTATTACTCTTTGTGTTCTTTACTATTAAAGTCGAACCTGTTCAAGAGTATACCATCTCTGTCTATATGATTGCCTACAACAATTGGAACTCACCTATCTCCATCCTGACAGGGGGCTGTGTTGTTGACTTCCCAAATGTAAATGGTTAGAGGGCCCTAATATTATGGGGTTGCTGGTAGGTAATTAAATCAGCTAATTTACATGCAAGGCAGCTGTGCCTACGAAGACAATGGAAAGGTAATAATAAAAGTTTGGTGACATAGCAACTAAATTTAGAACAGTAGGCTATTTGAATTTCTTGATTAGAGTTCACACATAGAGGAGCCTCAAATACTTTGCCAACAAAGAGACCAGTTGGTCATGTCAGTGAGAGGAGTTTCAGGCCAGGATGTGAAATTAAGATAATATACGGTGACTGAGACCCAAATGGTCCCAGCTGTGTGAAGACAGACCAAGTGAAATATAACTTAAGGTTTGAGTAAAGAAAGTCTTCAAGAAATAACGTCAAAAACAATACATCTTCAAAGTAAATCTGGTGTAGAAACTGTTTATACTAAGGAAGACCAAGTGTTATTATTAAGAATGCATATTCTATGATGGAATAATGTTGTTAAATGTATTTTTACAGGGATAAGTTTAATAGATAACTATGACACCTTTGATTGAAAGTAAAACTGCTTGTTTAAAGAACCACAGTGAACTCACAATCCAAATTAAAACAACTTTAAGAATATGGTGTAATATTATGATAAAAATATTCTAAATGATATGATAATGTTATGTAAAACAAGACCAAGAATAATATTGGTATATTGTAGTAAACTAAAGATTAATTCAAGTGGATTTGACCTATATTACAAGATGTGGTTAATGTAGCCGTTTGCTGGAGGAGGTTCACAGATTCATTGTTGTTTGAAATGTACCAAAGGCTCGATGCTGATTGGGCCGGCAAAGATGGCGTCGCTATGAAAATGACGTCATAGAGCCGGCTCATGATTCATTATAAATATGGTGGGTTTGAACGAAGACGGGAGATCAGAGAAAAAGGCATGAGAAGACGGAATAATACGTAGAACGGACTGCCCCATCGATGAAGAACAAGTTATATCCACGTTGCCAAAGACTGGATACGATCAGCGGACATTTTTGTTAGATTCGTTTGGAGAACGCCGATTCAGACCTTGAATTGTTGTATACATCCAGTGTTTTTGAGTGACAGCAAGTGTTTTTAAGAAGCAGCCATTGTTTGCTTTTGTTAATAAACTTGCAAGAAACATCAGAAGCGCTTGTCTGGACATCCCATTCTTAACGAGTATTACTTCTGGTTTGACAACAACGAGGGTACCTAGTATCTTTATCCGATACAACACGTGTCCTTAGAATTCCGTACGTAAATCTAAGCAGATCAAGCGTGTTTTAAAAATTCCGTACGTAAATCTACAAGCGTGTTTTTATGATTTATGAAACACAGATTGAGAGGTGTGTGTGTGTGTGTGGATCGTTTTTACGATTGTGGATTCTACTTTTGCGTTTGTTTATTTTTGATAGAAATCTACCCCCATAGATAAGTGCCGGTACTTGGCGCACGGCGCGACGAGTCGAGTGAAAGTTGTGAACGCATTTTTGTGTGCGCGTACTTCTGCTCAGAAAACTGCTGGGTCGGCGTGGTACCGCGTGGGACCACCACTGCACCACTGTGTACGAGACCAGACTCCGAACTTTCGTTTTCATTCATGGACTCAAGAAGATATTCCTGTGTACTTTTTGTTTGCCCTTTAAAGGGACATCGCTGCATTTTTGTTGTTTCTTGGACTCTAGTGTATTTCACCCTTAAAGGGTCAGTGCCGCTTTTTGTGTGTAAATAAATCATGCCCTTGTTTTGGCTAACTCTGAATACCTGTCTGTGTCGTGCTATTGGGGTCGCTTTACAAACCATAACAATCCTGTTCATAAACAGACAGACAAACACAAACACAAGAATAATGGGTGTGAAAACCGAACCTACTTTGCAGAGGTAATGAATTAAAATAGATGGATTATAATTTCATTGTGCCATTATTCAGGGTGCTTTTTTTTTTAGGAATCAAGATACCTTTTCTGTTTTGGTACTGATAGCATAACCACAATATAGCAGAGCTCATTTGGAGTTCAGACAAGCAATTTATGAAAACACAAAAGTCAGTTGCCCACTCATTGCCGACAGCCTCAGTCTATAATGAGATTGCAAATTAGAGTCCTGGCTTCTATGCTTAACAAATACTGAGTGAATTCCCCTGAAGCCATGAGAATAACACATTTGAAATCTTAAATGGAATGGGTTTCCCCTTAAAGGAACACGCCAACATTTTGGGAAATTAGCTTACCGTCTTCTCCAGAGAGAGACAAGAAGATAGATTCCATTCTGATGGACAAGCTAAAAGCAATTGGTTTTGATAGCTTATCAGTGAGCTGGATGCAATCCTACCTGGATGGGAGAGAACAGATGGTAGAGGTAAACGGTACTCTATCCCCCCCCCTCACAGTGAGCTGTGGTGTTCCACAAGGAAGCATACTAGGACTGCTACTCTTCCTAATTTATGCAAATGACATGTCGTCAGCCTGTGACTGCAACTTGTTCCTGTTTGCGGACGACTCAGCCCTGCTGGTCTCTGACAAGAACAAGTTGCAGGTTGAAAAAACCCTCAGCACGGAACTAGGCAAAATCTGCATATGGCTCGCTGATAACAAACTATCATTACACATGGGCAAAACAGAGTCCATTCTCTTCGGTTCAAATAACAAACTCAGCAAGACCGACGGCTTCTCAGTTACAGTGGGTGACAATATTGTCACAAGGAAAGACGAAATTACCTACCTGGGTTCCATCCTAGAGGCAAATCTTTCCTGTGACAAAATGGCATCCAATGTAATAAAAAAAGTCAACCAACGAACTAGATTCTTGTACCGGATCTCCTCTCTGGTAAACAAGAATACCCTGAAGACTCTGGCAGGAGCACTCATTCAAGGGTACTACGACTATGCGTGCACCTCATGGTACCAAAGCACCTCAAAGGCGCTTAAAACAAAATTACAAACATCACAAAACAAACTGGTCAGACTACTACTTGACCTGAACCCCAGAACCCACCTCACCCCTGCCCACTTTGACAACCTAGGATGGCTTAGAGACAGAGTACAGCAACTTGCAATGGGCCTGGTCTACAAGATACACTATATGACCGGGGTACCCATGTACATGTCAAAATACTTCCCAAAGGTCAGTGAATACCACAACCACTACACCAGAGGAAGCTCAACAAATCATGTAAAACCCAGATTCGGCTCAAACAAGGGACTAAACACGTTTCGCAATTATGCCACAACAATGTGGAACGCCCTACCCAAAGCTGTAAAGGAATGTGAATCACTACCCACATTCAAAACCGCTCTTAAAGAGCACCTATGGGAGGCTGCAATTCGAAACTGGCCACCGTAAATGCCCAAAACCCCCACCACCTCCTAATAGACAGTCTCTTCCCCACCGCATGTATATATTCCCTCCCCGCCGTATGTATATTTCTCTCCCACCCACCCACCCCCTCCTAATGTACAGTCCCCTCCCCATCATATATACTCTGTCAGGATCTAGGGGTAACAGTACTGTATATTTGAATACCGTTTATGTCACAAATGTATCAGTACTAAATACCTATATGTCCCTATGCCATAAATGTCATGTATGTTGTGTATGTCATAAATGTCTATATGAATTGAAAATGGGGGACCCTGATGGAAACAAGACAAACGACTTTCTCAGGTCTGCATCCCCTTAACAATTGTATGTATTGAGCCGCATTGGCCGCCTAGTTATAGTTGAAAGTGGGGGTGCAATCTTTTATTTTTTATTTTTTTTATTATAATATTTTTTTTCTGGAGGGGGTCCGGCACGACCCCCTCCACGGCAGATATTTTTTTCATTTAATGAACCTGTACGTGCAATTTCCTGCAATATAGAGCCTTCAATCTTGACCAATAAAGCTGCTCTTTTCACTATACAACTCAGTTTATATTGCAGTATGATAGCCAATTACTATAATAATAATAATATATTAATATATATATATTTATATACTGTATATATACTGTATATTTTTTTTTTGCTCTTTTATTTTTATTAAATCAATCTCCTTTCAAATAGGCCAAGTTTTTAATAAGAAAGAGAGAAAAAATACCAACAAGGAACAATAACAGGGTCTGCTGTAAATATAGCCTATTTTGTGTCTTAATTTGTTATGTTATCCTACACTTTAAGCTGTCTGATATTTCCATTACCTGTAACTATTGGGTCTCTTTCTCTCCTTCTCTGCCTCCTCCCTGAGTCTGCACAGTCACCATATCATTCTACATTAAGGAGAGCAATACACTTATGAATACACTGAACCGGTTTGAATACACAATCTTTATGCTACTCTGTAAAGAAAGGGAGAGAGGGGGGGATATATAATCCAAGTATTTGTGTCTTAATTTGTTATGTTATCCTACACTTTAAGCTGACTGTCTGATATTTCCACTACCTGTAACTCTTTGGTCTCTTTCTCTCCTTCCTGAGTCTGTACAGTCACCATATCATTCTACATTAAGGAGAGCAATACACTTATGAATACACTGAACATCATTATGAAACATTTCTATTGCACCCTTACTTACAATTCATTATGAATTGAAAATGGGGAACCCTGATGTAAACAAGACGAAAGTCTTTCTCTGGTCTGCATCCCCTTAACAATTGTGTGTATTGAGCCGTACTGTACTGTACCCATTCTGCAATCTGTTATTGATTGATTAAAAATGTTATTAACATATTGCAGAATGGGTACAATATAGTACGGCTCAATACACACAATTGTTAAGGGATTGCAGACCAGAGAAAGACTTTTGTTTTGTTTACATCAGGGTCCCCCATTTACAATTCATAAAAAGTAAAGGTGCAATTATCACCGTGCAATCCATTATTTGTGGAGCCCGCCCTTTAAGTCTTTGAGCTATTAGGCTACTAGGGTTCTTACTTTGCGTTTTGGTGTACTGAAAAATGCTCCGATGTCTGTATTCTTTCTTTTTTCTGCCATGTTACCTGGTTGGCTGGACACACACACACATTTTCATTTCAGGTATTGTACCTTAAGATAATTGAACATCTTGATTTACCGTAAATCCTCAAATATAGGACGGGTCTTCTATTTACCTCAGCTGCAAAGAGCACCAGGCCTTTATTAGAGAGGCTTATATAAGAGGCAGGCCTTAATTTCAAAAAATGACACTCATGGACATAATCCCTTCATTTTCAGACTTTTATTGCATTATTATTATTATAAAAAAAATCGTCGTTAATCCGGCCCTGCTCGCGAACGTTAAAATTTGCAAACGAAGTCAACGTTATCCAGCTGACGACACCACATATCTAGATATACAACGTTAGCTAGCGGCTAGCACTAAAGCTAATGCCAACCAGAGGGAAACTTTGTTATTATTATTATTATTATTATTGGTATGACCAGATGGCATTTCGGGATGTGAAACACTTTTATTGTATTGCGTGGTAGAACCTCTACCACTCAATAGTAAACGACATGTCTAACATAAATAATCTTAACAATCGTAAACAACTTACTGGAAAATCCTGCCTGCCACCAAATGACACACTTCTGTGGCCTTTGATATTTACACTCAGCCTACCTGCAGCGCCAGCGCCGTGCGCCACTGTCTGCTCTGCTGGGGTTTGGACTTGGAGAGGCACTGGATCAAACCATATGGGGGAGCAGGGGGGGGGGGTCGCAATCTTTGGAAACTTAAAAACTTGCTATTAAGTGTCATTGCGTATTATTAATTTGATTGAAATTACGTAGTTATGGTTAGATTTATATATGGGAGGGGGGGGGTATATCATATTTTTCATATGATCAAAAAGTGGGGGAGCAAAATCAGACGTTTGCCCCCCCATGTTCAATAGTCGTAGAGCAGCTGCTTCGCGTGCTCTATTGCGGCTATGTTGAGCCGTACTGTATTGTACCCATTCTGGAATCTGTTAAATAAAGTTTTCATTCATTCATTCATAGATACCAGTTTCCTCTCTGTGCGTTCAGTAGAAAGCTATCTGGATGCATGTTAGCCTAGCTAAGCACAATGAATGGAAGCGGACATGGCCGGTTAGCCTTCGGGAAAGGTGTTAGTTGGACAATGCCTAGGGCTAGGCTAACCGGCCATGTCCGCTTCCATTCATTGTTCTAAGCTAGGCTAACGTGCAGCCAGATAGCTTTCTACCGAACGCACAGAGAGGAAACTGGTATCTATTCTTGTCTCTCTCTGGAGAAGACAGTGAGCTAATTTCCCAAAATGTTGGCGTGTTCTTTTAAAACTAAATGCAAACTCATGCAGTACCTTTCCACGGTATCCGTCTGAGCCATTGGCCACGTGGAGTCATTGGCTCTAGGTAAAAAAAAGATTCTCGCCTCGGGACATCCAGGAATTCCTTTCAAGTATACTACTGTTCCCATCTGAGTTGCACTTCAAGAATAATGAGGACGTGTCTGGCTGCTGCCACCTGCTATACAGTAGACTCATCTGGGCCTCGCAAAACACAAAGGCCCAACGGAGAGACCAATCACCTTATGGTGGGTAACAACAACATCGTGTTTCTGTAGGCGGTGGTTGCCATGCCGTTTGAGCATTAGAATGGGAGACATGGTATGACTGTGGGTTTATTTATGGCTATAATGTGTTTTGAAGGACCTCATTACTCTATCGCCGTGTCCTCTTGACTGGAGAGGTTGGAGATTAGCTGTGGAATGAAGAATGTGACCTCCCCTGTCTATCACTCCTCCTCTTCTCCTCTCCTAAAGCCTGCGCCGGGGGGGGGGCTTAGAGGTCCCTCCCTCTGGCATGAGCTGCGTTTGCTGTGTATAGCATGACAAACGGCAAATTTCAAAGTGTAAAGTGTTTATTTTGATGTAGTGCTTCAACTGGAAGATTTGGGTTGGCACTTCCAAGGAAAAGATTAACACAGCTGTTCACTTTACCTTCTTGAGAAATAACCCTATATCCATACCAAGGGATGTGAACGAACACAAAATGTTATTTGGATGATACCTCTAGTAGGGCATTGTGTTATTGTTTGTCTTGGACCATTACTATAACCTATATACTGTGAATTGCAATCAGATCAGCAGATTTATATCAGCTTAGTAAGGTGGGAAACCGAGTTCAGGTGGGTTTATTATACCCTCTACATAAAAGTAAAGTAAAGTAAGAGTGAAGATACTAGTATCATATGAAACAAGACAACCTGGTATCCATTGGTACATAACGCTTTGATCATAATGTTCTAAGCCCTCATACTGTACAAAACATTCAAACCTAACCAAAACACATTTATATTTATTACAGATTTATAACTAGAAAGTAACACTTGACACACAGTGCTGCTGTTGTTGAAATGGGTCTCAGAGATTAAAGCTGCAGGATTATGTACGCTGAGTGACTAGTGGTAAATACTAACTTAATAGTTTAGAAGATCCATCGTTTTCCATTCAATCATTAGTTTTTATCTAAAGAATTGTGACTGTCTGACTGAGGGACGCGGGAAGGGGAGGTGCGGCAGGGGCTGCAGCACCCCCTGCTGGATGGGAGTGTAACTGCAACTGCAAGGTTGTTTTGGCATTTATTCCATTGTAACCGAGGCTACTCAATGTCAAAGAGTGAAGCGGCACTGCAGATTTACCCTACTTCATTGCCAGATCGTCATAGGGGCGCTGTCTCGATAATGCAGTGTTATTAACAGCATGTAGCCGACGCATGAATCGGTTGGGATTCGAATAGACGCGGCCTGGAAGCGTCAACGCGGAACTGGAAATCCGTTGGTATAGACTTTAGAGTAGGCTGCTACAGTAACGTTAGTACTAGTTTGAGTTTGAGTTTAGAGACAGCAGGGTAGCTAGCGCTAACGGCGTGAAAGTGAAAGTATGAGTCAGTTTCAAGTTCAAGTTTCAAGTTTCAAGTTTCTTTAATAGTTGTCATACAGAAGTACAGAATACTTTCATACAAAATGCTTTTTACTGTTATGCTCCAGAGACTGTGCTAGACAAGATAGTATCAAATAACATAGTATAGCATGTAAATTAGAAGTAGAAAATGAGGTCACAGTGTTCAGTATAGACATATGTACAATGTTCGATGCAGAATAGACGTAACTGAGTTACCATATAATATACAATACTATGCAGTGTACTACTGTACAATACTATATAGTGCAAAGCAGAAATGGGATGAGGTACAATTTAGGTACAATTTACAGTAAGGTGTACGAGTTGTAGTGCAATCCTTCATCAATAAATATAAAGTGTGGGGAGTGGGTGCTACAGTGTGTTTGTTTAAAGTGAGTGTGTGCGTGTGGATGTGTGTGCTATGTGCGTTTGATGGTTGTTGTTGTGTAGTGTTCATTGTTCGTTGAGCAGCCTGATGGCCTGGGGATAGAAGCTTCTTCTGAGTCTTTCTGTGCTCGCCTTGAGACTCCGGTATCGCTTGCCTGACCGCAGCAGTTCAAAGAGGCAGTTGTTCGGGTGACTGGAGTCTTTAATGATTCTCTTAGCCTTGCCCCTGCACCGCTTGTTGTAAATGTTCTGGAGGGTGGGGAGCCCCCCTCCAATTGTGCGTTCGGCTGAACGTGTCACTCTTTGTAGTCTGCTTCGGTCTTGTGCAGTGCTATTCCCAAACCAGGAGGTGATGTTGCCAGTCAGGATGCTCTCTATTGTACATGAGTAGAAGTTCTTAAGGATCTTCTGACTGACTTGGAACTTCCTTAGGCGCCTGAGGTAGTAGAGGCGTTGTCGTGCCTTCTTCACAACACTGTCAATGTGTGTGGTCCATGTCAAGTCCTCGGATATGTAGGCTCAGAGGTACTTAAAGCTGTTGACTCTCTCAACCGGTGCCCCGTCGATGCTGAGGGGGCTGTAGTCTTTGACCCCCGACCTCCTGAAGTCCACAATCATCTCCTTTGTTTTGCTGACATTCAGGGAGAGGCTGTTTTCCTGGCACCATCCCGCCAGGACCTTGACCTCTTCCAGGTAGGCCCTCTCGTCGTTGGCAGAGATCAGGCCCACCACCACTGTGTCGTCAGCAAATTTGATGATTGTGTTGCTACTCCGCTGAGCCACACAGTCGTGTGTGTACAGGGAGTAGAGGAGGGGACTCAGAACACAGCCCTGGGGGGCCCCTATGTTGAGGGTGATGGATGAGGAGGTGCAGTTGCCTGCTCTCACCACCTGGGGTCTGCCCGTCAGGAAGTCCAAGACCCACTGGCAGAGGTCATAGTTCAAGCCCAGGTCCCTGAGCTTGGCTATGAGTTTGGAGGGGACTATGGTATTGAATGCCGAGCTGTAGTCGATGAATAGCATTCTCACATAGTTCCCCTTCCTCTTGTCCAGGTGTGATGCTGCTGTGTGCAGCACATGGGCTATGGCGTCCTCCGTGGACCTGTTGGGGCGGTATGCAAATTGCAGGGGGTCCATGTTGATGGGGAGGGAGGAGCAGATGTAGCCCTTTACTAGCTTCTCAAAGCACTTCATGGCTATGGAGGTGAGAGCTACAGGGCGGTAGTCGTTGAGGCAAGCAGGCTTGGATTTTTTGGGTACAGGGATAATAGTGGACTTCTTCAGGCAGGTGGGGATGACAGCCTGTTCTAAGGACAGGTTAAATATGTCAGTGAATACCGGGGCCAGTTGGTCGGCACAGACTTTTAGGACGCGGCCAGGGATGCCGTCCGGTCCTGCTGCCTTCCTGATATTCACTTTTTTAAAGGTCCGCCTCACCTGGCGGGATGGTGCCAGGAAAACGGCCTCTCCCTGAACGTCAGCAAAACAAAAGAGATGATTGTGGACTTCAGAAGGTCGGGGGTCAAGGACTACAGCCCCCTCAGCATCGACGGGGCACCGGTTGAGAGAGTGAACAGCTTTAAGTACCTCGGAGCCTACATATCCGAGGACTTGACATGGACCACACACATTGACAGTGTTGTGAAGAAGGCACGACAACGCCTCTATTTCCTCAGGCGCCTAAGGAAGTTCCAAGTCAGTCAGAAGATCCTTAAGAACTTCTCCTCATGTACAATAGAGAGCATCCTGACTGGCAACATCACCTCCTGGTTTGGGAATAGCACTGCACAAGACCGAAGCAGACTACAAAGAGTGACGCGTTCAGCCGAACGCACAATTGGAGGGGGGCTCCCCACCCTCCAGAACATTTACAACAAGCGGTGCAGGGGCAAGGCTAAGAGAATCATTAAGGACTCCAGTCACCCGAACAACTGCCTCTTTGAACTGCTGCGGTCAGGCAAGTGATACCGGAGTCTCAAGGCGAGCACAGAAAGACTCAGAAGAAGCTTCTATCCCCAGGCCATCAGGCTGCTCAACGAACAATGAACACTACACAACAACCATCAAACGCACATAGCACACACATCCACACGCACACACTCACTTTAAACAAACACACTGTAGCACCCACTCCCCACACTTTATAGCACACACTCACTTTAAACAAACACACTGTAGCACCCACTCCCCACACTTTATATTTATTGATAAAGTATTGCACTACAACTCGTACACCTTACTGTAAATTGTACCTAAATTGTACCTCATCCCATTTCTGCTTTGCACTATATAGTATTGTATATTAGTACACTGCATAGTATTGTATATTATATGGTAACTCAGTTACGTCTATTCTGCATCGAACATTGTACATATGTCTATACTGAACACTGTGACCTCATTTTCTACTTCTAATTTACATGCTATACTATGTTATTGATACTTATCTTGTCTAGCACAGTCTCTGGAGCGTAACAGTAAGAAGCATTTTGTATAAAAGTATTCTGTACTTCTGTATGGCAACTATTAAAGAAACTTGAAACTTGAAACTTGAACTCATGCTCTGTTACCCTGAACACTGAGTCTCCATCAGCAGCAGACCCCCCCCCCCCCCATTGCCGTGGCTTGTGGGCTGGTGTTGTTATTACCAGCATCAAACCTCGAATAGAAGGTATTGAGGTCATTTGCTAAGGAGATGTCACTGTTCAATTTGAGGGAGGTGCCTTTGTAGTCATTCATCGTTTTGAGCCCCTGCCACATAGCTCTGGAGTCAGCCTGTTCAAACTGGAGTTCAATTTTATCCCTGTAGCGCCGTTTTGCCTCTGTCACTGTCCTCCTTACGTTGTATCGCGCCACCTTGTGGTCATTCATGTTGCCTGCCACCAGGCCGGCGTTGTATGCTTTGGTGCGCGCTTTCAGAGCTTCACGGACGGATTTGTCTACCCAGGGTTTTTGATTTGGGTAAACTCTAATTGTGGTAGTGGGGATTGTTTCTTCCACCAAAGTACGAACAAAGTCCAACACTGTCTCCGTGTAGACATTAATGTTATCTGTGACGCGGAACACGCTCCAGTCTGTGCACTCAAACGCAGCCTGGAGCGTCTCCCCCGACTCCACATCCCATTTCTGCACCTCTCGCGAGACTACAGGAGTGCTCTTGATTCTTTGTTTATATTTTGGTGAAAGAAAGATGGTCGCGTGATCAGACTTACCAAAGCCACTAGCCACCCTTGAATTGCGTGTAACAGTGGTCTAAGATGTTACCGCCTCTGGTGTTACAAGTCACATGCTGATAGAAGTCAGGCAAAACCTTTCTCAGATTGGCGCTATTGAAATCACCCACTACTACAATGGCGGTGTTAACGTTCGCTGCTTGGATTCTATTTACCTCGTCGTGAAGTCTGGAGAGAGCGACACTATTGCTGGCTTGCGGTGGAATATACACTCCGACCAGGATGATCGCCGTTAACTCCCTCGGGAGGAAGAAAGGACGACACTTGATGGTTATATATTCCAGGTCGGGGCAGCAGTGGTTCGATAATTCCTTCACGTTGGCTGGATCGCTCCAATTGTTGTTAAACATGAAGGCGATACCTCCTCCACGCTGTTTGCCGGACTCTGCTGTTCTATCCTTGCGTTGGATGAAGAAGTGATCGGCCGGTTGGATGGCGTGATCTGGGGTTCCTGGCGACAGCCACGTTTCAATGAAGCAGAGAACATTGCAGTCTCTAACGTCTCTCTGGAATTGAATCCTTGCTTGGATGTCGTCCAGTTTATTGTCAATTGATTGTACATTGGCTAGAAATATACTGGGTAGTGGCGTTCGGTGTCGTCTGGTTCTCAGTCTATTACGGATCCCAGCTCTCTTCCCTCTCCGCCTGATGATTCCTTTGTTCCTGGGGTCAGGATCTGGTCCCATTGTCCTCAGAATCTCCACAGGCCATTGCTGCGGTTCAGAAAGCTGATCCAGGGAGTAATCCAGTCGGTAAGTTTCCCGTAATCCGATGTCTATAAGTGACTGACGGTCATACACATTAAATGCACCTACTGTTGGTACAGACAAAACTCTTAAAACTATAAATATTAACAAAAGTAAGGACAATCTCGACGGAGCGCACAGACATACACATACACTAGCGGCGCCAGTTCCCCCCGCCAGAGAAATTCACCTTCAAGGCAGAAGACTGGACAAAATGGATAAAGGACTGACTGAAGTGGAGAGCTGCCTGTCGCCCATTCTAACGCAGGACCCTTGAGCAGGTAAGCGATTTTAGATGTATAATCACTTTGGAAGTGTGCGGCTGTTGTCCGAATAGTGAACATTGAAAAATAAAGGCACGATATTTAGAGACGTCCCCGTCCGTCGTAGCATTCTGGTACGGGGGCGCAACAGGTGGGGTAGGCTGGTGATGTATGCTTGTTGTTGCCGCTTGCAATAAATCGTCTTCTGCTTCGTGCATGCATTTAATATGACGGTATTATTATTATTTATCTCTGACTTGACCGCACCCCCAAGTCAGAATGAGTTCCCGCGTCCTTATATTTTTGAATGCATAACCTATTACTATAAATGCTGTGTGTGTGTGTGTGTGTGTGTGTGTGTGTGTGTGTGTGTGTGTGTGTGTGTGTGTGTGTGTGTGTGTGTGTGTGTGTGTGTGTGTGTGTGTGTGTGTGTGTTATTCGGTGAATGAGGCCTATTATTGATTTTTTTAAGGCTGTAAACACAGATGATCGTTGCGCCAGAGTTTAGGACGGCATCGTTGGCACAGCAAATTGGTCTGGATGAAAAACAAGAGCAGCGACTGGCGAACAAACAATCTCAGCATGATAAAAAATGGTGGGAGGAAGAGGACGCTGCGTACACCATGTGGGGGGCACAGGAGGAACAAAGCGCCCTGACACAAAGTTTCTCTGACTCGCAGCTGAAGAGGGCTGGGGGCGAGAGCACGGGGATGCCATTTGAAATGGCCCAGTCGTTATGTTCAGAAATATTTCTGTATTATAGTTGTGCAACGCCAAAGAATGGCACTGTCCTTTCACAGAACAGGTGTTTCTTCATCTGACGAAAGAAAAAAAAGGTTAAAAGTGAAAAAGTTAAAAGAAGAGTAAGAAGCAAAGACTTATAGTATCGCTCTACAAGCTAACATTAACCCCTGTTTCCGTGTCCTATCCGCGGGGGACAATATGGCTTCTAAGATAATTACCACATGACGAGCGCAACAGCCTGGTGAGTGTTAATTGTCGGAAGCCTCATCTCTAAGGAGGAAGAAAGAGGATATGTGACAACCACCGTCACCCGGCACTGTCATTAGACAGCGAGTGGAAGCAGAGTTCAGGAGATCAGCTGTGCGCTAAGGCCTAATGGGTGTGAGTGTAGGAGGCTGGCGGCGGGAAGACATGGAGGTGTGATGGTGTAATGAAATGGAGGCGGTTAGCAATGCCGTTCTTCTGAAATGTGCCGGAGAGAGAGAGAGAGAGAGAGAGAGAGAGAGAGAGAGAGAGAGAGAGAGAGAGAGAGAGAGAGAGAGAGAGAGAGAGAGAGAGAGAGAGAGAGAGAGACATTGGTTATTAATTCCACATCTTATGATGTCACCCGTCTTGCCTCTAATTAGTGTGATAGAACAGCCCCGCGCTGCCTTCATAATTACATAAGTAAGGGTTTCAGGCCCTTGAGTCACATCAACACGGTAATTTTTGTCTTTTGACACAAGGAGCGACCGCTATCGTTATGGTAACGTGCTATATATTTAGGCCTACATAAGGAATTATCTTTACACACCATGTGTGTCTATGTGGGTGAATACATGTGCATACACATGTAATTACCCCCTCGAAAACGAGATGGTAAATCTCATGGGGTTTATCCTAATGAATGACATTTCCAACAAAATATATGTATGAGTGCAAATAATATATTTTAGCCGATTTTCTTTCCACCGGACACTTCTGGGTCAGTTCCATGCCCGGACTAAAAGCAAATTGCTTCCCTTCATCCCTTCATGTGCAATTAAAATACCACTCAGGAATGCGTAACACAGTCCCTACCCGCCATACACACACACGTCACACACAGTCACACACGTCACACGCACGCACGCACGCATGCACGCAGTTTTGTACTGCCGGCCCCTATCCACCATCTCTCTGTTTCTGATTTCGGGGAGACATGCAGTTGAAATACCCGGCGTGTCTTCTCACAATGCTTTTTCACGACGCCCCAGATCCATCAATGCAGGGGCCATTGTGGCTCATTGTGCGCATCCATTAACTGTATCTATGGTGCAAGCTCACAAAGGACCAGTTTGAAGAGGGTCACTGGTGCGTGGGCCTCTCGCTGTCATAAATCTGGTGCAGTCCCGGACTGAACCTCCCTTGTGCTCAGCTAATGGCGCTCTAATCGCTCGTACCACTTCGTGGGTGGGATGTGGAGAGGGGCGGGGGGTTGGGGAAGGGGTGGTGGAGGGGGGAGGGGGTGCAAGAGCATTACTCATTTGTTTCCGAGCTCTGAGACCAATGAGCCCGAACTAATCACCCACGGTTTTTGTCTTTTCTGCAGAAAAGAGGAGCACAAATTGGCCAACCATTTTAGAGACACTTCCTTTGTCAAGATATTGATATTAATCACTGTCCTCATCCCTGACTCCAGTACAGTGATAATATCCATATGAATAAAATATAGGCTGTGCATGAGGGATGGTCATGAAGCTTCAGAATACATCTCATTGTTCCTCGCTGCTCAAGTGGGTCAGAACCTCCTCACCTCCCTGGAAACCACTGTGGGTTTAGAGACTGTCCAGAGAGACCTGCAATATTAATGCCCCCCCCCCCCCCCCCCCTTAATACCGGGAGGATCCTCTCTGCAATGAATTCCGATCATAAATATAGCTTTATGTTTTTGGTTACTGGGCCGGAAGCCAGTCTTGGTCATTATAGTCAGTAATTGTTTCCTCTATGACTGTAGGCAGCGTGTTTACAGCAGTAGAGCATTGTTTACAGCAAGTATTAAACCTGTGGAGACATAATGAAGACATGGCCTAATGTGGTTCTCTACACATGCATCCAGGGGTGCACACACATGCTCACACGCACGCACACACACACACCATCACTGTTAAAATATAATGATCGCCAAAAACAAGTAGCACAGCATAGTATGGCCGTGATAAAAATGTGCACTGTAAGCTACATTTTCACGGCCGATGCAAATCACAATGCATACACCCATGTGGGAGACAATAGAAAGCAAGCTGTCAAATTAAAATGAATTCTAAATAATTGTTCTGAGGTGGGGTTATGCGTGCAGCGGTGGACTAAAGCACCACCTTGCACGGATGACATCGCGGGTTGCAGTCCAGCTCATTAGGTGACTTGCTGTTTCACGTCTTTCCTGACAATAAGCGGCTTTGCGTTACTGTAACGGTGAATACCTTTCTGTATCAAGGTCACAGACTGTTGGCTGTTGTTTAATGCAGTCCCTGAGCCCTTGGTATGCGGAGCCATTTCCCTTCCAGCATTGCTATGCAGGTACAGGTGTCCTGCTAATATGCCTGCAGGGCCCAGGGAACGGCCAATCACCCGCCACTCTGCAATCTCATCTAAATCAGGCCACCTCTGGAGAGCTATACCTTGCGTACATACATACCTGTACATTCCACTCAGTATCTCACAGCACATATTTTTGTACAGTATCTTGGGAAAGAGATTCACACAATATTCCTTTGCAGGTTTTCTCCCTCGCCTTCTTTCTGATCTTCCTCTCCAACATCGCGGGCAGCTCCCTCAGACCAGCTCCCTCAGGGTTTGTGCATTGTGGGTCCTCTCTGATGAGGCTCTTATTGGCTTCCCTACTGTATGCCCCCCACACACTTCCAAAGTTCCCCCTCTCTCTCTCTCAACAGATTGATTCCCAAAGAATCCTGGCAGCCATCCTAGCTACCGAAGCACAACGAAATGTGTCCACATATACAACGCTCTCCCAATGCTCAGGGATGCAGAGTTGTGGGATTAATAAAAAACAGAGCCAAAAGAGAAGGATGCTTTTATTCAAGGGCCCCCAACCCACCCTTTTCCGTATGGCGCAGGAGTCCTCGGAGGAAGTCTTAAGTGCTTGAGAGATGATGGCTCTTTCCTGCCAAACGCTGTAGGACTGTGAATGGATCGAAGCCAGTCGTACCTAATTAATCCATATCTTCAGAGCAATATACCATTTAGGATCACTTCAGATGCACTTATTTCATATGGTTTAGTAAAATCTATCCAAGGCAATCTGAGGTCAGTGAAAAGCATTTTGTGTGTGTGTGTGTGTGTGTGTGTGTGTGTGTGTGTGTGTGTGTGTGTGTGTGTGTGTGTGTGTGTGTGTGTGTGTGTGTGTGTGTGTGTGTGTGTGTGTGTGTGTCAGTGGCGAATCCTTATGGAAGCCAACGGAAGCCATGCCTCCCTAATATTAAAATATGAATTAATATCAAATATGAAATATGAAAAAAAAAAAAATATTAATATAGTTTACATTCTTTTTCATCTGTGCATCTGTGATATAATTTTTTTTTTTTTTTTAAATGTCTCCCTCTTCTCCTTCTCACTCCCTCTAACACACTGTCAGCCTCACTATGCTCACTGCAGCAGGAGAGGAGGCAGATGGTAGGTCTCTTTCTCCAGGCTTCCAGCATTATAGAGTCCAAATCCGATCCTAGCCAATCAGATTCGAGCTGACTGCCACACCCTAAAAGTTTAAAACGGGGCTGAGAGGAAAAAACTCAGCATATTTTCCCCTCTGCACTCTGAACATTGTATTAACCCGTAACTGTTCCCACGGGCCGAATATTGCCCCGATCCTCGCGAGATTAAATCCACGGGGACCTCTCGGCGTGCCGAAGCTTTTCCTAAATCACTTCCATCATCGAAAACGAGGGGAAAAGGTCGGCTCGCGACCCTGAAAATGTCGCGTGATTTTAAAAACGCTGTATTAAGTGAGCCTATTATGGGATCCACGCGAGCTTTCTATCGTGGAAACATCTGGGCGTCCCGCAACTTTTACTGATTCACATGTAGCCCCTAAAATGCTTAGAAAAGGAAAACAGAAAGCGTGGAATAAACTCGCCGAAACGGAAAAGTGTCCCACGGGCGCGCCGTGATTCCGATCCGCGTGAAAATATTCACGGCCATAGAGGAGACCGTGGGACACCTTTTTGCAACCGAATATGTGTCTCGAATTTGCTCCCACGCGGCGCGCAAAATCGTGCAAGGAAAAATCGGACCAAAAATTAACCAATGCTCCAGCAGTATTAATGACCCTGATGTAAACAAGACAAACGTCTTTCTCTGGTCTGCATCCCCTTATACAATTGTGTGTATTGAGCCGTACTGTATTGTACCCATTCTGCAATCTGTTAAATAAAAAAAAAGAACGTTTGACTGGCCGCCGAGCCATACTGTAGTGTACATGGTGACCGCTTGACTAAAAAAAAAAAAAAAAACTCTGCCAGTATTTATATAACTAGGTTATAGGATAACCTTTCGTTATATTATCATACTGTTATCGCGTCTCGCTCTTGCCATAATGAGATATGGGGCAGAGCAGACGCGTGACCCGACAAGTGTACCCCCTGAGGGCCCGTAAGCCCTACTACCAGGGGGAGGGGAATCCCGTCCACCCGCCCGTCCTAGCGAAGGGGGGGAGGCAGTCAACTCCACCAAAGTGCGAAAAAAAGGGAACCAGAAACCCCTAAAAGCGCACAGTACAGGCGGGACCACGTGTGACACATCACCCCGTGGCACACACCCACACACCCCTGCTAACCCACCGACTGGCGGGACGCAGGGGAGGTCCCAGACCTCAGAACCGCCTGGGAGACAGAACCCCCAGTCATGTCCATGAGGTAAAACTTAACAAAGGGACCCGGGGAGGACCAGGAGGCCGCAGCACAGATGTCCTCCACCGAGGCCCCCTAACAAGGCGGCAGAGGCCGCCACTCCATGAGTGGAGTGCGCCCTGACACCCGCAGGGGGGACCTGTCCAGCCAACGTGTAGCAAAGGGCAATGCCCTCGCACAACCAATGTGACAGGCGCTGCTTGGACAGTGCCTTACCAGCGCAAGGGCCACCATAACAAACAAATAGTTGATCGGCAACCCTGAGATCCTGCGTCCGACTGAGGTAAACCCCCAAAGCACGGACAGGACATGACAGATGAAGGCTCGCCTCTAACCCACTAGCGTGAGGAGGCGGATGAAACGCCTGAATCACAATATCCCTGGAGCGAAAAGATCTCCGGATATTCTTTGGCACGAAGACTAGATTAGGCCTCAGAGTCGCACCGCTATTGGCACGAATAGACAGGCACTCAGGCCGCACCGAGAGAGCACACAGCTCACCCACATGCTTAGCGGAGGTGATGGCCAGCAGGAACGCAGTCTTGAAAGACAGCTGCTCCAACGGCGCCTGCTCAAGAGGCTCAAACGGGGCCTCCGACAACCGGCCGAGGACCAGTTGGAGGTCCCAACTCGGAGACAGAACGTTCCACGGCGAGACGCCGAGCGCCAAGCAGGAAACGTTTCACAAGAGGGTGGCTGAACAATGTAATGCCCTCAAAACCCACATGACAAGAGGATATAGCTGTGGCGTATACCCTCACCATCGAGGGCGACAGTCTACCCAAAATAGACTGAAGGAAGGAAAGGACAGCTCCAGGGGGCAGGACACCGGGTCCCAGCCCCCCACCTTACACCACTCTTGAAAAGTATGCCACTTACCTACGTAAACCGTGATAGTGGAGGGAGCACGCGCGTTTCGGATGGTGTCGACCACAGAAGGGTCAAGACCCATCCCCTCCAGACTCACCCGCTCAGCAGCCAAACCATCAGTGGCTGACCCAGAACAGGGAACAGCCACAGAGATCCGTGTGCCTGAGAGAGGGCCCGCGATGACCAAGGAACAGGCCACGGCGGGGCTACCAAGAGCTGGATCAGGACCGGGAACCACACAGCCGTGCCCCGGTCCGGCGCAATCAGGTTCAAGTCCTGTGCTCCCGACGTATCCGCTCCAACAGCTGAGCTATCAGGTGTATGGGGAGGAACGCGTACAGAATCCCGGGTGGCCATGGATACATCGAGAAGGCATCCACCCCCAAGGGAGGATTGTCCCCCCGACTGACCGAGAACCATAAGGGGCACTGGTTAGACTGTCAACTCGCAAACAGATCCACCGTGGCTTCCCCGAACCGGTCCCAGACTTGCCTGACTATGTCTGGACGTAGTCTCCATTCGTCGGAATGAGGACCGCCCCGCGACATCACATCCGCGCCCACATTCTGCTTGCCAGGGATGTGGAGCGTCCTCAGGCTGCGCAGATTGAGAGACGCCCATAGCCAGAGCTCGACCGCCGCCCGGTGCAGACGGATGGAGCGTACTCCACCCTGTCTGTTGATATACGACGCTGTCGTCGTGTTGTCCGTCCTGACCAACACGTGCTCGCCCACCACCAGGTGGCCGAGCCCGCTTGAGGACCAAAAGGACCGCCTTCAATTCCAACACATTGATATGCAGTGCAGACCGGGTAGCATGGCACGTCCAGCTGCCCCCTACTGCGTTGGTCCGACACGTTCCCCCCCCCAACCCGTGAGGGAGGCGTCAGTGAAGACCGTGACGTGTGATAGCCTGCTGCCCATGGAGATCCCGCTGGTGAGGGTACCAGTCCTCCCCCAGTGGTCGAGATCCCCCAGTATTGACATGGGAACCTTCAGTCATTTCCACTTGCCTCTCACCAGGTCTATTTTCATACTGTAAAACCACCTCTGTATCTTCCTCATGAAGAGGAGGCCAAGAGGGACCACAGAGTGAGCAGATGCCATCATACTGATTAGGCGCATCACGGACAGCGCCGTAACCGTCCTGCCAGGACGGAGCCCCCTGAGCGCGCCGAGAATATCCACTCGCCGTCGCTTAGAGGGTTGCCCTCATGGGCCTTGAGCTTAGAACCAAGCCCAAGTACTCCACCTGTTGACTGGGAAGAGGAGTACTCTTCTTCCAGTTCACAGCAAAACCCAGACTGAGGAATTCCACCACCAGCCTGGTATGAGACCTGGCGACCTCCTCCGACCGGCTGAGGAGCAGAATGTCGTTGAGATAGAAAATAACTCGTATCCCCTGATGACGTAGAGGCTCCAGCGCGGTCTCTACGCACTTGGTGAATGTGCAGGGGCCAGAGAATAGCCGAACGGCAGCCTCTGGTATTCGTACAGATACAGCTGGGAAAAGTCCATGACGTCGCTTGGCATGGTTAATGTTAACAATGACCAGCGGGGGCGCTCTCATACAGCTGGTGACAACTGCCCGACGCGCCGGCTTTTGTTCATTCATTGGAGGAGCTCCGCGCTGGACTAAGCTCGAGTTCCATTCAATTCCATTACAGCTGGTGACTTCATTCATAGGATGCTACAACGTCCTACAGTATGTCTACAGACTGCATGAATGAATGTTGCTGAATTAAAGAATGAATAAGTTAAACATGTCAATTCAGCAGTCAAAGTGTATAATATTAAAACGTGTCAAATCTAACTTCATTAGATGGCCGACGTACGGCTCTCTTGTCCATTCATTTCATCAAAAGAAAGCGTTAGTGTAATGCTTCTTGGTAACAATAGGTTTGTGTACGCAATGTTGCTGAATAAAATAATGAAACCGTTAAGACCTGTCGAATTAGCAGTGGAGGTGCCAGGTGGGCTCTATTTATAATGATATATTTTGTCTAGTACCGTGGTCTAGTGGTTTATCCCCATTCCTTTCAAGCCGACGCCCGGGGTTTGATTCCCAGCCCTTTCTAATATTTATATATTTTTTTATTATTTATAAAATTAAATTGCCCGCAACGATGTGCATAATACAATAGTAATAATATATAATAAGAATCCAACCAATAGAGCGACATTGTGCAATAAACAAGTAAACAAAGTAGGGCATATCGGCATTTGTACATGAGTTAAGAGTGTTCTCACGCCGCGTCATCAAACCGGAAGTCGGCCATCTTGGCGATAAACTTGGATGTAAACAACGCGTGATTGCATCGAACTAGCAACTCTTCAAGTTCATTTTTGCTCAAAATGGTCAATTATTGCCGTGTTCTTGGCTGTACTAATAGGTCGGATAGGGAAAAGCATTTGGAGTTCTTCAGATTGCCAATTGTCATCACAAATCAAGGAGAAGAGGGCAAACAATTGTCTCAGGAAAGGAGACGTTTGTGGTTGGCCAAACTGAACCAGGATTTCCATGGCAAGACTCTTGTCAACATTCGAGTTTGTTCTGCGCATTTCTTGTCAGGTAATGTGAAATATATTCTTGGCTGGATATGATTGTTATCTCATTTCATAACCTATTACAGTAGTAGTGTAAGACTCAGTTTACGTTATGGTAACGTTACGTCAGGTAACGTTATGTGAAATATTAATAACAGCGACTATCATTTTACAGTGGAATAGTATGATGCTGGATATGATTGTTATCTCATTTCATAACCTACTACAGTGTAAGACTCCGTTTCTGTAAATGTTCCTAAAATGTAGTGTCAAAACAAAGTGTTTCTTGTCAGGTAACGTTATGTGAAATATTAATAACAGCGACTATCATTTTACAGTGGAATAGTATGAGGCTGGATATGATTCTTATCTAATTTCATAACCTACTACAGTGTAAGACTCCGTTTCTGTAAATGTTCCTAAAATGTAGTGTCAAAACAAAGTGTTTCTTGTCAGGTAACGTTATGTGAAATATTAATAACAGCGACTATCATTTTACAGTGGAATAGTATGAGGCTGGATATGATTCTTATCTCATTTCATAACCTACTACAGTAGTAGTGTAAGACTCAGTTTACGTTATGGTAACGTTACGTCAGGTAACGTTATGTGAAATATTAATAACAGCAACTATCATTTTACAGTGGAATAGTATGAGGCTGGATATGATTCTTATCTCATTTCATAACCTACTACAGTGTAAGACTCCGTTTCTGTAAATGTTCCTAAAATGTAGTGTCAAAACAAAGTGTTTCTTGTCAGGTAACGTTATGTGAAATATTAATAACAGCGACTATCATTTTACAGTGGAATAGTATGAGGCTGGATATGATTCTTATCTCATTTCATAACCTACTACAGTAGTAGTGTAAGACTCAGTTTACGTTATGGTAACGTTACGTCAGGTAACGTTATGTGAAATATTAATAACAGCAACTATCATTTTACAGTGGAATAGTATGAGGCTGGATATGATTCTTATCTCATTTCATAACCTACTACAGTGTAAGACTCCGTTTCTGTAAATGTTCCTAAAATGTAGTGTCAAAACAAAGTGTTTCTTGTCAGGTAACGTTATGTGAAATATTAATAACAGCGACTATCATTTTACAGTGGAATAGTATGAGGCTGGATATGATTCTTATCTCATTTCATAACCTACTACAGTGTAAGACTCCGTTTCTGTAAATGTTCCTAAAATGTAGTGTCAAAACAAAGTGTTTCTTGTCAGGTAACGTTATGTGAAATATTAATAACAGCGACTATCATTTTACAGTGGAATAGTATGAGGCTGGATATGATTCTTATCTCATTTCATAACCTACTACAGTAGTAGTGTAAGACTCAGTTTACGTTATGGTAACGTTACGTCAGGTAACGTTATGTGAAATATTAATAACAGCAACTATCATTTTACAGTGGAATAGTATGAGGCTGGATATGATTCTTATCTCATTTCATAACCTACTACAGTGTAAGACTCCGTTTCTGTAAATGTTCCTAAAATGTAGTGTCAAAACAAAGTGTTTCTTGTCAGGTAACGTTATGTGAAATATTAATAACAGCGACTATCATTTTACAGTGGAATAGTATGAGGCTGGATATGATTCTTATCTCATTTCATAACCTACTACAGTAGTAGTGTAAGACTCAGTTTACGTTATGGTAACGTTACGTCAGGTAACGTTATGTGAAATATTAATAACAGCAACTATCATTTTACAGTGGAATAGTATGAGGCTGGATATGATTCTTATCTCATTTCATAACCTACTACAGTGTAAGACTCCGTTTCTGTAAATGTTCCTAAAATGTAGTGTCAAAACAAAGTGTTTCTTGTCAGGTAACGTTATGTGAAATATTAATAACAGCGACTATCATTTTACAGTGGAATAGTATGAGGCTGGATATGATTCTTATCTCATTTCATAACCTACTACAGTGTAAGACTCCGTTTCTGTAAATGTTCCTAAAATGTAGCGTCTAAAGTGTGCTATATTTTTCATTATTGTATTCCAGGTAAAAAGTGTCACCTGTACAAGAAAGATGACCCAGATTGGGTGCCATCTGTAAATATGACCGGAAAGCAACAGCCTTCTTCTCTGCAACCACCTAAAGAAACACAATACCAACGGCGTGTGAATCGTACCCAGCAGAAACTGAAGGTGGATGCTGCCCATGCCTTGCTTCTTATGGACTTACCAGCTGCTGCTGATGATTCTGCTGCAAGTGATAATGTGTGCAGTATAGGTACTCAAACTGATATGACTGGTGATTTTATTTATTCTATGACCAATGAAGTTATAAATCTGAGAGCGGAAAACCTTCAGTTGCGTTCTGATGTGAAACAGTTGTCCTCTACCTATGACCAAAGTGCATTTGTGGGTAAAGATGAGAAGGTTTTATTTTTCACTGGTCTACCTACATTCCAGATTTTGTTAGCACTCTATGCATACCTTAGTCCCCACCTTCCTGTGAAGAAGTCGCTTAATCCATTCAAGATGCTGATGCTGACATTGATGCGACTAAGGCTTAATGTTTCTACAACCTTCCTATGTTATGCATTCAATGTGTCAATATCCACTGCTTCTAGGGTATTTACTTATTGTATTTTGCACAATCACAATGTTGAGTTTTTTTGTGGAGGACATCTTCAGTTTTGCAGGATTTTGAGAAAGCATGGCACTTGAGACAAAACACACTATATCCTATATAATTGTATTTTAATTCCTCTTGTTTCTTTATATACATTGCGTACAGCTTGTTATATTACATTTTATTGTATTTTCTTGTTCTTGTGGCCATCTTGGTCGACAGGTCATTTGTCAAGTAATTGGTCAAACGTTTCACACCGAAACGTCATGATATGATTTCAGGCTGCCAATAAATTTGGAAAAACCTGGAGTGCGTGCCTGGACATTGTTTTTCCCTATTTTTATGTGTGGTACAATACACCATTCCCATCAGAACACTTGAATAACAGAAGAGACAGTTTTGTATGTAACGTGTTTAATAATTGTTTAATAATTTTGTCACAGGAGAGATTAGCCTCTAGGATGGAACCCAGGTAGGTAATTTCATCTTTCCTTGTGACAATATTGTCACCCACTGTAACTGAGAAGTTACAAGTTGTCGAACAGAACTTGTAAGTCGCTTTGGATAAAAGTGTCAGCTATTTTCTTTTCTATTTTTTTTTTATATCCTTTATTTATCCAGGAATGTCCCATTGAGATACAATATATCTTCTTCCAGGGAGTCCTGACCAACACGGCACACAACACGTTTCAACATAAAAACAAGGGCATTAAACAAAAAACATACAAATCAAATATGTGATAGTGGCTTAGCCACACATTTTGCAGAGATTTGTAGCAGTGTTCCATTCAGATTATCAACACCGCAAGGTTTATCTGGTTTAAGTGATAGGAGGAGCTTTTCAATATCATTTGGACTTGTGCATTTAAATTTAAATCTGCATTTCTTGTCATACATTATATGTTTTTTAATTACAGAGTCTGACAGCTTACCACTCATTGGCAACATTTGATTTATAATTGTGTTTACCTTGGAAACAAAGTAATTGTTGAAATGAGTTGCAATGTCAAATGGTTCATTCAATGTTTTCCATAGTCTCTTACTATCCCCTTTACACTCCTCCAATCTGGTTTGATAATAATGTTTTTTCTTCTGTAATTGTATTCATTTATAAATGTATAACTGTTGATTGATATGCACTGTCCCTGATCAAATAAACTGAGTAAACTCAAACGAAACTATTGTTTTATTGCACAATCGTAGCGGGCATTGTAACGTTTGGGATTTTGCGAGAGAACCAGTGTTGCAGTGAAAGATTAAACAAGTGAGAGAGACAGATGGACAGAATGAATTAATGAAAACTTTATTTAACTGATTGCAGAATGGGTACAATACAGTATGGCTCAATACACACAAAATGTTTAAGGGGATGCAGAGCAGAGAAAGACTAGCCTGTGAAGGTGTCACATTGGATTGGCAACCCCCCACACACACCATTGAAATGCTAATTGTTGGGGGACCCTGATGTAAACAAGACGAAAGTATTTCTCAGGTCTGCACCCCCTTAACAATTGTATGTATTGAGCTGGACTAAGCTCATTGAGCTGAGTAATATTATTGGCAAAACTTAGCCTGAAGTATATAATTAGGTTGCTGTATATCAAAAAAAATAATAATAATAATTGTTCTTGTTACTGACTCGTGTCAATCTTCCATGTTTTCACTATAGTGTGTAGACCTTGCTACACATGTATTTCGTTCATATTGTTTATGGACAATGAGATGGGAGTGGAACTTTGTACATGCCCTTTGGGCTTCGTTCCCTCCTAGCACTGTTTTTTTAAATAATGTGCTAAATAAATAAAATAAACTAAACATATGAAGCTAAATACTCTGCTATCTGCTATCGCGCAACGTGATTGGTTGTTTCAAAACAAAGTGGGTCTGGGAAATGAAGTGTGGATTCGCGCAAAATGAATTAATATATATACATTTAATAACGTTAATTTTTAATCGTTGGGCATGGGGGGAGGTATCAAGTCTTTTCAAGTCAAGTGAAGTTGCGTAGCAACAACAGACAATAAGTTGACTCAGAATAACTCATGTACAAATGCCGATATGCCCTACTTTGTTTACTTGTTTATCGCACAATGTCGCTCTATTGGTTGGATTCTTATTATATATTATTACTATTGTATTATGCACATCGTTGCGGGCAATTTAATTTTATAAATAATAAAAAAATATATAAATATTAGAAAGGGCTGGGAATCAAAGCCCGGGCGTCGGCTTGAAAGGAATGGGGATAAACCACTAGACCACAGTACTAGACAAAATATATCATTATAAATAGAGCCCACCTAGCTATCTACACAAAATATATACATTGACTGCTCCATTCGACAGGTTTTAACTGGTTAATTATTTTATTCAGCAACATTGCTTTAGACATGGTATGGTATTTATTTTAGACAACAAAACATACAGATCGTTATACAGTATACTGTGTAGGACGTTGTAGCGTCCGTCTAATGACTTTGCGCCTCCTGGCGGCATAAAATAGAACAGCAGCATGGGTTCCTAATTCATTTCCATGACGTGATATAACCGTGCTCACGTCGCGGCAAAGCGCCCAGGAAAACTAAAAGCTTCATCTGTATGCTACACCCTGAAAAAGGAAGCAAAGGAATTTCCTGTGAGGAGGGAAGATCAGGATGTGAAAGTACGCATCCTTCAGGTCTATGGAGGTGAACCAGTCTCCCACTCTGACAGAGCTTATCAGGTGTTTGACGAGCAACATCCTGAACCGCCTCGTCACAATCAGCCGATTGAACGCAGACAGATCCAGAATAGGTCTGACACCCCCCTATTTCTTGGGCACCAGGAAATACCTGGAGTAAATGCCACACATCGCGTCCTCCCTTGGGACCACGACAATGGCTTGCTTCGCTAACAGAGATTGGATCTCGTCGGCCAGAGCTGTCACTGTTGCTGACCCTGAAAACAAGGTCTGCACCAAATCTAAAAGCGGAGGGTGGGGTAGCGCAAACTGCAACACAAGCCCCCGCCTCAGCGTTCTCTCCATCCACTTCGACATATGGCACTGCTGTAGCCATATGTGATGATAATCCCAAAGCGCACGCGCCGCCACTTGGCGCTGGTCCGCCAGGAACCGTAGATAGGCGGCCCGGTCCCACCCGCTGTGCGTTGCCAACCCTGGACCCACCAACCACGCGAGCAGGGTGTCTCGCTGAGTCGGGATATCGGACCCCGACACTACTAACGAGGCAATCGCACCCAAGGGGGGACCCCGACAGAAAGGGCCGGTTTGATACGGGGGAAGCTGACGTCACACTGGGTGACAAAAGCTCCCCCACTGAACACCTCCCCAGCATGGATTGCTGAGGAACTGTTCTACAGCTGGACATGCAAGGTGCGAGGTCCCCACACTGCCCGATAGGGTGGGTTCCTACACACCGTAGCCCTGCAGGATATTACTACCACCCAAATCACAAGCACCTGCCTGACCACTGCCGGTCTTCCGGCCGTGGCAGGCACTAACGTGATACCCGGCCTGGCGAGGGCGGGGTTGGGGGAACCCGCGCTGCGCCCCAAAAGGCCTCGAGCTCCCCCGCTGACAACCTTTGTTGTTGACAGACATAACACCAAGGTCACCAACCACAAACGCAGAACGTGTGGCGTGGGAGCCGCTGACAGCGTAACATTCTCACGGACAGACCCAGGCCTAGCCATCAACTGGGTGTCAGCCCCTGTCCCGATGAGAAGCGAAATGTGGGGCCGCTTGCGCTTCATTGAAGGCACGTGGCCCGCAACCAAATAAATAATATAAACATGTTTAAAATGAATAATATTTACTCATTTTAAGTGTTTGTGTTTCCAATGCACAATATAACGTTAATATATCAAATAAAAAATATTCGTTTTCCTGAACAGGAAGTGACTCACTGAGCATATGTAGCAGAGTGAAGTTGTTATGCTAGAATCATGGACAGAAACTGTTATCTTTCATCTTAAATAAGTAGGCCAAGACGGAAACACTCTTACTTTGAAGGAACAAAGTGGACCGAGCTCACTCTAGTGTTTTTGGAGGGGTGTCTTGGTTACTAGTTTATATTAATTTCCTCATATTGAGTTATTGATTCTCCAAACGAAATCCCTTTTGGTCTTTTATAATGGGTTTAGAGAGGATAGGTCATCTTTCCAGTTGAGTAATTGTTGTATAGTAAATACTTTCAACCAATGTACAAAATGGTTTAGCCGGTTTGTCGACGAGAGACACGCCGGCGGAAGTGATCGCTCTCTTTGAGTTTGTCATGAACGAGAGCAGAGGTACGCCCTTTCGGTTATCTAATATCTGGTTTAATTGCTATGTATAACTTGTAAAATTGATTTATGTTTTGGTTTTGGTACTGAAATACCCTGTTGTGTGATGACATTAATTCACCCTGTGTAAAACAGCCACAGTACCGTTGTGTGCTAACTAGTATTCTGTTTGGCAATCACAGGTGGACTACACGGTGATGATGGTAGCTCACGCCATGTTTTGTGTGTGCTGTGTTGGTTCAATAACAGGTATGAACCGTTGTTTTTGTATTTCGGTTTAATTAATGCTTACACACTGTCTTTCATTTCATATTATTTCATATGTTTTTGCTGAAGTTGACTTGTACTGAGCTACATGTATTTAATAGTAGCTAACAATTGTTGTAACTTTGAATGTGCGCGCGCGCTCGCGCTCTTTGAGTTTGTCATGAACGAGAGCAGAGGTGGACTACACGGTGATGATGGTAGCTCACGCCATGTTTTGTGTGTGCTGTGTTGGTTCAATAACAGGAGATCACCAATAAAACAACCATCAATTGAGTACCGTTGTCGGAGTCTACTTCCACCTCACACCAGACACAACGCAGATTGGATCACGCTACAAACTGGTGCCAAGACAACCCGGATCAACTGGTCAGCGGAAGCCGACCACCGGTGTTGCTGGAGAGACGTGGAGGCTTCATGTGCGGCCTAGACGCGTGGATGCTGCCGGCGCGGCCTGGTCACGGGGACGCTGCATTCGCCGTCTGTTCCTGAGGTCTGTTCCTGAGGAGGCTGGAGAGCACTGAATCCTTTGAAAAAGATACGGTCTCTCATCAAGTTTATTGATTTTGAGTGTGTTACCTAAAACACGCTGTGAGTATAACGGTAAAAGTACCATTTTATACTGAAAATGACTTTGAACGTAGGAAACACTCCTACAGGGAACTTGACTGTGGGGAGAGGGAGAGGGGTTCTAAGTTACACACCGGTTATGCAGTCTACTCCGGCGAGTCCAGGTGGTTCAGGTTCCTCTAGTCCTGGAAGGGGGAGTGTAGAGGGTCACTCTGAGAGAAATGCCCAATCGTTACTTTTCACCCCGGTTGTTCCCTCACCTGGTGAAATTAACAACACTAGTGTTGAAACATCCCCCAGTCAAATGGCCAATTTGATAAAATCCATTGGGTCAGAAATAGGGGAAGCTATTAGAATGACGTTAATGCAGAACACAATCACGGGAACTTCACCTGTATTAGCTTCTCAAAATCCCCAACCGACGTTCCAACCTGATCAATGTGGGAATACTGTGATTGATGCATCCAAAATGAATCTTGTGTTACGTTCAGATGCAAATGCCCCCCCCCTATTTTAGAGGGGACAGCACAGATAAGTGCTCTGTTTTTGAGTGGGAGGAACTCATGAGGACGTATATCAGAAAGAAAAATAACTGTACTGGAGCTGAACAAGTTGAGGAGGTTATGAACAAGCTAATGGGGAGGGCCCGGGACGTTACCAAAGTATGGATGCGTAGCAACTCAACTGTCAGTGAGGTGGGTGTTATTTTTAGCATTCTGAGACAACATTTTGGTGATATTATTCACTCAGATCTTCCATTAGCTGACTTCTATGCAGTCAAAGCATATGCAAGCGAGAATCCTCTTGACTATTGGATTAGGCTTAACAAAGCAGCAGAAGCCACAGAGCAGTGTCTTCTTAGTAAGGGGGAATCTCAGACTAGCCTGAGCCAGCATCTAGTTCTCATGTTCATCCGTAACTGCCCCGATAAGGAGTTGTCTTTAGTGTTCAAAAGTAAGCCATCTCGTGAGTGGACAGCAGGTGAGGTGCAGGGACATTTGGATGAATATTTGAGAGAACATAGAGCGAGTCGAGGTCGGTTGACACAACATGTGGTCGCCATTGAATCATCACAGGAGAGGGTGGTTGTTAATCACGAACAAAGCGTGTCACCTATGGCTGTCAGTAGTCCAGAGCTAGAGCAGCTGTCGTCTGTATCTGAGAATAACACAATGGATAGAGTTTTGAGAGTGTTAGAAATGGCTTTAGGCAACAACACTCAGTCTGTACAAAATGGCCCTTATGTACAAAATGGCCCTTATGTACAAAATGGCTCCCATAAACAGTTCCCCAAACATTCTCAAGAATGTCAGGTTTGTGGCAGTTTGGAGCACAACACTAGGACGCACTGTAGGACGCACAGGCTGTGTTTCAAGTGTCTGGGTCCAGGGCATATTGGTATCTATTGTGGGCAGACCACTCCTAGACAGCCCCCTGGTCAGAGACAGGCTGGTCCTCCTCCGGAAAACTAGCCGGCCCTCATTCAAAGGAGGACAATGTGGGCCCCTATGGTTTTTCCTCCAATTGCAATGATGATATTCAGTCTGTATATACGTCCGTTTGTGAAGCAGCACCCAAAGACAAGACAGTAATTATGCAGAATGTGACCAGAACATCCCAAAGTGACAGTTTATTTTTCACCACCGTATTAACAGGAGACAAGGTTGAGTTACAGGGGATGTTAGATAGTGGATCCATGGCTACTTCTCTGCGCGCTGATGTGGTTCCTCGGCTGAGGGAGGCAGGAGTAGTGACGGGTGATTTGATATCGACTACCAATGTTGTTCTTGTGGGGTGTGGTGGGAAACAGACTAGTCCGGTGGGAACGTGTGAGCTGAAACTTAAGCTTTACGGTTTTGAATACATAGTACCAGTCTTGATAGTGGAGGGTCAGGTTGATGAGCTCATTATAGGCACCAATATGATGAAGCCCTTAATCAGACAGTTCAAATCCACTGGGGCCTACTGGCGCATATTGGGAAAAGCTGAGTCACCATGTCAGGACGAAAACAGTCAGTTTATCAGGTTCATGGCCAACCTTGAGAGATGGAGGGGGGAGGAAATTCCTGACAAAGTGGGAACAGTCAAGTTGAAACAGGCCGTAACACTTGAACCGATGAGTGAGCATGTAGTGTGGGGTCGTCTCCCACCCAGGACAAAACTTTCTATGGGAAGTACTGTTATTGTTGAGCCCAGCGCCTCTCGTTGTGTGCACCGTAACATACTAGTTGGCAGAGTAGTTACACCTCTCTGGGGGGATGGGTGGCTTCCTGTCAAGATTATAAATCCGACTACCAAAGCTATCACCTTGAGAAGGAATGCGAAAGTGGCTGACGTGTATCCATGCATTGCATTAGAAGATTTTGACAGTGATACGAACACGTCAGTCCACCAGAATGCCGGTAGAGTAAGTAGTGGCAGCTCTCATGGCAGTCTTACAGCTAAGAGTTGTGCTAGCAACAATGTAGCTAGGGGGAATGATAGACTGGCTAGTCTAGGGCTCCAGAACCTGTCAGTTGATGACTGTCAGGTCTCACCAGTCTGGAAAGATAGACTGACTGACCTAATTGAGAACTATGAGGATGTGTTTTCTAGACACCGGTTGGATTGTGGTGAGGCTAGTGGCTTCTGTCACCGTATCCGACTGACTGACGATCGGCCCTTTCGGTTACCTTACCGGAGGCTCTCCCCCGCCCATTACCAAAAGTTGAGAGAGACTCTGAACGAGATGGAGGACAGGGAGATAATTAGGAAGTCGAGTAGCGAGTATGCATCCCCCCTTGTTCTTTGTTGGAAAAAGAATGGGGACTTGAGACTGCACAGATTTCAGGTGGTTAAACGCTCGCACAGTGAAAGATGCACATCCATTACCTCATAAAGCAGATGTACTTGCAGCGTTGGGAGGCAATGCCTTTTTCAGTTCTATGGATTTGACATCCGGATATTACAATGTCCCACTGCATGAGGATGATAAGAAATACACTGCGTTCTCCTCTCCTCTCGGTTTACATGAATATAACCGTATGCCCCAGGGGCTTTGTAACAGTCCAGCTACGTTCATGAGAATGATGCTCACAATCTTTGGTGATCAGAACTCACTGAGTCTTCTCTGTTATTTAGATGACCTTCTGGTCTTTGGCAAGTCTGAAGAAGAGAGCTTGCAGAGGCTGGAGATGGTATTTCAGCGTTTACGAGAACACAACCTGAAGTTGTCTCCGTCTAAGTGTCAGTTTCTGAGAAAGTCACTGAAGTTTTTGGGACACATTGTTTCTTGGGAAGGGATAGCCACAGACCCCGATAAGGTGCAGGCTATAGTGGGTGTGACGGAGAGCGATATTATGGAGTCGGATGGGGTCACCCCGTCTGCCAATAAGATCCGGTCATTTTTAGGAATGGTGGTGTATTATCAACATTACATTGAGAACTGCTCTGTAGTTGCAAGACCACTGTTTCAGTTGACCACGGGTGTGAAAAAGCCACGGAGAGGCAAAGTAAAAGGGAAGAGAGCTGCCCCCCTTCGTAGGCTTAGTGCAGCAGACTGGACTGTGGAGTGTAGGGAGGCCTTTGAGGCGTTAAAAGCCGCATTGGTGGGACAAGCTCTGTTGGCTCACCCTGACTTTTCTCAGCCATTTTTATTGTCTGTAGATGCATCCACTAGTGGACTGGGAGCTGTGCTTTCACAAGTGCAGGAAGGGTGTAGCACAGCCAGGCCCATAGCTTTTGCTAGTAAATCTTTGAATCATGCTCAGTCTAAATATCCAGCTCATAGGCTTGAGTTTCTCGCCATGAAATGGGCTATACACGACAAGTTTAGCCATTGGCTGCGAGGACATAAATTTACAGTGTGGACAGATAATAATCCACTTAAGTACATCCTCACAAAGCCAAAACTTGATGCATGCAAGCAGAGATGGGTGGCTAAGCTGGCACCTTTTGATTTTGACATTCAGTACATTCCTGGGCCTAAAAATACAGTAGCTGATGCACTGAGCAGGGAGCCTTTTACTAAGCCTAGGGTGATGCACAGGCTGACAAGGACCTCGTATGATGTCTTGTTGAGGGAGGCTAAGGGTTTGGAGGTGGATGACGTGCAGAACATGTTCCGTCTTACCTGTGAGGAACCAGAGGTGAGGAGGAAGGGCCTAGGGTTGTCCACTCAGAGTTCCCTTAAGGCCAGTGGTGAGGTGGGTAGTGACAGTGGGAGCATATCCCGTGAAGAGGTATCTGCTGTACTCCACACACATCGCTGTTGGGAGGATGGCGCAGCTATGAGAGCAGTCTCTCATGTGCAGCAGTTAGAAAGGTTGGTGTCCATGGGACAGAGCCCATTGCCTGTCCTCACTCATGAGGAATTGTACGACAAGCAGTGCCAGGACCCTGTTACTGGTAGAGTCAAATTCTTTGTAGATAGAGGCCGCCGCCCATCTCGAAGAGAGAGAGTGCATGAGTCGAAAGAAACAAACCGCACACTGAGACAGTGGGGAAAACTCACAACCAAATTACCTACATTGTACCGTGTTTCAAAACACGTTGTGAGTAAGAAGAAGGTCTTTCAATATGTTGTACCGAGCGCTCTGAGAGGACAGGTGCTGAAAGGGGTACATGATGAGGCTGGTCACCAGGGCCAGCAGCGCACATTGTGGCTCACTAGACAACGTTTCTATTGGGACTCCATGGAAAAGGATGTCAAAGAATATGTGAGTCATTGTAAGAGATGTGTACTGAGCAAAGCACCTGAGCCGGAGGCTAGGGCTCCGCTGGTATCTATAGTCACCACTGCACCACTGGAGTTGGTGTGTATTGACTTTTGGTCGGCTGAGGATGCCAATAATAAGTCCATTGATGTGCTTGTTATAACTGACCATTTTACCAAACTAGCGTGTGCTTATCCGTGTCCCAATCAATCTGCAAAGACGGTGGCCAGAGTGCTCTGGAATAATTTTTTTTCTGTTTATGGTTTTGCAGCCTGCATTCATAGCGACAGAGGGGCTAATTTTGAGAGTGCACTCATAGCAGAAATGCTTCAGATGGCAGGGGTTGAAAAATCCCATACCACGCCATACCATCCTATGGGAAATGGACAAGCAGAACGTCTAAACCGCACTTTAGGTAGTATGATCCGTGCTTTGCCACCTCGTTCCAAGGTGAAATGGCCTCAGATGTTGAACACTTTGACGTTTGCTTATAATTGCACAGTGCATGAGACCACAGGGCTCCCACCCTTCTTTTTGATGTTTGGCCGCACTCCAAGATTACCTGTCGATGTCATGTTTGAGAGTGTCCTTTTGGATGGAGATACGGTGGATGTGGATAAGTATGTCCAGTCACTGGGGAAGGATCTGAGGGAAGCAATGGCACTTGCTCAAAAGCATGCTGAGAAGCAACAGACCAGGCAAGCTGAGGTGTATAACAGACAGTTAAAGGGACATTCGGTAGAGAAGGGGGATCGGGTCTTACTGGCAAATAAGGGGGAGCGAGGCAAGAAAAAGCTAGCTGACCGCTGGGAGAGTGCCGTCTATACTGTGGTGTGTAAAAACAGTGTGCTGAACATATACAGTATCCGTCATCCTGTCACAGGGAGGATTAAGACTGTTCATAGGAACTTGATTATGCCCGTCAATTTCCTGCCTCTGCCGTCATGGGACGAGCCAGAGATTGAGGTGTCTATTCCTGGCACTGTTCTGAGTGAGGAAATGACAGATGATTCTGATCAGGATGAGCTGAGAACTGCCCGGTGGGTTGCTCATCTTCCTGAGTCCGGTGTGGAGAGGGTAGTAGATACCATGACAGGGACGGGTGTATCAGAGCCAGCAGAGGAGCAGGTGGGAAGTATGGGTAGTGATCAACATCATAGAATTACACTTGAGACACATAATGGTGGGGAGCAGGAGTGTAAACTGAAGAAACCACGCCACTTTTGGATGGAGGGACCAGATGCAGATGTTGAATCAGAGGAGTCATACTCTGTAATTGTTTATCAGGATAGTGATCAGTCGTCAGACACGACAACTGTGGAATCATTCACTGGAGACATGATGGCTTCGGAGGGGGCCCCTTGTAGTTCATCCTTACTTGTACCAGTGAGTGAACCTGAATCGGCCATTGTCACTGTCAAACCGAGTGTAGTTGGGGTACCTCTAGGGGTTTACACTAGGCTGGGGAGGTTGATCAGGCCAGTTAACAGGCTCATTCAGACGATGGCTGTACAGAGAGTCAGGACGCTGCTGTCATCTTAAAAGATGTCTTGATCTTTTTTAGTGATTCTTTTTAATTATAATTTTTTTTCTTTTCTTTCTTTGATTTTGCTGTGTGATTTTCTTTGGGTCATACTGGTAGTTATGGTTGTCTATTGCATTAGACATGATTTGGTAATTTTGGTGTATTCCATGGTATAAATATGTATATGGCATGTTTTTTTGTCTATGGTTAGATGAGGGATTAGCTACCCTTTATTTTTCCTGATCCTTCATCGGATAGCTTTTGAGCTGGTCAACCTATTTTCTAGGTTTGGAATTAAGGGAATACACCGAGTTACATGTGACGTGTTGACTCATTGTAATTTTTTTTTTTTTTTCTATTTCTTTGGTTTATACTTACGCTGTTGAGTTGATTGAAGGGTACACTTTCCATGATCTGGCATAAAACAGTAGGGGAGAATGTAGCAGAGTGAAGTTGTTATGCTAGAATCATGGACAGAAACTGTTATCTTTCATCTTAAATAAGTAGGCCAAGACGGAAACACTCTTACTTTGAAGGAACAAAGTGGACCGAGCTCACTCTAGTGTTTTTGGAGGGGTGTCTTGGTTCCTAGTTTATATTAATTTCCTCATATTGAGTTATTGATTCTCCAAACGAAATCCCTTTTGGTCTTTTATAATGGGTTTAGAGAGGATAGGTCATCTTTCCAGTTGAGTAATTGTTGTATAGTAAATACTTTCAACCAATGTACAAAATGGTTTAGCCGGTTTGTCGACGAGAGACACGCCGGCGGAAGTGATCGCTCTCTTTGAGTTTGTCATGAACGAGAGCAGAGGTACGCCCTTTCGGTTATCTAATATCTGGTTTAATTGCTATGTATAACTTGTAAAATTGATTTATGTTTTGGTTTTGGTACTGAAATACCCTGTTGTGTGATGACATTAATTCACCCTGTGTAAAACAGCCACAGTACCGTTGTGTGCTAACTAGTATTCTGTTTGGCAATCACAGGTGGACTACACGGTGATGATGGTAGCTCACGCCATGTTTTGTGTGTGCTGTGTTGGTTCAATAACAGGTATGAACCGTTGTTTTTGTATTTCGGTTTAATTAATGCTTACACACTGTCTTTCATTTCATATTATTTCATATGTTTTTGCTGAAGTTGACTTGTACTGAGCTACATGTATTTAATAGTAGCTAACAATTGTTGTAACTTTGAATGTGCGCGTGCGCTCGCGCTCTTTGAGTTTGTCATGAACGAGAGCAGAGGTGGACTACACGGTGATGATGGTAGCTCACGCCATGTTTTGTGTGTGCTGTGTTGGTTCAATAACAGGAGATCACCAATAAAACAACCATCAATTGAGTACCGTTGTCGGAGTCTACTTCCACCTCACACCAGACACAACGCAGATTGGATCACGCTACACATAGCCGCATTTCTCCTAGCGGCTCCTAGCCGTATTTCTCGCCTGGGCTAGACGCAATAACGTGCGTCATCGCTGCATCCGTCGTAGCCAATCAGTGTGTAACGCGCTGTGCGTTGAAATATGATGTATTATGTTGGAAACCGGGCGCCATTTGAAGCGGTCTAAGCCAGCAGCCATAGCAGCGTCAAGAATTTCCGTAGCCGCATTTCGCGGAGACGCTCTCTGATTGGCCGACGTCAGTTTTTTTTTTCTTAGCCGCATTTCGCGCAGACGCTCTCTGATTGGCCGACGCCAGTTTCTAGGTTGGTAGATAGTTGTGTTGTTGTGAGATGCAGCTATTTGTCTTAGAGCGTGACTGCAAGTTCTTTCGACGGTTAAGCTTAGGCACTCTTTCAAAGTTGGTTAAGGTTAGAGTTTGTCTTAGAGCATGGCGATAGAACGCCAGGTAGTTTGCAGTCTGTTCGACGCGGAAATGGACAAAGAAATCAAGTACTTGTGTTGTGTGGTGCTAACAGCTAACACTTGGCTAACAAGCTATATGGCGGATGCAGTCTGGACAGTGGACAGTGGTCTGGAATACATCAACAGTGGATTATACACTTTATCAAGCCCTCCTGCCCTGGACGTTTCGACTAAACAGTGAGTCTCTCTCTCTCTCTCTCTCGCTCTCTCTCTCTCTCTCTCGCTCTCTCTCTCTCTCGCTCTCGCTACACAGCTGTCTCAGAGAAATGCGGCTACGGAAATTATTGACTGTGCTTGCTGAGACGATAATAGGCTAGCGATTCAAAACGCGCTGCTGTGTTGTGAACTATAACATTAATTTAGCTGCTGCTGATGCATAATGAATGAATGGTGAGTTGTTTAAAATGACAACATACATGTGTTAATTATTTTATTGGATTGATCCGAGAGACAGAGAGAGAGATTGCTCCAGAGCATCTCAGAGCATTACATTTTCAACTCGACCTAACGTGGGTTGCGACCCACCAGGCTGCGATTGTACCAGCCACTACTGCACAGGACAACAAGCAGTATTACTGACGCCAACATTAATGCCTGATGGCACAGGGCCTACCTGAGCGTGAGTTAGCCCGACAGCTAAACATCGCGCGACGTCCCTCGATCCGCTGTCAGAAGACGAGGAAACCCCAGGACAGGCCCGACACGCCGTTGGAACATGCCGAGAAGATTCCAGGGGCTGGCAAATCTCCGGCGAAAACCAAACATTGTTCAATTTCTCTCTGCATTTCATAACAGCTAGTTTATGGGATGCAATGCACGTCCATGATGGAAAACGAAAAAGAGGAAGGGCGAGTGTGACCATGCCTGGTGTCTTATAGGAGGACACTGGGGCGGGGCCTGGTCAAGTGCATGGGTGCATTGTTTTCGTTAATGAAGTACAGTAGGTACTGGAGATGAGGTATATCTCAATATGGCGAAGAGCAAGACGCGATTGCCAGTACGAATATATAACTATAATGTATCTTATAAAACCTTCTTAAGGCAGAGCTATATGTTTCTTATAAAACCTTCTTAAGGCAGAGCTATATGTTTCATATAAAACTATCCGAAGGCAGATCTATAGTTTCTTTAAAAACGTTTTGAATGCAGAACTATAATGTTTCTTATAAAACCTTCTTAAGGCAGAGCTATATGTTTCTTATAAAACCTTCTTAACCTGTTCCACACAATGTGAAAATCCGCATAAAATATATACCTAGGTAAATGGAATATTCCTCCACTTCTACAAGGGCTATTTGCATATTCTTGGTATCTATAGGTACATCTATGGACCTCAGGGAATGTATTCACAGTGTCAGAAATATTGTGTCTATTACTAGGCTTGCTTAAATTGTGATGAAACAAAGGAGAATATGAATTATGATTTTTCTTTGCATCTTTGACAGTGAATAACACCATGATAATAATGACCAAACTTAAAAGACTGCCACTGACCTCGTTCAGTACCCTCTTGAGATCATGTGTACAAAAAATCGAAGGAAATTAATAAAGGGAAAATGATAAAACCGAAGGTTCTGTAGATACAGTACTGAATTCTCCCATCCGGACCAATGCAATTTGAAATATTATTATAGAATATAGAATAGATGCCTATACATTACCTTATTATAGCCAATTTATATATATATATATATATATATATATATATATATATATATATATATATATATATATATATATATATATATATATATATATATATCTTTCAAATGCCCAAGTTCAATTTGGATTTAGTATCACCAGGCGTGCATAAGAACAGATAATGATATCTACTGTAATCTAGTGTACTTTTTTATTTTCCCCACAGTACAACCGTTTTGAAACTAATTTCAGATCTAATTGTTCCTACATGCTAACAATAGGGAGGAGAAACTAACTGCGTTTCAATATTTGTCAAAAACGTTACCTTTTGTGGCTTATTATCGCGAATAATAACAGTTATTGACATAATTCATAATTCAACTCTGAACTTTGAACCCCCATAGAACTTGCCAGGAAGTGTAGTTCGGAAAAATTCCAACGCTGGTCGACAGCTATGCATGTCCTCTACGAAATGGCTGCAAAAAGACTACAATTCCCATGGTTCAAAATTTCCATTTTCGTTTCAAGCTTGGAATGGACGATCGAAAATCGAAAACTTAAAACTATCTTTTAACCCTTTTAACCTATTGCTAAACTAACGTATTGATGATAATATACATTCTACATGCTTTTGTGACATGTTAGTGATGTTAATACTTGAAAACGTTTGATTTTAAAATCGCAATTTTTTTTGCATCACTCTGAAAAATATGGATCTATGATCATAATGTCATTTAGGGGTCGGTACCGACCCTGGGGGGTGGAACAGGTGGCAGAGCTATATGTTTCTTATAAAACTTTCTGAACGCAGAACTATATATTTCTTATAAAACGATCTGAAAGCAGAACTATGTCATTGTTATTTTTATTAAATCGTCTGATGGCAGAACTATGTTTCTTATAAAACTTCCTGAAGGTCGAAATATATGTTTATTTTAAAACATCATGCAGGCGGAACTACAGTATGTGTTTCTTATGAAACTATCTGAAGGTAGAACTATTGTGTTTATTATAAAAACCTTCTTATGGCAGAACTATATGTTTCTTATAAAACTTCCTGAAGGCAGAACTATTATGTTTCTTTTTTTTAAACTTTATTTTTTAGCGTTTATCGCTTTTCTGGTCAAGCATGACCGACAGAAACAGGTTGAAATGGGATGTAGAGCAGGGGAAGACATTCTGAGAAATTACGGCGGGTCCGGGAATCGAACTCGTGTCCCCCAGATCCGTGACGAGCACAATTTTCCCCGACGCAGAAATAGCGCAGAGATATGCGGTGAGCTACGGGAGCTCCCCCTGAACTATTATGTTTCTTATAAAACATCCTGAAGGTAGAACTATGTTTCATATGAAACTACCTGAAGGGTCAACTATATGTTTGTTATAAAACTTCCTGAAGGTACAACTATGTTTCTTAAAGGAAAACTCCAACGTTTTGGGAAATTAGTTTATTTAAAATCTTCCCTGGAGTTAGACAAGAAGATACATACCTTTTGTGTCTCTGTGCATGCATTAGTTTCAAGTTTCTTTATTAGTTGTCATACAGAAGTACAGAATACTTTTATACAAAATGCTTCTTTCTGTTATGCTCCAGGGACTGTGCTAGACAAAAAAGATAAGTATAAAATAAAATAGTATAGCAGTATAAAATAGAAGTCACGTACGTACTGTAGCCACAAGTGTTCAATATGTACATATGTACAATGTTCAATGCAAAGTAGAAGTAACTGAGTTACCATACAATATACTATACAATATACTAATATACAATATACTATATAGTGCAAAGCAGAAATGGGATGAGGTACAATTTAGGTACAATTTACAGTAAGGTGTACTGAGGTATGGGTTGTAGTGCAAATTCTTTGCCAATAAATATAAGTGTGTTTAGGTGTTCTAAAGTGTGTAAGTGGGTGCTGCATTGAGTTGTTTGTTTAAAGTGAGTGTGTGCGTGCGTGTGGATGTGTGTGCTGTGAGTGCATCTGATGGTTGTTGTATAGCAGGGGTCAGCAACCTTTTTGTATTTTATTTTTTTATTATTTTTTTAAACAAACACATAAACAAACATGACAACACACGATAAGATATACAAGCATTAGTTGACAGTGCACATCCAATGAAATCACATTTTAGTTAATTGTCTTATATAGGATATACCCTTAATACCTGTTATCGAAAAACCTACACACATATGCTCCAGCTCGTACCCCCCCCCCCCTCCCGGACCCCCCATTGGATAATCCATCCATTTTCCCTCGCTCCTAACCAGACATTACCATTATATGCTAGCTTTTATTTTCTCCACCACTTCTAACCACAATGTCATTTTGGATTCATTGAGACCCAAAATTCTTGCTGTAGATATTTCTTGATAGATCACATCGAGATATGTAATAATCCAGATCTTTCGGCAAATTTTTTCCGGTTGGAACCATCGTGATGCTATCAGCTTTTTAGCCACTGTGATACCCGATAAAACCAATCTCTTTAGCTGTGGATGTACTGCACACTCAAAAACATCATTCAGCAGTAATACAGAGGGGTGTACAGGTATATTCCAAGTTAAGAGATTTGATAATTGCTGGGTCACCTCTTTCCAGAATATCTTAACTGGTGGGCAGTCCCAGTACATGTGCATAAATGTCCCCTCGTCCCCATTTGTACATAAGGAGCATTTGGAGTCTTGTATAAGACCCATTTTTTTCAGTCTTATAGGAGTCAAGTATGTCCGGTGAATATAGTTAAGATTGATTTGTTGATGGTCCGGGTTCCTTGATGTGAGTCGAACATTTGCCCAGGCTTCTTGCCAATCAAAATCACTTTCCAGGTCTGGTATATCCCTCCTCCAGACAGAGTCTAGGTGGAGGGTTTCATATGAGGACGTTAGTAATTGATGATAAAAATCTGAAACAAAACCTCTTGATGTCTCTCTTTCATAGAAGAATTTGTGGTATCTGTGGTGTTCAATTGGTTTGGTTAATGGAACACCTTGAGTCTTCAAACATAACAATAACTGTATGTAAAAAAGATGTGTGGACTTGGTGAGATTACATTTTTTCCGTATTTCTTCATAACTACAAAAACCCTGTTTGTTAAAAACATCCCCTAATGAGTGTATGCCTTGCTTTTCCCATATAGGGAAACTTATAGGTCGTTTTCCAATCAAGAGTGCATTGTTATTGAATAAGGGAGTATGATTGTGCCATTTATGTGGGTTAGGATATTTTTTTTGTGTTTCACGCCATATCCGGATCGCATGAGTAATTATGGGGCCAAATTTCCGTTTGCAATGCTTGATTGATAGTTTAGTGTATGCTATGTCCTTCAGTCTATGTGGGGCTACTATGTTTTCTTCAAATTTTCTCCAGGATACTAATGCTTGGGGATCAAACCATGTTGTCAATGGTCTTAATGTGTACGCCTTAAAATAGTGGAAAAAATCTGGAAATGCCATGCCACCGTCTGCTTTATTTCTCTGTGCGGTGGATCTTTTTATACGTGGTGGTTTGTTATTCCAAATAAATTTGTATGTGGAGGAGTGTAATTTTTTCCAGTAACCCTCTGGAGGGGGTAACGGTAGCATTGAGCTGAAGAAGTTGATTCTAGGTAGTACGTCCATCTTAACTATTGATATCCGTGCCTGTACTGAGTTTTTAAGTTTTGCCCACCTATCAAGGTTGTCTTTGATTTTGTTTTGGATTTTTGTGTAATTGTGCTTCACCGTTTGTCTTATGGTGGGGAATATTTCCACTCCCAAACATCTAAAATGTTTTACCATAGGTATATCTCCTGGGAGGGTTATATCTTTTTTTGCAGGGGCGTTAAGTGGAAGGAAAGCCGACTTCGGCCAATTTATCTTGAATCCCGATAAATCTCCAAAGTTCTCAATCAACTTGAGCAGATGAGGCAGTGTGGTGTTGGGGTTTTGCATGAACAGTATTACGTTGTCCGCATATAAACTAATTTTATGTTGTGTGCCCTTGATTACGATTGGTTCTATGGATTGGGATTGTCTTATATATTGTGCTAAAGGTTCTAATGATAGATCGAATAGTCCGGGACTAAGAGGGCAACCCTGTCTAGCTGAGCGTGATACCGGAAAGATTCCGGAGGTGATTATACCTGTTGTAATCATGGCCGATGGGTCTTTGTATACTACTTTAATCATATCAATGAAACCTTTACCTAACCCCATCTTCTCTAATACTGCCCATAGATACGACCATTCCAGCCTGTCAAAAGCTTTCATTGCATCCAGGGACAGCATCGCCTTAGGTATGGTGTCGTCCTTGTCGGCATCTAGTACGTGCAGTACTCGTCTTATGTTATCAGAGATCAGGCGGCCTCTTATGAAGCCAGTTTGGTCCGGATGAACTAAAGACGTCATATGCTTTTGTAATCTGATGGCTAATACCTTAGAGTACAGTTTGATATCGGTTCCGAGGAGGCTTAAGGGTCTGTAACTACCGCACTCGGTGGGGTCTTTGTCTTTTTTGAGAAGGACTGTTATGAGTGCAATATTGTCGTTCTTATGGAAGTTCCCCTCCTTGACTGAGTATAAGATCATATTTAGTAATAAGGGTCCAATTATGTCCCAACAAGAGAGGTACATTTCTGGTGGGATACCGTCTCTTCCAGGAGCCTTACCACTTTGCATTTCGGATATGGCCTTCTTGAGTTCCTCTAGTGTGATCGGTGTTTCTAACTGTTTAGCGTCATCCTCTGAAAGTTTAGGGAGAATAATTTGATTAAGATATGTGTCCATTTTGTTTTGATCAAAGGTTGTTTCTGATTTATATAAGTTGGAGTAGAATTCTTTGAATGTCACGTTTATTTTTTCAGGGTCTGTTTCAAGTACTTGTTGTGCTCTAATGGTAGTTATATCTGCAAATTTTGCATTCATTCTTAATCGCATGGCTAATAGGTGACTAGGTTTAGAACCTTGGGAGTACTGCTGTTGTCTTGTGCTACGTATTTGTATTTCCGATTATTGTCTGTATATGGCATTGATCTCTTTTTTTAGTACCTTAACTTGATTTTCTAGTCGAGTTGAGTTGTTGTATTGTAAAGAATTAAATAACGTTGAGTAAAGCGTTTCCAGTTCAGCCAGTTTTGTGCATCGATTCTTGCGCATTTTGGAGGAAAAGCTATCAGTGAAATCCTTGATCGTTCCCTTTACCGACATCCATATTATTCTGGGGTCTTGCACCGAGTTTGCATTCTCCCGTAGGAATACTGTAAGAGCTTCTTTGAGTTGTGTAATGAATTCCTTGTTATTAAGCAGCATCGAGTTAAATCGCCATCTTGGGGCTCGGGAAGATAGTATACCAAATGTTCCTTTTAGGAGTAAATAACAATGATCTGATAATGCATTGGGTATCATTTCCACTTCATAGTTATCAAATAGTCTCGGGGATGCAAAGACATAATCTATTCTGGATAATGTGTTATGTCTCGCAGATCGACAAGAGTACTTTCGGGTCGTGGGATTAAGTGATCGCCATAAGTCATTTACACCTGTAATCTTCAACCAATCCTTTAATGCATTAGATGAATTATTTTGTTTGCTGGAAAAGGCGAGGTAAGATTTGTCCATCCTTGGATTCCAAATGGCATTAAAATCCGCACCTATTATAAATGAGTAATCGGGAAGGTCTAACATTGCTTTGGTTAGTGTAGTGAAGAAACCCACTTCGTACAAATTTGGGGCGTATACCGCTACCAACGCTATTTTCCTGTTCTTGTGTACAATCTTAGCTATAGCTATCCGACCATCTACATCAGACCATACTCCCTTTAATTCAATATTCAACTTACGTCTAACGACTATGGCTACACCCCGAGTTCTCGTACCAAAAGAAGAGTGACTAATATTATGATATGTGTTGTCCGCTAACGTATCTATGTCTTTCTCTAGAATGTGCGTTTCGCTTAGCAGAGCAATGTCCACCTGTTCTTTTTTCATCAGTGTGAGCACGCTTTTGCGTTTGTGTTGGTTATTTATTCCCCCAGTGTTCCAGATCATTATATTCAAACTAGCCATAATCTATACATGTTGTTGTGTAGTTGTTGGTAATGCTTCTGGAGTGCGAGGCAACAATAGATATACATCCAACTAGTGAGGTCCCGTTGAGAGCAGAGCTTAAAAACATACATATATACAAATAAAAATCCCCTTTCCCCCCCTCCCACCGAGAGTCGTACAGGATTGTGTCCCATAGACACATCCTACACGTATGACTCCCTCCCTTAGGCCACCGGATTACCCAAATTGAGCTTTGGAATCCTACTCTTCCTATGCTAATTGCCATAGGATCTAAAACTTTCATTCTAATTCAATAGAATGTCGCTTTTGGTCTTGCGCCTTCCCATTAGTGTACTAACAATAGTGTGAAAAATGAAAAATATACCTTCATTGATATATTCATTTGAACCTTCTACTAACTTATGTAGGAAACATCAGAAAAAAAGGAAAAGAGTGGAGATAAACACTAACACCTTAAAATGAAAAAAAATAACAATGAAAGATAAAAATTAAAAAAGGAAATAAAATTGAGTAAATAGAAAAAAGAGAAAAACAGAGACTTTTAGAGCTACATTATGCAAATCTCTAAATCAGTGGAGTAATTATTTAAAATATTAGAATAACCTTGTCGTGCTTATACATTTAGATGTGGCTAATGTCTTTTTTTTTTTTTTTTTACGACTTATTAAAGCCTAATTAAACTTCAGTCCTTGGATCCTATTCTTATTCACACCGGATGTTAATGTTAAATTTACAGGCCTTCGTTGAAGGGGTGCATTATATTCTAGAAGGTTGTAGAATACTAGTAAATATGTAAACACTGCTGTTATGTTCCAGAATGATCTTCCTACCCAGGGGTCATGACCTTCTAGTATTTTCCTTTGTGGGATATTCCTTTGTGTCCCTGAGCAGTCGAGAGAGGAGCCCAGAATGTTCATAATGTCAATGTTGGATTATTGTCTCCACAGAGACCAGAAGACTGTAAATATAATGCCTTACGAGCCATATTAAACATCTTGTGCCTTATTGTTGCCAGCGTGCATATCATCTGTTACTTTTGTTGAGCCGTGGTAAAGTCATTCTAATAAAATTACTAAAATACAAAGAGAAAGAGAGAGATGAATAGGCTTATCTGTTCTGAGCCAGTGTTGAGTCCTGCCCGGGGGGACCAGATCCATGTTGCTTGCTGTTGATGGCGTCTCTTATTACCGTCTTGCTCAGGGTAACATTGATAACTCTCGGACCGTTACCTCTTTGGCCTCGTGTACCGACTCTGTAACATTGGTCCACTGTCGGCGCTGTGAGAAGGGTGTTATTACCTAAAATATCTACTAACACTGTTGGAAAGCTGTCGTCTGTGCAATTGACTGATTCATCCAGCCCCACAATGCGGATATTATTTCGCCTGTAGTAACGTTGGGTCTCGAGCTGCCTCTCCATTGCTTTCTCTTCGACTTCTTGTATTTTCTTCCGACAATCTTCTGCCACCTGTTTTATCTCCTTCGATAACTCTGTTAATCCATCGTTGACGTTCTTCTCGTTCACTTGGACCATCTGTGTAATTTCTATCACCGTATTCTCCACTGCCGTGATTCGCCCGGCCTGTGCAGCGGCTGCTTCCATAATCTCTTCGAATTTAGCATCGACGTGTGCTTTGAATTCATCTTTGAGTTCCTCGATGTGTAAATTGAAAGCGACCATCTGTTCCTTCATCAGGATAGTCAGAGAGTTGAAGTCGGGTTGTGAAATTGCACTGCTTGTGTCAGTTGATGTTGTGGGTGCAATGATGGACCCGATGGGTTTGTTGGAGATTATCTTCTCAAATTCCCCTGCTTTATCTCTTACGGTATTTTTACACGTCGTTACCGTTGTGTTGTCAACTGCTGTCTCCCTCTCTGGGCCAGTCGTCGTTGGTCCCGGTATATTCTCCACTATAGTCCCCCCATCGGGGCTAGTCAACAACGGTACCGCCGTTGCCTCGCCTGTTGTATTTTTTGACCGTGTCAAAATAGGCGCCGTTGGAGTATCTGTGCCGAATCTCTTTCCAACCTTTTTCTTATCCTTAATATCCATGTTGAGTCTTTATGTCTTTTGATATAGTTAGTAGAAGGTCTTATCAATACATACGATGTGGTTTAATCTCTTTTGGTATTGTTCAAATAAGGTTTTTAAACTAAATTAACGTTGACGGGAGCGGAGCTGTAACCAAACGCGTATCGCTTCACATTGCGTTCAAACCGGAAGGTCAGCAACCTTTTTGACATGAAGTGCCTGTTTGAAATATAGTTGTAACTAGTGTGCCTCAGCAATATTCCATGCATCGTAAAAAACATTTCTCATAATCAGGTATTTTTAATGATAATTTTTACATTATTACATCATTATTGTTATTATTAACAATATTATTATGATGGTTGTATCAACCCTAAATCTGAGTTGGGGCGGGGGCAGACCCGGCACCATGGGCGGGCATTAGGGGGCCGGGCCCGCCCACTGAGTCAGCTGTGCCCACCCTGGTAAAAAAGATTTTATTATTTTTTTTTTTTTTTTCAATCAAAGTCGACTATCCAAATCCTTAGTCAGGGACAGCCCTAGTGGGCACTGATGTCAACAATAACACTACTGAAGCTAGCACAACACTCTGTGAGAATTCGTTTTTGTGACGGATGCGTCTGTGCGCCGCACCCGCACATATTAACTTGTTCCCTCACCCTTATCATTTGTTTGGTTGCTTCAACTCTGCAGCCAGCCGTCCTAACTCTGGGCAACCAGAGCAGCTGCAACTGGTCCACCCTAAATAGCCGGATGGGGGTGGTGGACCAAACCATGTCACAGGAGATGTCGGGGGGGGGTTCCTTGTATTGTGATTTAGTTTATTATATGTATTTTCCTTATTACTTAAGATTATTGGTTGTTTAGTTCGGTAGATATGTTATATGTTGTATGTTTATTGTTTATTTGATTAATGTGCATTTTTAAGATAGTAGAGTAAAATATTAATTAATCAATTAGCCTGCCTATGTTTATGTGTCTGGCCAGGACCTATATATAGTTTTGAGTTCTCTTTTGTGTGTGGTCTTCCGTTCTGTTCAGGTCTGTTTTTGTCCTGCTATATTATTTGGACCATTTATGTTATATTTAAATTATGTTTTTGAAATGGGTAAAATAAAACCCTTATTTTTTGCCAAAACCACTGTGTCCTCCTTGTCTGGCTGCTTGGTTTTGAATTGATTGATTGAAAAGTTTATTAACAGATTGCAGAATGGGTACAGTACAGTACAGCTCAATACATGTACAAGGGGATGCAGACCAGAGAAAGACTTTCATCTTGTTTACATCAGGGTCCCCCATTTTCAATTCATCATAACATATATGACATACATGACATACAGATAGACAGTACTGCTACATCTATACATTTATGACATATCAGATTTGCAAATACAGTACTGTTTGTGATACAAAAGTGTCCAGAAAAGGAGTGTATATACATTTGGCGTAGAAACTGTACATTGGAGGAGGTTGGTTGGGTGGGGTGGGGTTGGGTGGGTTGGGTGAGGGCTGTACATTGGAGGTGGGGGGGGGGGGGGGGTTGGGTAGGGGACACACACACATTTTACACTGTACATTGGAATATTGACAAAGCCTTACTTGGTCATTTACTGTACAACTAGGTTAGGACATTTGTAGGGGCCAGTTTCGAATTGCAGTCTCACGTAGGTGTTTTTTGAGAGTGTTTTTGAAAGTGGGTAGTGATTCACATTCCTTTACAGCTTTAGGTAGGGCGTTCCACATTGATGTGGCATAATTGCGAAACGTGTTTAGTCCCTTGTTTGAGCCGAATCTGGGTTTTACATGATTTGTGGAGCTCCCTCTGGTGTTGTGATCGTGGTATTCACTGACCTTTGGGAAGTATTTTGACATGTACATGGGTACCTTGGTCGCGTAGTGTATCTTGTAGACCAGGCCCATTGCAAGTTGCTGTACTCTGTCGTCTACTCTAAGCCATCCTAGGTTGTCAAAGTGGGCAGGGGTGAGGTGGGTTCTAGGAGTCAGGTCAAGTAGTAGTCTGACTAGCTTGTTTTGAGATGTTTGTAATTAGTTTTTTAGTGCCTTTGAGGTGCTTTGGTACCATGAGGTGCAAGCATAGTCGTAGTACCCTTGAATGAGTGCTCCTGCTAGAGTCTTCAGGGTATTCTTGTTTACCAGAGAGGAGATCCGGTACAAGAATCGCGTTCGTTGGTTGACTTTTTTTATTACATTGGATGCCATTTTGTCACAGGAAAGATTAGCCTCTAGGATGGAACCCAGGTAGGTAATTTCATCTTTCCTTGTGATAATATTGTCACCCACTGTACCCGAGAAGCCGTCGGTCTTGCTGAGTTTGTTATTTGAACCGAAGAGAATGGACTCTGTTTTGCCCATGTGTAATGATAGTTTGTTGTCGGCGAGCCATATGCAGATTTTGCCTAGTTCCGAGCTGAGGGCTTTTTCAACCTGTAACTTGTTCTTGTCAGAGACCAGCAGGGCTGAGTCGTCCGCAAACAGGAACAAGTTGCAGTCACAAGCTGACGACATGTCATTTGCATGTCCTGCATTGGTCCCTTACAGTTTTCTACCCTCAAGAACGTCTTTACAGAACATCGCCTTAGTATGGTTCATCGACGCAAGGCCAATTTAATTCAGTTGGCATTTGAGAAGGACTTAACAAAAAAGTTCAGGAATGAGTGGAGAGGGGCAGTGTTTTAAGGACATTTCACTCTGTCCCCAAACGCCGCTTGCCGCTCTATATGATGGTGAGTAGCCTGTGGAGGAATTTAGTTTGCTTTTTTATGCACCTTATTTTTGTCAGTTCAGTTTGTCAGTGAATTCAGAAGTGTTGAATAAATGGAGACTTTTCAAAGATATAGAATAGAATAGAATAGAATAGAATAGAATAGAATAGAATAGAATAGAATATAAATGTATTATCCTGAGGGAAATTTTACACTGCAAATCACTCAACATTAAACATTTAGACAGAACAAGTCACGAATAAGAATAACAAAACAAATGGCCTAAGAATAGAATAAAATTAAATAGAATAAAAATTGAATAAAAGATACAGTAAGTAAATACAGTAAAAATATACTGAAGTCTACAGTAGGTGTACTATTGCACAGTGCTGTTTAAAAAGTAAGAGTCCAGGAAGATGGTAACTGTCACTCTGTGCTCAGTGATGCAGTGAGGCACAGTGATGCATTGTATAGTCTGATGGCTGTCAGAATGAAGGACTTCCTGTGCCGTTCAGTGCTGCATTTAGGTAGTGTGAGCCTATAACATGCTCCTCCTGTCAGCCAAGTCTGTGTATAGTGGGTGGGAGGGGTTTTCCCTGATGGCCTGGAGCTTAGCAAGGTTCCTCCTCTCCGCCACCCTCGCTAGAGTCCAGCTCCACCCCAACCACGCTACTGGCCTTCCTGAGCATCTTATCCAGCCTGTTTGTGTCCCCTGCTCTCAGTCCGCTGCCCCAGCAGGTCTGTTATATATATCCGTTCAGTCTGTTTTTGTATAAGTGAATGTTCTTAAGATAGAGAAATTTGATTTTTCAATTGCCTCTCTGCTGTTTAGTTCAGCACCGTGGGCAGCGCCAAGCAAGCCACAGTGCTGTTGTCCCAGCTGAAACGTATAAAAGGGAACTTGTGTTGAAAAACCATTGTGCCCCCCCCAAGAACATTTTATTCCCCCCCACTAATTTGTTTCTGCAGCCTGGTCTGGGCGGGGGTGCAATGCAGACAAACAGTTTTGCTTTACTGAGCTCCGTTATCTGGGGGCTGTAGTTGGTCACTTTAAGCAGCACACCGGAGCATCTTTTAATCCAGCTGTTTGCTGTTCTCTGATATTTTCTGACATTTCGTTGATGCGTCGCTCAACACTTTAAGCTGGCAAGCCTTCAAACAAAACATCTGAGCTACAGAGAAAAGCCTCCTTGATATACTCGACTTAAAAAAAAGAACCTGTGGGAGGATTTCAACAAGATAAATGCGACAACAGTGCAAAATATTTCACTATAATATTTCAAAGCAAAAAAAAAATTTTTTTTTTTTTTTTTTTTTTGTAATGCTGCCCCCTGTGCCAATGAAAATGCCCCCGTGTGCCTATGCAGGCACGCGTGCCTAGGGTTGCCTACCCCTGTTGTATAGTGTTATTGTTCGTTGAGCAACCCGGGCCCCGTTCCACGTACCTGGATAACTGAGTTAGCCGGATAACTTTAACTGGATAACTGAGTTAGCCGGACTTTCCGGTTCCCCGTACGTGGATTTTCCAAATCACCATGACAACAGATCCAAAAGTTTGAGCCTGGTCGAAAGCAGAGTTTAAGTTCAAGTTAGCCTGAACCATCGCCACGCCCCCGCAAAAAAGTGACAGCCCGTTTCCTGAAACTATTCCCACAGTCTACGATCTGCATTATACCATTCTGAATTACGTTTTTGTGCTCCATTCTTCCAGAGGGGGCTTTTGAAATGTAAAATAGACCCAAAATGCTGATACTAAATTCACTTTGTCCTAAATAATGCACGTTATATATACCGTGGTGCTCGCTCGGTGCGATGTACACATTATGACGTGGTTATTTTAATTGTAACTGGGATTAAGATGTCTGATGAGATGCGCTGTTTGACGGATTTGAGGAATTGAATGAGCCGTTGACGTCACATTAATGAATGAGGATAAATAAATAAAACTTCATTCAAAATAAGGAATATTCTAAACACGGGTCTCTCGTTCATTAATGTATAAACAATGAATTTATCCCATCTGGCATAGTGGCCCAGCGGTAGTGCTCAAGCCTGCCAACCCAGCGACCGGGGTTCAAAACCCTGTGTTTCCAATATAATTTTCTTGAATATAATATTAATGATTATACGCCAAAGTAGCCTGGTTTTAAGTTAAAATATTATAAATCTACATGCATTGAGGATGTCATTCTTTATATAGCTCTCAACGTGCACCAAATTGAATTATTCCTATATTGCAAAAAGAAGGAAAAGACTAGGGTCTCGAACCCCGGTCGTCTGCGTGAAAGTCAAACGAACAACCCGTTAGACCACAGTAGAGATAAGTTAAAGATCGACTATACATCAATCAATGGGTAAGAGAGCCGTATCGTAATTCTGTTTAACAGTTTAACTAATTATTTTCGCTAGCAAGATCTCATTTGATTATTCAATCCAGCAGGCAAGTTTAAAGAAATATAATCTGATTGATTGAGGTAATGAGGGACTTAAAATTAGCCTATAGATAACGCATTTAACTTGTCGGCGAGGCGATTGAGCCGTATTGCAATCTGTCAATAAAGTTTCAAATCAATTAATCAATCAATGCCGTTAGAGAATCAGGATCTCTGCCATCGATACGTGCTGGCTTTTCACCTGAAGCGGCCGCGCGCATTTAGCCTGAGTCGCAAGTCTGGCTTGAGTTAACGAGACTGAATCCACCTTCGAGGAACAGGAAAATCCCGACTTCAAACATCGGGTTAACTGAAGCTGGATAATGACATCTTGATCGACTTAGTTGAACCACGTACGAGGAATGGGGCCCTGATGGCCTGGGGGCGTGTATCACTTCCGCAACGGATTTAGTCGGATTTCGGTTTCCGGGTTCGCCTGATTGGCCGCGACGGCCACGTGACACGCCGTGGCACGCCCCCGCGCCAGCGGCAGACTTCACTGCCGCTTTCCCACTTCAACGCCAGAGCAATATTGTCGCGCCATCTTCTGAGTGCAGACGCGCTGCTGTTTGTACAATGTTCGATGCAGAATAGAAGTAACTGAGTTACCATACAATATACAATGCAATGTACTAATATACAATACGGCTCACTTTTCCCACTTCAATGACAGAGCTGCTGTTTAATAATATTGTCGCGTTGTGGAAAGCAGGATGAGAGAGCGTAGATTTTATGCTATACTATTTTATTTCATACTTATCTTGTCTAGCACAGTCTCTAACAGTAACAGTAAGAAGCATTTTGGATAAAAGTATTCTGTACTTCTGTATGACAACAATGTATGCCTTTCAAATGATAAATGATTAAATGATACACACTGAAATCTACGCTCTCTCATCCTGCTTTCCACAACGCGACAATATTATTAAACAGCAGCTCTGTCATTGAAATGGGAAAAGTGATCCTATATTGTATATTAGTACATTGCATAGTATAGCGTATATTGTATGGTAACTCAAGTTACTTCTATTCTGCATCGAACATTGTACAAACAGCAGCGCGTCTGCACTCAGAAGATGGCGCGACAATATTGCTCTGACGTTGAAGTGGGAAAGCGGCAGTGAAGTCTGCCGCTGCCGCGGGGGCGTGCCACAGCGTGTCACGTGGCCGTCGCGGCCAATCAGGCGAACCCGGAAACCGAAATCCGACTAAATCCGTTGCGGAAGTGATACACGCGGCCTGGGGATAGAAGCTTCTTAGGCTTAGGGAATGCCCGCACCGTTAGCGTAGCTTAGCTTCATCACTGGAAGTGGGGCAGTCCTTTACCCTGAAGTTCCCTACAGTCCCCTACAGTCACGAAATACACTCCAAATACAACTCCAAAACGTTCCTGTAAACATGTTGTGACCTGTGTATTTACCACGTGGAGAAATAAAAAATAATTGAATTCGACATTTACGTTTTCTAAGCAAATATACTCTGAACAATCTTTTGCCGAACCACTCCTCTCTGGGCGCAGTGATTTCACGCAATGCAGTGACGCCAGTGTTTGTTTACATTTTCATTTCATTCAAAGGATCCGAACTGATTTACGTTTATGGATACCATGCCTTCAAATCCTCTTACCTTGACGATTAAAAGCCTCCATGTCACAACCCCAGTATGTCTAGGGGAAGGGGTGAATAACATAAAAGATGATTGTGTTGTAATTTGTGATAAATGAACCAAATGATAAATAAAGCAATGCCCACAACAAGTTTAGGTGAAAGAAAGTAATATATTGTGCCTTTTATATATACAAACAAAACAGACTAATAGACAATGACAATTGTGGATTTGATACACACAACCAATGGGAAAGGGGGGAGCTTGAATGATGCCAAAGGAATAAACTAAGTAAAACAAAACACAACTAACTCAGTAAGGAATATCTTGTCTACCTATACACAAACACAAAGGTCAAATAAAACCTACTGCTCACTACCTACACTACCTAACCAAACATATGTCCAAAACATACAATGAGTGGCATCACTCCTGACCCAGTGTGTCTAGAGTCTAGACAATACTATCACTACGTGTAGCACCAAATGTGTTGGGCCCCTTAACTGCTCCAATTCCCAACCCACACACACATACACTTGTACCAAGTTGGCTAATTATATCAGAGTCAAACATTTAACCAACAGCATAGAGACAAAAATAAGGGGGGGAAACAGGAAGTGCTACATGGGTTTTAAAACAAGAGGAGGGCTTCCGATTGGTCAACTGGTGATTTGCTTGATGGCTGGGATGACTGGCTGGTTTCCAATTAGTACCCTGATGAAGGACAGGAACCTGGATCAGAGTATAGCAGAGAGAGAGAGAGAGAGAGAGAGAGAGAGAGAGAGAGAGAGAGAGAGAGAGATACATACATACATACATACATACATACATACATACATACATACATACATACATACATACATACATACATACATACATACATACATACATACATACATACATACATACATACATACATACATACATACATACATACATACATACATACATCAGCCACATGCTGGAACGTAACACTCCACAATTTAGAAAACAGTATTCCCATGGCTGGTGTTGATATGCTGCTAGCTAACGAAAACCAACAAACGCATCTACTATACTTCCGGTCGGGGGGTTTCAAAATAAAAGACATCTAAAGCACCGGAAATACGTTTATTTTGTACATTATCTAACATTAACACTTTAATCGCCATGGGTTAAATTCATAATTTACCATCCCTCGCCAGCTCTATTTGTCTATGGAGAAGTTCCCCTTCTTTGCAGGGCTATAACTTTTTAAATTCTATTGCTAAACTGCCATTATTATGGCCCATTCAATGTCCTATATGTATTCTTCAGGGTGTAGCAACGTTAAACTTTTTCATTCACATATTCATACTAAAATATGGTCTAAAGTATAAGTGTTTTTATCGTTTTCTGCAGCTTTCTTCAGAACGTGATTTATAGCCCCAAATGCATTATATTGATGATCAAATACAGTTTGGTAGGAATCTGTGCGAGATAAAAAATGTCAACTGCACGTACTTCTAGAAGTTTCTACGCATCATCTGATGTTGACCGGAGTGGCGGGGGATCGTTTATAATTCTGTGGGCAGCGTTAGATGATTCATCCAGAGTGGGTCATATGTTCATCAGATCAGTTAGTATAGAAAACGTTAGAAAATAACGCTGAATCTTACCGTGGCTTCCTTGCGCCTCTGGCAGATGAGCGTGGAACAGATTTTTTTCTATTATGGGATGTAGAAATGCCCGATCCATTTCCAGGTTGTATAATAGTATATACGTCCAAATAACGTTGTTTATTGAGTTAGGGCGAGCGATCTATTATCCAGTGTTTCAAGATGGAGTCGCGGGAGCTATAGCGAGTGGCCGGACCAAATATGGATGAGTACTACCGGTTCAAAGGTTAATATCCGGTTGGCGATCTGCCGATCGCCCACCAGATGGCGCTCTTGAACCGCTAGAGAGTTGAGAGGAGATCACCAGTGTGTCTCAGGGCTCCGGAAAGGAAATATGATTTCGATGACAGATTTTTGAAATATTGACATCAAAGACGAGTTACGGCGTCTTCGGCAGAATGAGCATGGCTCGGAATGACGTCTTAACTCGTCCCCGGCGATCATAGTGTTAAAACGAACCTAAACTAACGTTACAACTAACCTAAAGTTAGTTTAGGTTCGTGTTAACGTTAGATAATGTACAAAATAAACGTATTTCCGGTGCTTTAGACGTCGCTCTTTTATTTTGAAACCCCCCGACCGGAAGTATAGTAGATGCTTCGTTATCTGCTTTAGTGTCCGGTTCTGTGTTTGTTGTTTTCGTTAGCTAGCAGCATATCAACACCAGCCATGGGAAAACTGTTTTCTAAATTGTGGAGGCTTTTAATCGTCAAGGTAAGAGGATTTGAAGGCATGGTATCCCATAAACTTCAATCGGTTCGGATCCTTTGAATGAAATGAAAATGTAAACAAACACTGGCGTCACGTTAGAAAGTAGCACTGCGTTGCGTGAAATCACTGCGCCCAGAGAGGAGTGGTTAGGCAAAAAATAGTTCCGAGTATATTTACTTAGAAAACGTAAATGTCGAATTCAATTATTTTTTATTTCTCCACGTGGTAAATACACAGGTCACAACATGTTTACAGGAACATTTTGGAGTTGTATTTGGAGTGTATTTCGTGACTGTAGGGGACTGTAGGGAACTTCAGGGTAAAGGACTGCCCCACTTCCAGTGATGAAGCTAAGCTACGCTAATGGTGCGGGCGTTCCCTAAGCCTAATGCATGCACAGAGACAAAAAAGGTACGTATCTTCTTGTCTGATTCAAGTTTCTGGACTAGATTGAAACCATGGCATTTGTTCTAAGGTAGGGTTGCTCATTTGTGTTGACATTCTGACATAAGTAAACACTTATGTAAGTCTAAAGTAAATATGTAACTAAATGTAAAAAAAATTATGTGTAGAGTGGTGCTGCTGTCTTTGCTGGCTGTTGGAAGACATCATGCAAGCGGTGAGAACCCTTTCTAGAACAACCTGATGGCATATGTGCAAGCCCAGATTAAGGATTCAGAGGCCCCTCTTTACAGACAAACTTAACGCCGCCCTTCGTAGCACGCTCGACATTGTCGCTCCCCTTAAGCCTAAAATTAAACGTGCTCCGCAAAAACAAACTCCCTGGTTTAGGGAGGAAACACGCTCCTTTAAAAAGGCTTGTCGCAAACTTGAACACAAATGGCGTTCGACCAAACTCGAAGTATTCCGCCTTGCCCGGAATGATAGTTTACGTAACTACAAAAAGGCACTCTCACTTGCCAAAACCTCATATTTTTCCAGGCTCATTAATGAAAACAAAAACCACTCAAACCATGCGTTCTCGGCTAAGGAATTCATTAAATTCTTTACCAAGAAAATTGACCTCATTAGAGATGAAATTGTTGCCTTACTCAACAATCAGAGTCCCTCCCAACCTCTGATGGGCCTTCCCCCTGACTTTGAATCCAGCCTACTCAATATCTTCAACACCTCCTTGTCTACTGGCGTGGTGCCCCTGGCCTTTAAATCAGCCGTCATTAAACCACTACTTAAAAAAACTAACCTCAGGCGGTCAGGTGGCGTAGCGGAGATTGTGCTCGTCACCAATGCAAGAGGCTGCGGTCTCAACTCCCGGAGAGTCAGCATTGCCTTGGCTCGGGCTGATCGCTATACTAACTCGTTTGGCTGAGTTAGGGGGAGGGGAGCCGTGGGTGGGTCCTGGACGTTGTGGACAGCGACCCCTACAGTTCAGTCGGGGCGCCTGCTCAGCAAGGGTAGGATCTGGAGAGAGGTAGTGCGACCTTCCACACGTTACACTCTCCCGGTGAGAATCTGCGTGGCCAGGATGGCTGCCGGCTGGCTGCACATGCGTTGGAGGTAAGCATGTGACAGTCTCCGGCCTCTCGGACCAACAGTAGGGGAAAGTTCGCAACAACCAGGAAGGGGGTTGGGAATTGGCAACGACTAACAGTGGGATGGGAGAAAAATCGGAAAAAGAAGGAAGGAAAAAAAATTAAAATAAAAAAAAATGAACCTCGACCCTCTAATCTTGAAAAATTACAGACCCATCTCCAAACTTCCGTTCCTATCCAAAGTGTTAGAACGGATCGTCGCAACGCAACTTACTGACCATTTATCAAACAATAATCTTAATGAATCTTTTAAATCTCGCTTTAGAGCCTTACACTCCACCGAAACGGCGGTTACCAAAGTCACAAATGACTTACTGCTCTCTCTTGACTCAAACCTCACTTCTGTGCTCTTATTGCTTGATCTCAGTGCAGCCTTTGACACTATCGATCACTCAATTCTTCTAGGTCGGCTTGAGAATCATGTTGGCATTCGGGGTCACGCACTTGCTTGGTTTAAATCTTATTTAACCGATAGAACACACTGTGTGGTCTATAATGATTTAACATCTGAGACCCTCCCAGTGCAATGTGGTGTCCCACAAGGCTCTGTCCTGGGCCCTTTGCTATTTTCGATTTACATGCTACCCCTCGGCAATATCATACGCAAATTTGGCATAAACTCATTTTACGCTGATGACACCCAATTATATATACCTATTAAGCCAAATGATTCCTCCCAATTACAAAACCTTGAGGCCTGCTTGCTTGCCGTCAAAAAGTGGATGTCACAAAACGTTCTACTCCTTAATGCAGATACAACTGAGATGTTAATTGTTGGCCCCCCAAACCACAGAGGCCTGTTTCAGGACATCTCCCTCAACTTTGATACTTGTCATGTATCCCAGAGCTCCACCATAAAACATGTTTTATTCCTCCCTCTCATTTAATGCACATATAAAAGAATTCACCAAAATTGCCTTCTTCCATCTTCGTAATATCGAAAAAATTCGCCCCATTTTAACTCTGGCTGATGCTGAAACCCTGATTCATGCTTTTGTCTCATCACGTCTGGACTACTGTAATGCACTTTTTTCAGGCCTACCTAATTCAAACATCAAAAATCTTCAACTCGTGCAAAATGCGGCTGCACGGATACTAACTAGAACTAGAAAATTTTATCACATCACACCAGTTTTGTCCGCCCTACACTGGCTTCCTACTCAAGCCCGATCTGACTTTAAAGTGCTACTCCTCACCTACAAAATTTGAAATGGGCTTGCACCGCTCTATCTATCCGATCTCATCTCCCGATACTCGCCTGCTTGTGCTCTGCGCTCACAAAATGCTGAGCTTCTATCGATTCCTATAGGGTTAAAAAAAAATCGGCCACAGAGCCTTTGTCTACCACGCTCCCTACCTGTGGAACAAATTACCTGCCGTCGTCAGGGGCGCCTGCTCTGTCGAAGCTTTTAAATCCCTGCTTAAGACCCATCTTTTCTCTCTCTCCTTCAACCTACCCTGATCTCACCTGGTCGGGGACTGACCTTTAGATTAATCTGTCTAGTTTAGTTAGGATGTCTATTTTCTCCCATATATGCTTTTCTGCAGCACTACAAACATGGGAATTCTCTAACCCCCCCCCCAACTCCCCCATCTCTCTGAGTGCTTGTCTCGTAGTACTGACCAAGGTGATGGATGTCTCGGGGTCTTGGCCAAGATTACAGTGACTGCTCTACGTGCACCATCGAGGCCATGGATCAGCTCCTTACCGTCTTCTGTCCGTGGTCTGTCAACATGGTTTGTGGTCTGTCAATGTGGTTTCATTGCTGGGTTAAGTACTTCTATTCACATAATATGCTTACTTCATTTATCTATTCTATTCACATATATGCTTACCACTTGTATCTATTGCTATGTCCGCCCACTACAATCACGCAAGCTGTCTAACGCCTGTCCCGGCTCCCTGTGAGTTGCTGTCCCAGAGTGTTGACCGGAGTGTCGGACGTCCTGTTATGAAGACCGGGAGGATGCGACCCTCTCTGCGTGCTCTCCTGTCTCCCTGTCTCCGGCTGTCTCGTAGTGATGACCGGAGTACTAGATGTCCCGCGATGATGTCGGGGAGGTTGCGACCCTCTCTACGCCGCCCCTGTGCCTCAAATAGATTCGCTATCAGCTCTATCTTTAACGTTTCAAAATGTTCAGTTGCCATCGCTATCAGCTCTATCTTTAATTTTTCAAAATGTTCAGTTGCTATTGCATGCACTCATCTTTGTTTCACTACACACATGAGTGCATGCTTACCAACTGTCAGTCTGCAACACTACTATCACCGGCATCTAAGAAGGGAGATCCCCCCTTGAATGGCCCTTCTAAGGTTTCTCACCTCCACACTGCCTGTGGTGCATTTTTTTTCCTATTGTTAGGTTTTAGTGAGTTTTTCCTTACCTTCGCGTGGGGTGTTTGCATTCATTCATTTATTTTGCTTTTATTTTAAATGTGTTGGACCTTATGGTGTTCTTGTTTTGTTCTTGACTTATTGTTATGTTTCTTGTTTAAAGAAGACGTGTCCGGCCCATGGGGACATTAACGTGTGTTGTTGGGCGTTACAAATAAATTTGATTTGATTTGATCTGGTGTATTTCAAACGGTCATGTTAGTAGGATTATAAATTACCTTTTATGTTATATCTTGAATTTAGGTTTTTGTGTAATTTAGCCCACCAGAATCAGTATGATATTATACACTATTGCTACCAGAGAAGAAAACAACAGATTCCATATGTGAAGTCAGATGAGCTATCAGAGAGGGAGAAAAAAGAAACAGAGAGACAAGTGGAAGGCTGCATCCAGAGGTTACAGGGAAAGGAAAAAGATGGCAAAGGCGATGCTGGACCTGACACCACCGTCCATGGAGAACACTCCACCAGTGCTGGCTGGTGTAGAAGTAGTCGAAGAGCAGCAGGAGAATACAGGGCAAGCTGTGGTGGATCCCCTACCTTTAAATGAGGATTTTAATCCATCAAACTAAAATTCTACTTAAATAAAAGTAGAGAAGTATTTGCTATTGAATGTACTTAAGTATCTAAAGTCCAGTTATACTGCTCTGACTAATGGTTATGTTAAAGTGGTCCAGTTATGCTGCTCTGACTAAAGGTTATGTTAAAGTGGTACATGGTCCAGTTATGTTGCTCTGATTAAAGGTTATGTTAACGTGGTACGTGGTCCAGTTATGCTGCTCTGATTACGTCCTCTTGAAGTTGACAGGCTTCAAATTTGAAAGTGTCGTATATTCTTAATGAATATCTAAGGTTTATTTGCAGCAAAAGGAGGTTGCTAACTGGAAGGAGGAAAGGAGAGCGATGGAAACATGGTCTTCTCCCCTGACTTAGTCAGTTAGAGAAATAAACGTGCAGTCCAGACAAAAGGAACTATATTTCAACTCAACTGATTTATTTGCCAAAGGGTCAAGGGTGGATAAGGCATCAGTTGCACACAGGAATTATTCAGCATAATACATGATTGTACAGAAGGTTTGATGATGTTAATCAAAATAGCCCAGAACACGGTGGCTTCCCTACATCAAGAAATTGTTGCACATAAAATAGCAGTCATGTTTATCAATGGAATAGAGAATAGTCTGAGCATTTCACATGAGTAAACCTGGTCAACAGATCGGAATCTGTACATGTTACTCTAACCAACAATAATGGGTCCATGATTTTACTCACATGAAACGGCACATTTCTCTGGTGGTGTGGTGGAGGCTAAGCCGGACCCCCCTGGGGACGGGTAGGTGGGCTGGCCTCCCAACTAACTGAACTCCTCTGATACTTATAGGTTTGAATGACCTCACTTATTTTTAAACTGGTTCAACCAATCACAAGTCTCGGTCTTCTTGTTGGGGCTGCATCTGCCCCAACATGTCCTTGTCCTCGTGTGGGGGTTGGTGTCGATGGCCCCCTCCTTTGGGCTGTGGCTTCTCATGTTTGGACAGAGGGCTGTGTCTCCTCTGAATGCATCAACATTCCTTCATGTACCATTTTGATTTTCCAATCTATATGGTTTGTGTAATGACCTATAGATCTCTCATATCATCCCAGTACAGTCATTGCCTCTAGGCTGATACCAGACATCATATAGGAGACCACACCAACCTTTATTCACCAGATAATATAACTGTGATAAATATACCAGGATTTATAACAAGAGTGTAATAACACTATTACTTTCATACTCGGGTGACATTCTAAATGGTATTCTTCTTTGTAAGTTACCTTCTACATTGATATGGTTAATGTAATAAGTAATACCAGATTTCCTATATAAAGTATACTGACTTAATAGTTCCTTGAATGTGTCTGCTAGTTATCTGCTAGACCGGCTGTTCCTCTGCTAGTTAGAGTGAGCCACTGTTTCCTGTGGGGTGTGACTTCCCCTGCAGCCTTTTATGACCGGCAACTGTTGTTCTCTAATCCCGTCTTACCCTGAGCGGGGGTTTGTTTGGAATGTCTTATCTAACACCAATAATCACTTTTGGCTAAGCCCTGTTTTTACATTATGGATTCTCTAATTATTCACACATATTAGTTATGAAATTCAATGTCAAATATCACCACATTCCTCACTTTGGCAATTACTATTGTCATAAACAGTACATTTGACTTGATTTTCTATACATACTAACCATACAACATAATAACAAAAATCATAATTTTTTCAAATTGTTCTCAATTTTTTTTTTCTCAACAATTCTTTCTTTCATTATTCGTTGGTACATATCATCAATGAGTTTTTGCTACTCAGGGCAGAGGCCCACTTTTTAAACAACTATTTTTGGGTTTGTTGAAAACAATTAAAAAAAATTGAATCTACAAATTACACATTAAAATATAATAAATCACATTTAAAACCCAATTTCCTTAATTTATATGAAAGTTTGTTCCCACACTCCTTTACATGATCTGGTTTGAGAGAAAACATACATTAGTTATCACAATATTTTCACTTTACATTCATTTTTTCTTCTCCTGTTAATTATTTTCTTTTCTAAGACAGCACAATCACATCTGCATAATTCATCAATTGGTCTTCTCATCTAGTTTCAAGTTTCTTTAATATTTGTCATACAGAAGTACAGAATACTTTTATACAAAATGCTTCTTATTGTTTCGCTCCAGAGACTGTGCAAGACAAGATAAGTATGAAATAAAATAACATAGTAAAATTAGAAGTAAAAAATGAGGTCACAGTGTTCAGTTTAGACATATGTACAATGTTCGATGCAGAATAGACGTAGTTACCATACAATATACAATACTGTGCAGTGTACTAATATACAATACTATATAGTGCAAGGCAGAAATGGGACGAGGTGCAATTTAGGTACAATTCACAGTAGGTGTACGAGTTGTAGTGCAAATCCTTTATCAATAAATATAAAGTGTAAAGTGTGTTTGTGTGATCTAAAGTGTGGAGAGTGGGTGCTGCAGTGTGTTGTTTGTTTGAGTGAGTGTGTGCGTGTGGGTGTGTGTGCTGTGTGCATTTGATGGTTGTTGCATAGTGTTTATTGTTCGTTTAGCAGCCTGATGGCCTGGGGATAGAAGCTTCTTCTGAGTCTTTCTGTGCTCGCCTTAAGACTCCGGTATCGCTTGCCTGACCGCAGCAGTTCAAAGAGGCAGTTGTTCGGGTGGCTCGAGTCCTTAATAATTCTCTTAGCCTTCCCCTTGCACCGCTTGTTGTAAATGTTCTGGAGGGTGGGAAGCCCCCCTCCAATTGTGCGTTCGGCTGAACGTGTCACTCTTTGTAGTCTGCTACGGTCTTGTGCAGTGCTATTCCCAAACCAGGAGGTGATGTTGCCGGTCAGGATGCTCTCTATTGTACATGAGTAGAAGTTCCTAAGGATCTTCTGACTGACTTGGAACTTCCTTAGGCACCTGAGGAAGTAGAGGCGTTGTCGTGCCTTCTTCACAACACTGTCAATGTGTGTGGTCCATGTCAAGTCCTCGGATATGTGGGCTCCGAGGTACTTGAAACTGTTCACTCTCTCAACCGGTGCCCCGTCGATGCTGAGGGGGCTGTAGTCCTTGACCCCCGACCTCCTGAAGTCCACAATCATCTCTTTTGTTTTGCTGACGTTCAGGGAGAGGCAGTTCTCCTGACACCACTGTGACAGGTTCTCTACCTCTTCCAGGTAGGCCCTTTCGTCGTTGGCAGAGATCAGGCCCACCACTACTGTGTCATCAGCAAATTTGATGATGGTGTTGTTGTTCCGCTGTGCTACGCAGTCATGTGTGTACAGGGAGTAGACCATTTAATGGTCATATAACCTTACCTCCTCGTCGTCACAGCTCCAGTCGGGCAGGGAAGGTGGACAAACACCCAAGGAGAAAAAAATTTCACTACCTCCTCACTCTGACCATAATCGATGTGTATGTTCTTACCCTGCGTTGTTTTAATCTATCCGCCCTCTGTCTGCGCCTCCTATCAAATCACATGTGCACAAACAGAGACCATCAGTAGCTATTGTTCAGTTACCCCCCGTTCTCCACACCAATCAAATTTCACATTCCACAGAGGCCCTTGCTCACCTTTTCCGCACAGTTCCAGACCGGCCTTGCCTCCCCCTTCCCCCCATGCTAGTCAGCCTCAGCCATAGCAATTGTTGTAGGCCTGTGATCCCGTCATATTTTGACCTATGACTGTCCTTCCTCGGATTTACAGACGGCTCTCTCAGTCTGGACGCACCCCAAACCTGCGCCTGTTTTCACAAATCAACCTGGCCCCTGTTCTTGGGGTTATGATGAAGGAGGGGCTAGCGCCCACAAGCGACCTCTTTCCACAATCTAATAATTTCCCACAGGAAATAACTGAACAGGTTCACTCCACTGTGTCGTAATCTAAATGGAATATATTCATACTCAACAGTTTTGACTCCTGTACATGTGTCGTCCGGCATTCCCCCCTCGACTGAACTGTGAAGGAAAAAAAACACAAAGCAAATCCATTTACACAATATGTCAACATATTTTTAAGAGAAGCCATCGATAATTCATATGCAAATGTGATGGAACCACTTAGCCTTCGTTCATCCTGTCCCAACGTTCTTACTCCTGTCACCAGTTCTCTCCCCTCTCACCCAGACCATGAAAAGCAGTTGAGAAATAAAAGCACAAGACAAATAATCAACAAAATATCTCAATAAACACATCCTCCAACCACATGTTTTGCATCTCCACATGTGAAATCACCATTCATACTTAAAACAGCAAAGCAATAAAAAGAACAAGCACCAAACATTAAAATTAAAGGCTCTTTAGAAAGGAAAGAAAAACCAAAATAAACCAAACACATCCTCCTATTACACACGTGGCAGACCACTTGTGAACGCTTCATGCATACCGAGAAAATATTAAAGGAAATAAAAAGAACAAACATTCAAACATCACATGCACTCATCCTCTTCACCCCTGGTGCACCACATGCACTCGTTTCACACTCATCATCATCACACAACTGTTCCATTCAAACATGTCCTTGTGACTTGACAGCTCCACAGGCTCCATACAAACACATTCAGTCCAGAAAAGTACAGATTAAAAAATAGAAAATAAACCTAAAAATCTAAATCCAATCGCTCATCCACACACAACAGTGGCTGTTAACTTCTAAGACATTCAAAAGAAATTAATTCAAATGAAAATAATGTTAAAATTAAAATACCGCCTTGTCACCCAACCAAATTATATGATACAACATAAACCCCTTCCATCCAATATCTCAGTCATACAACACATTCAATCCTGAAAATTAGAGTTCTCAGAAAGGAAAGAAAAACAAAAATTAGTCAAACTTCAATTTCATTCATACGCATTCAGAGCTCCCAGGCAACTATAACTAGATATGGCTTATATTAAAAGTGGTCAGTTGGCTCACCACGAGATCTAACATCCAGTAGTGAGCTTGGCATGCTTAGTTCTAGGCTTTAACCAGATCCTTTCATCCACTAAAAAAGAAAAAGGAAATCAAAAACCTTTCATTCAACATAAATCTCTCAAACACAACAAAATCAACAAACCACTCCCAATCATTCACAGCCACTCTGATCATTCCAACCACCATCTCTTCCAACATATAACACACATCTCACAAACAAATACTTTCAACTCTCTCCCTCACTTGTTAATCAACCACAGACAAGGACACTGGTTAGTTTCCCCTCCTTCCTCACTCAGCTTGCCCTGCTCTCAACCTCAGCCTAATCCAATATACTCCACTTAGACTCCTACAGTCTCCTTACTGTATACCTACTCTCAGAAGAAAACTAGAATCTCCTTCTCAACTTAAAACATATCAATGCCTTCTAGTGCACCGACAGCTTCAAATTATTCCCTCATCAACCAGCTATCATTCAAAAGTCATAATCCAATTGAATGATTATCTCATTGATTTCCTCACTCACTCACCAAGCTGCTTTCTGTATTAGCCCCCCTTTCTCCACCTCCTGTCCCCCTCATGCTGTCCTGAATTAGCACCTTATCTTCCTGTCACACCTCTCTGTGCCCTGTCGTAAAAAATACCTCCATCTGTTACCACACTCTGACCCTTCCCTCCTATCTTCACCAGCGACCTCTACTTCCCCCATTCTCTGCTCCGTTTTCCTGTCGTAAAACAGCCACTGTAAACAACAGTTGCCCCGCTTGACCCCCCTTGGGCATATAACGTTATCAACTTCCTGCTGTAAAGATATTCTAGGTCCCTCTTGTGAGTGTAACAGCGACCATAAACAACAGGTTTTAGCATCCCCTGTGGCTTCCCGTGACCTGAGCCCACATTCTCTATTTAGACCTTATTGGCCCTTATCATTTCCTGCAAAGCAATCATGGGTTAATTCACACCTTTCATCCCCCAGAGGCAGCTGTCCCCCTGGAGTCTAAAAGTAACACACTTGCCTGTCTCTAACAGCCAAACACAGAAAAATTACAGACTAAACAGTAAATCATTTACAACAACTGCAAAAACACAATCATACAGTCATCAAAACAGCATATAAACAAGTCCCCATCATTAAATTATCCTATTGTGACTCAAGGACTTGCAATCAATCTTAATATAAAACAACAGCCTATGTAAACCAATGGCATTAAAGATTTAACAACCTAAAACAAACACAAACACCACATATTTTCTCTACACACGTGAACAACCTAAACAGATTTCAACATAGCAATGCAACAAAATATACGCTAACAAGCCTACATCATTAAATTATCACCCCCATGATCTAAAGACTTGCAGCAACCATTAACATAAACATCATCCTATTTAAGTCAACAATGTTATTAAAGATTTTAACAAAGTACACAAGCATAAACAGACTCTCAAAATAATTGTACTCTAGACAGATATAAATCACATCTCTACACAACAACATAATATAAGCATCTATCTATCTAGGTCGTCCTCGGACGGGCCCTCCATCGGTGCTTCCAGTCATCCCGATCCTCCATGCATCTGGCTAGCATCACTCATGTAGTAAAACATCATTAGTGGTTAGTTCCCATATGCTAAGACTCAAAAAACTGTAAACCGGACGTTCTGGGAACGTTAACTCGGCACATATGTGACATATGATTCTAATGTAGATGTATCAATTGAATACAATGCAAGCAATATGTAATTTCCAGTGTAGAGCATTTTACCAAATTCAGCCCATTGCTACTCCCAAACTACTGTCTATCTGTATATCATGTATGTCATAAATGTTATGATGAATTGAAAATGGGGGACCCTATCTCTGGTCTGCATCCCCTTAACAATTGTATGTATTGAGCTGTACTGTTTTCAATCAATCAATCAAACCCCCCTTGGTAAAGAATACACACTTGTGTCTAATGTGTATAGGTATGTTCCCATTAAATACAATAACCCAGACCAGCCAGTTTGTGAATGCTAGCTTATCATAGGCAATGTATCCATTCTTTACTGATTCACTCACTGCATTGTGTGCAGTCTAAGTAAACCCTTATTGACTTCCTCCCCATTTGTTTACTATCCCCCTTAATCTAAGCACCATACATGTTACATCACTTCTACTGCTTGCACAAAAATACAATGTACAACATACAAACATATAGCACAAAGCTAAATATAAACTCTCCCGTTTTCCCTCGAGCGAATTAAATGAAAAACAGCGATCCGCGTTGTAACGCGCATGTGCAGTAGCGCAAACAGCGCACACAGCAAAACGATGTATCGCGACAAAGTACAACTATCACTACAAAACACTCCGCTTCTGTCCTATTATAATGCAACGACATCCACCGCGCTCTCCAACACTTCCTAACCATCACTTTCAAAACTCTAATCATAACACATGTCGCCCGCAAACTCACAAAACAGCCGCATGCAAGCTAACAGCCTAGCCAGCCTGTAGCCAACCTAATGTGATGTTCCACACTCCAAGATCCGCCCGTTATGTGGTGTCCCCACACGCTTCCGGGATCCGCACATTTCATTCAGTCCGCTCGGTACCAATCTAACTCTAAACAACTTACACATGTTTAAATCTAATCTATTTTAAAAGAACAAACTATCGTAAAAGAATTTTAAACATTCTAATATACCAACGCCGTTACACAGATCAACACAAATCTTAAACCAATTCTCCTACCCTTTCTCCGCCCGGCTCAATAGCCAGGATGTCCAAAAACTCCTCTCCACATTATGACGTCATCAACCTGCGACTGCTTCCCCATAACAACATGGTCGTACACAATTATTACCGCATTAAATATTACCATTAATACGGCCACAATCACATCAACATACCACTCGACTCGCTTCTTAACAACAATTGCTCCCACAGTGTTTAGTCAAATCTCTCACATCGCCGCCTTAACGTCTATAGATTACCGTGGTTCCTCCACAGCTAAGCTAGTTAGCCCCAACTTCCAATATGATTCACAGACTCGTATCGTTCCGATCCACGCCTAACAACATAACAACCCTGCCAAGCTTGCTATTGATCACATATATTTACACATTACATTAAACAGACAAACCAACGAGGCTTCGGTACAAGGTACGAGGCTTCGATTACATGGCGCAACATTTATAACCATCAAGATTCCTGTGTAAGCCGACTTTTCATCTAAAATATTGTCACCGAACATCCTCTAGTGTCCACAAGTCTAACGCTTTGACCCTTTCAACCTCCTTCCAGTTAAGAGTACCCTCCTCCCGTTCGGATGCACTCCTTCCCCTACTCAGATGCACCTCTCCCCGTAAGGTTTAGGTAGTCCGCTACGACGGAACAACCAGCTCCTTTCTTAGGGCTGCCTTGTCCGACGCCGGCCCCTCTCCCCCAACAGAGATGCAGGTCTCCACTTCCGGCGGTAAGGTCTCCTCTCATGAACGGAAGAAGTCTCCTTATTTTACCTTCAGGTGCAGTTTAAGGCTGGGTCCCTTTCCAATCTTAGGAGTGACAATCCAGATTCTGAATTGACACCCCTTACCCTTCTGCTTCCCAGTGGTTCTTTTCAAACCTGCTGATCACAGAAGCACAACTCACCTACTAACGCATTCGGTTTCGGCTTATTGTGGCCTGACTGTACATTGAGCCAGACGCATTTATGCCAATAGGGTCATAATGCTCTCTGACCGGCCGGTGATGCAGTCGATAGAGATCTCATAGTCCGTCATCAAGTCAGGACCCCAAGCAGCTAATTGTCCGTAGTACCTATCAGCCACTCAGTTTTGAAACCTACGGTCTGATCCCCATCCCACTTGCTATGGGTATGGAAACTTTGACCGTTTTCACCAGCCTGGCCTGTTCACAGCAGGTGCGGTGCCCCCTCCGGTGCACTGCCCCACTTCTAGGTGTGGACCGTCGTCCACGTACCACCCAGTGCCCACACTTACTTACGTGCGACGTTTCCTGGGCCGACGGAAACACAGTAAGATGTTGATCATCTTGCCAGACACGAGGGCCTTCAGTATCTCCTCAGCGACTATAGAAAGTATTTAACGTGCCCAGGGAATCTTCCGATTCCACCACCGCCTGCTTGGGGCTAGAGGTTCGGAGTGCCTACCTCCTCCCTAACCCCATATTTTCCTAATCTACCGCGTCATACACAGTCCTCTGAGCGGCGAACCCAGTCATATATTTAATAATAAAATTTCGTCCCACTAACAGGGTATAGACGCGGTACACACTTTTTACACATTTACACACTCATCACACTTTTTACCTAACCCTACAATCTTCTCTTTAAGATGTCTGACTACCCTGCATTGTCCATCACTGTCCAGCCACCTCACAGTCCCACTTCCTGCATTTCTGTAACTATAATCCACGTTCTACCGCCCCTCGCCGTGTACCCTCAAGTATTTTACCTAAACTATCTTATGTGCTTTGGATCACCTTAAGCTATTACGTTCACCAGACAGTCATACAATTCGTATATTTTCCCTCACTCAGGTCTGCTCAATCCAACGCAGCCTCCTAACTAGAGATTTCTCATCACTCTTTTCCAAAAGGTGCCCCTAACCATCAGCCCTAGCCAGTCCCTAAAATATGACTAATAACTACTCGTCGGGCCGCCGCTTTTATATAACCAACAAACAATTTAAAAGTTCCATCCTCCTGCTCACAATGGCATGGCACAAATACGCTGCTCGTATTTACTGCAATAAAAACCCCAAGCAAGCAGGTCGACAGTCTAAATCTAACATCACTCCACCATTCCTGTACGCAAAGAATACATTCACCCTGGGCCCTACTGTGGCTACACAACCAATTTTCTTATTCACCCCTCGTTCCTTCATCCAGACAGCCACCACTCTGCACTGCAAATCCCCAAACCCTGGCTCTTTTTTTTTTACTGCTTGCTCATATATGAACAAATCAGAACGGGTCTTAAAACGGCACCATTTTGTCGTATATTCTTAATGAATATCTAAGGTTTATTTGCAGCAAAAGGAGGTTGCTAACTGGAAGGAGGAAAGGAGAGCGATGGAAACATGGTCTTCTCCCCTGACTTAGTCAGATAGAGAAATAAATGTGCAGTCCAGACAAAAGGAACTATATTTCAACTCAACTGATTTATTTGCCAAAGGGTCAAGGGTGGATAAGGCATCAGTTGCACACAGGAATTATTCAGCATAATACATGATTGTACAGAAGGTTTGATGAGGTTAATCAAAATAGCCCAAAACACGGTGGCTTCCCTACATCAAGACATTGTTGCACATAAAATAGCAGTCATGTTTATCAATGGAATAGAGAATAGTCTGAGCATTTCACATGAGTAAACCTGGTCAACAGATCGGAATCTGTACATGTTACTCTAACCAACAATAATGGGTCCATGATTTTACTCACATGAAACGGCACATTTCTCTGGTGGTGTGGTGGAGGCTTAGCCGGACCCCCCCTGGGGACGGGTAGGTGGGCTGGCCTCCCAACTAACTGAACTCCTCTGATACTTATAGGTTTGAATGACCTCACTTATTTTTAAACTGGTTCAACCAATCACAAGTCTCGGTCTTCTTGTTGGGGCTGCATCTGCCCCAACATGTCCTTGTCCTCGTGTGGGGGTTGGTGTCGATGGCCCCCTCCTTTGGGCTGTGGCTTCTCATGTTTGGACAGAGGGCTGTGTCTCCTCTGAATGCATCAACATTCCTTCATGTACCATTTTGATTTTCCAATCTATATGGTTTGTGTAATGACCTATAGATCTCTCATATCATCCCAGTACAGTCATTGCCTCCAGGCTGATACCAGACATCATATAGGAGACCACACCAACCTTTATTCACCAGATAATATAACTGTGATAAATATACCAGGATTTATAACAAGAGTGTAATAACACTATTACTTTCATACTCGGGTGACATTCTAAATGGTATTCTTCTTTGTAAGTTACCTTCTACATTGATATGGTTAATGTAATAAGTAATACCAGATTTCCTATATAAAGTATACTGACTTAATAGTTCCTTGAATGTGTCTGCTAGTTATCTGCTAGACCGGCTGTTCCTCTGCTAGTTAGAGTGAGCCACTGTTTCCTGTGGGGTGTGACTTCCCCTGCGGCCTTTTATGACCGGCAACTGTTCTCTAATCCCGTTTTACCCTGAGCGGGGGTTTGTTTGGAATGTCTTATCTAACAACAATAATCACTTTTGGCTAAGCCCTGTTTTTACATTATGGATTCTCTAATTATTCACACATATTAGTTATGAAATTCAATGTCAAATATCACCACAAAAGTATATAATCTTCATACATTCTTGCCATGTTTTCTATTCAAAATATTTTTCTTCAAAGTAACTAGTAACTGATGGGTTCAGATAAATGAGGTGGATTTTTCAGTGGATTGCACTGTGCAACATCTACATTATAATCTGATCAAAGTTTGTTTCGTGTTTGATATATTTTGTGGAATTTTTACCTAAATGTTCAAAATAGCAGTTTTGCTCATCAAAGATGTCTTTTGTTTTTTGGTGTGCTTCGTATTCTAGGTTTTCAGGTACATGGTTTGTTTTAACACAAAAAATGCACTGCCTTTTCACTGCTTTTTCATGCCATTGATTTGTTAAAACATGATTTGTGTAGTGTTGAATATTTCAATTTCTCTCTCACATCTGGGATTGAGTCACTATCACAGTAAATTTCGCAGAGTACATTTTACTCAAACTGAGTAAAGTTTTACTCACTTGGGCTCAAATGGACTCAGTTTGAGTACAATTTACTCTGCGAAATGTACCTACTCATAAACATGTAGCTACATTTTAAATGCCTGCAGTTTACCATGAGGTAATATACAGTACAAGACACTGATACAACTGTGTTGTAGTTGTTTAGCATTGATTTCATCCATACAACTATGTTGGTGTTTATTGTTTATTGACTCCATAGAACTGTGTTGGTGTTTCGTTTTTATTCCATACATACAATCTTGTAAGGCTGTCCCTGGAGCCTGTTTTTGGGATTCGAACTTCGTCAGGGTTTTTCAAACGGATGTTCGAACCTTCGTTTTTAAATAAAAAAAGCAAATAATTTTTTTTTTGTTTTTAATATTTTTTATAAAACAAGATTTTTATATATTCAAACTAAATCCTCAATTTGAATAAAGTGATTAATCTGATTAAATGAGTTTTTTCTTTTATTAAATCAACTTTCCAGCCCCAGACCCAGCCCAGGGAGAAGCCCCAGCCCAACTAAATCAATTAAATCAACTTTCTAATGAATATAACATCAGTTTCTTTAAATACTATAATATTAGTGTAGCCTAATCTGTATCTGCAACTGTGAAGAAAAAACCCATTGGCTTAAACAGAATGAATAGAAAAAAATATTTTAAAAAGAAATAATAAAAAAATAAAAAAAATTTATAAAAAAAATCGAATATTGATTTAGAATTCTAATGCCAACGTAACAAACAAAGGTTGAACATTTGGGCTCAGCCCTAGTGGACACTCACTTTAACACGGCAAAACGGTAGACAAGGCATCTTGGTTGAGAAATGCAGGCTTCAATCTATATGTTGTTTAGTCGAGCTGTTCAGTCCTGTTCCAAAATACGCAATGATATTGAGATACCAGTTAGTTTTATGCTTCAAAACTGAAGATTCCATTGAGGCATTCTGTTATGACATCATGACATTCCGTTATAGCATTCTATTATGACATCATTATGACATCATGACATTCTGTTCTGACATTCTGTTATGACATTTTTCTTTTATTAAAGGATAAAAACTAAGGATTTGTATAGTCGACTTTGATTGGCCAAACTAAAAAAATATTTAATAAAAAAAAAGCATTCCATTGCAAAATAATTACACACTTTTTTTTGACGTTTTTATTAAATTATTATTATTATTTTTTTATTATTATTCCAGTTGGGCTCTGGGGGGGTGCTTAATGTCTGATTTAACCTAAATCAGACATAATCAGACACTAAGCACACACCCCACAGCCCACATGGAATGAGACAAAAAAAAATATATATATATATAAACGTTTATTTTTTATTTACATATTTTTAATTAAAAAAAATATAATTATGTGTCTATTTATTCTGTTTAAACCAATGGGATTTTTCTTCACAGTTGCAGATAAAGATTGGGCTACACTAATATTATAGTATTAAAACTGATGAGTTATATTCAAAAGTTGATTTCAAAGTTGAAAAGTTTAAAGTTGATTTAATAAAAGAAAAAGACATTTAATGAGATTAATCACTTTATTCAAATTGAGGATGTAGTTTGAGGATATCTATAAAAAAATAAATATTACATTTTTTAAATTTTTTTGTAAAGTAGCCTACTCACACCCAGCAAGCTTTTTATTTGCATTCTAGGGCTGAGCCCAAACGTTCGAACATTCGAACCTTCGTTCGTTACGTTGGCATTCAAATTCTAAATCAACATTCAAATGTTTTATTTTTAATAAAAAATTTAAAGTTTTATTTTATTTATATATATCTTTTATGTGTCTATTCATTCTGTTTAAACCAATGGGGTTTTTCTTCACAGTTGCAGATAAAGATTAGGCTACACTAATATTATAGTATTAAAAACTGATGAGTTATATTCAAAAGTTGATTGAAAAGTTGAAAAGTTAAAAGTTGATTTAATAAAAAAAAATACATTTAATGAGATTAATCACTTTATTCAAATTGAGGATTTAGTTTGAGGATATTTATTAAAAAAAAAAGTTCTTATTATTTTGAAATTTTTTAATGATTCTTTTTTTTAAACTAAGTTTTGCACGTCCGTTCGCAAAACCCTGATGAAGTTCGAATCCCAAAAACAGGCTTCGGGGACAGCCGCATTCACATGATTGATATAATTTAGCTTGTTGCTTGAACATAATGGTATCACAATTGCCTTAGTTAGAAAGCCATAAAGGCACATGAAAGAGCTCCCGGTCGGAGAATATCAAGAAAGGGAAGTAAAATAATTCAAAGCAAAATAAAAAGTGACAATTCAAGGATATAAGAGAGGAGGAGGGTTGAACACGAGAAAAGGCGAGAGAAAAGCGACCCCAGAAGGAGTACAAATGATGGCGCTGGAGATGATTCAGACTAGCATGACGCAGTGGGCAGCTAGCATACAGGCTAATATCCAAGCTGACATCCTGCAGATTACCCAGGACATGCGGGCTAGCACACGGGCTAACAAGCTAGCTAACCAAGCTTTCCAAGCTAACATATGGGCTATCCAAGCTAGCACGCAGGCCTGGCTGGAGAAGGAGCTGCAAGCTAACATGGAAGTTAACATTATGAATATGAAGCAGCAAGTGATACGAGCTGATGTGGCGTTGGACCGTGGCGAGGCCTGGCTGGAGAAGGAGCTGCAAGCTAACATGGAAGTTAACACGATGAATACGAAACAGCAAGGGATACAAGCTGATGTGGTGTTGGACCGCAGCGAGGCCTGGCTGGAGAGGGAGCTGCAAGCTAACATGGAAGTCAACACGAGGAATACGACGCAGCGGGGGATACAAGCTAACGTGGTGTTGGACCGCAACAAGGCCCGGCTGGAGAAGGAGCTGCAAGCTAACATGGAAGTCAACACGAGGAATACGACGCAGTGGGGGATACGAGCTAACGTGGTGTTGGACCGCAGCAAGGCCTGGCTGGAGAAGGAGCTGCAAGCTAACATGGAAGTCAACATGAGGAATACGACGCAGCGGGGGATACGAGCTAACGTGGTGTTGGACCGCAGCGAGACCTGGCTGGAGAAGGAGCTGTAAGCTAACATGGAAGTCAACACGAGGAATACGACGCAGCAGGGGATACAAGCTAACATGGTGTTGGACCGTGGCGGGACCTGACTGGAGAGGGAGCTGCAAGCTAACATGGAAGTTAACATGAGGAATATGACGCAGCAAGTGATACAAGCTGGTTCAGGAGAGGTGAAACGGACGGCCCCCAGGGGAGGGACGGGGAGGCGCTGGATACAACCGGACCAACCAGGACTCGGGCACCGGGGTCGGCCGGACCGTCCGCACACGAGATGCAGGCTCGGAGGTCGCCCGGGCCGGCCAAGATGCGAACACGGAGGCCACACACACCAACCGAGATCCGAGCACCGAGACCAACCGGACCAGCCAGAACTTGAATAACGAGGTTTCACACACGAAGCAGGACTCGAGCACTGAGGTCATACACACCGACCAAGATTCAATACCATATGCATGTAATGTGATAGTGAATGGAGGTTATGATTCGAGACACACTACAGACAACACACAGACCACTGGGAATACAGACAGGGTAAACACATTAGATGGGGAAATTGGGACTTGATTCGGGATCGGGACATAATACAAATAACACGTACTAGACTAAACTGTAGAAACTAACACACATGACGCACAACTAAGCATATTATTTGATAGTGAATGGAGGTTATGGTTTGAGACACAATGCAGATAACACACAGACCGCTGGGAATACAGACAAGGTAACGCATTAGTTGGGGAGGTTGGGACTTGATTTGGGACATATAGTACAAATAACACGTACTAGACTAAACTGTAGACACTAGCACACAGGACACACAAATAGGATGACAGGGAACATGGGGAATCACATTCGGAGACCGGACCGGGAGCTCTGGAAATGTACTAACATACGAAAGATAAAAATTCAAATAAAAGGTTGGACAATAATAGGGACATTGGAGAATCCCCATTGGGGATATCTACGTCGTTATAGGAGGGGCCCTCTCCAGGAGAGCCTTACCCCTCCAACCCGCCAACGGGGGTTAAACAGGGTTAAAAGAATTACCTGGGAAGTGCCAATTGTCATTAGTCTTCTTTTATATTATTTTCTTCTGAGTTATGTTAGAATAGCAGTTGCTTTAAATGTGCACATGGACAAATATGAAGGACAAGAATTCAAAATGTTTGACATGAAGAGAGGCTTGGAGAATCTCCTTTGGGGGATATCTCCGTCTCTGGGGGGGGGGGCTTCTCCAGTGGGAGGGCTGATCCCCCCCCAAACCGCCAATCGGGGAAAGAGTGCTAACCATATAACCATTTATGTTTTCATAAATGCGGTGATGTCGGTGACATGGGAGGTACAGAGGTGGGCAGGCTGGGTTCAGTGGGGGGGGGGGGGGGGGGTCGGGGGGAGGGGCCATCGTTCCGGCGGTTCGACCCGGGGGAGGGGGGGCCTTGCGTGTTGTGGGATTGGTGTGGGGGGGTGGGGTTTCCTGGGGCCCTCGGACGCCGTGGCCTGGGCAGTCTGGTCGCGGGGGGTCGGGGGATCATTGAGGCGTGGTGCTTTGGCCTTCTGCGGGTCTGGGCTTGGGGTCCTCGTGGGCCGGGGGCCTGGCGGGGGCGGGTGGGAGCTCTAGGTGCTCGACTCCATGCATGGTGGACCAGGATATGGGGGTGTTCTGTTTCTCGGGGAGGAGGGCGGGAGGGAGGGGTTTCTCTCAGGGGGATCAGAGCGGCTGGGCTTTGCCCGGTGGGGTCCTGTGTGTTGGGGGGTCGGTGGGCGTGGGGTGGGGCTCTCGTGACATGGGAAATAGCGGGCTTGGCTCGGTTGGAGTTAGTCCCCTATCCTTTCCTCTACTGGGCTGGCCCAATTGATTAAAGGGACCCGTGTCCGAGCGCGCATCGGCCTGGGATATGGGGGGCTCCTATGGGCTTAACTCAGGGGGGGGGGGGGGGGGGCGTAGTGGGAGGGGGACCATCGTTTCCGCGGTTTGGCCAGGGAGAGTGGGGTCTTGGATGTTGTGGGGTCGTCGGCCGTGGGGTGGGGTGCTGGGTGGCATGGGAGGTAGCGGGCTTGCCTCGGTGGGGGGGAGTACCACCCCTCGCCCCTCTACTGGGCCTGGCCCAATCAAATTCAAGGTACCCGTGTCGCTGAATACTCGGCCACTCGTGAGACGGCCCTGGGATGTGGAGGAGCCCTGTTTCTGTAAATGTAGATGGCGGGAGGGGGGGGGGCCCTCTCATGCAGGTCTGGGAGGCTGAGCGCGGCCGAATTCAAGGGGCCCAAGTGGATGTACGGTTGTGTTGTTGATGTCATTGTAGGTATGCTGTAAGTGTTGTTTGTCTATAAATGTTAATAAAAAAAGTTAAAAAAAAAAGAAAGCCATAAGGGTTTCATAAAACGTATCTAAAGAGTGCTAGAGTAATTCCACTATATAAGAAAGGTAATAAGTCAGTCAAGGGTAACTATAGACCAATTAGCATTTTAAGTATACTATCAAAAGTCATGGAAAAAATCATTCATGAACAGATCAATACATATTTAGTGAGTAACAATATCCTATTTGAGCATCAGTCAGGCTTTAGACAATCTCATTCCACTGAGACTTGTCTGGTGTATTTGACTGACTGCATCAGAAAGGAGATTGATGCAAAGAAATTCTATGGAATGATCATGTTGGACCTACAAAAGGCCTTTGATACGGTTGACCATAGTGTCCTTTTATTTAAATTGAAGGCGATTGTGTTTAGTGGGTCAGCGTTGAACTGGGTCACCTCATATCTATCAGGCAGGTCTCAGATGGTAGATGTAAACGGGACCTACTCCTCAGCCAAGGCGATCACCTGCGGGGTGCCTCAAGGGAGTGTCCTGGGGCCTCTCTTCTTTCTCATTTACATAAATGATATGAAGAATGCCTGTTCATCAGACCTTTTTCTTTATGCGGATGACTCAGCCATTCTGGTCTCCCATAAGGACTTGGTAGTAGTGGAGAGGACCCTTAGTGAGGAGCTATCAAATGTGCAGACATGGCTGTCCGATAACAAACTATCTCTTCATCTAGGAAAAACAGAGGCCATCCTGTTCGGATCAAAGAAACGGCTTGGTAAAGAAATTGAAATGAAGGTAAGAGTAGGTGAGAAGCAAATAACAAACAAGGATTCTGTAGTATATCTAGGCTGCATACTGGACAAACATCTTACAGGAGAGGCCATGGCTAAAAAAGCCCACACAAAAATCTGCCAGAAAACGAAATTCCTAGCTAGACAAGGGAAACTACTGGACCAGGCAACACTTAAAATGCTAGCGGGCGCATTAGTACAGAGTCACTTTGACTATGCTGCCACCCCCTGGTTTAGTGGCACTCCACAGGTCCTGAAAAACAAACTTCAGACAGCTCAAAACAAATTAATGAGAGTAGTCCTTAACACTTTGACTGCCATGAAACGTCTTTTCACGTCATTGCTGGCCATGCTCAAGTTGCCGGGGGACGCTGTACAGCGTCCTTATATCAATATTTCAAAAATCTGCGATCGGATTCATATGTCCACCAGCAGGACCCACTGAGCTCTCTGGCGGTTCAGGAGCGCCATCTGGTGGCCGATCGGCGCAATCGCCAAACAGGATGTTGAATAGAGGTTGTCATGACGACCGTAGTACTTCCGGGCGCTCGCTATAGTTCATGGGACTCTGGCTCGTCACGCTACACGGTGATCGATTGGCAATAACTCGATAAACAACATGATTTGGACGTATATACCATTATACAAGCTGGAGATGGACCGGGTAAAAATATATCCCATAATGATAAGATTTCTACTCGACGATGATCGCCCAACGGCGCGCGGAGACTGGGGTGAGTTTCAGCGTGTAACGTTACCGTATTCGATACTAACTGCTATTATCAACATTTGACCCACATTAGATGATTGGTATAACGCTGCCCACGGAATTATAAACGCCCCCTCGCCCATCCGGTCAACATCAGATGACGTGTAGTAACTTCTAGAAGTACGTCTAGTTGGAATTTTTTATATCGCGCTGATTGCCATCAAACTGTATTTCATCATCAATATAATGCATTTGGGGCTATATATCACGTTCTGGAGAAAGCTGCAGAAAGAGATGAAAACATACTTATACATTAGACCATACTTTACTATGAATATGTGAATGAAAAAGTTTAACGTTGCTACACAATGAACAATACATATAGGACTTTGAATGGGCCCTAATAATGGCAATGTAGCAATAGAATTTAAAAAGTTATAGCCCTGCAAAGAAGGGGACTTTCTCCATAGACAAATAGCGCTGGCAATCTATGGTATATCATGAATTTAACCTTAGGCAACCAAAGTGTTAAACTACCTCCACGCACTCACCTAGGGCCAACTTTCTTTAGGCAACTAAACTGGCTTCCGGTCAATAAAAGGGTAATTCACATCAAATTAGGTCTCACACACAAGATAGTTCAAAATACAGGTCCGAAATATCTATCTAATTATTTTAATCGATTCCGTGACAATCATTCATACTCCACTAGAAGGAGCAGTACGGATTTTATTCTGCCAAAATGTAACTCCCTAATGGGCACAAATACTTTTTTATATTCTGCAGCACTGGAGTGGAACAAGCTTCCAGTGGCCCTGAAAAACATCGAAGAGGGGGGAAGTTTTAGACGTGCCACAAAGAAATGGCTAGCCAGTGAAGTATAGAATAGCCATAGGAAGGAGAGGGTAGGGAGTGTTTTTTGTATGGGGTTGCTATTATGTTTTATTCTCTGTTTTTTATTATGATGATCTATGTTTTATTATGATGCTCTATGTTTTATTATGATGCTCTATGTTTTATTATGATGCTCTGTTTTAGTATGTTTTATTATGATGCTCTATGTTTTATGATGTCTGTCCATGTCCAAAATCAGGGACCATGATGGAAATAAGTGCTTGCACTTTCTCATGTTTTTATCCCTTGGATGCTGTATTTTACTCCACAATAAAAATCAATCAATCAATCAATCACTGAAGCTCCACAATGTTAGCTTTCAATATGTCAATGAGCTGAATAACAGGTGACCTGCCAACCCAGCTTGCATGCTGCCTGAGTCAGGTGATAGGCAGTACATTCAAGTAGAACAGGTAGCTAACAGTTGTGGACACTCACCTTAACACGACAAAATGGTAGACAAGGCATCTTGGCTGAGAAATGCAGGCTTAAATCTATATGTTGTTTAATTGATCTGTTCAGTTCTGTTCCAAAATACGCAATGATATTGAGATACCAGTTAGTCTTATGCTTCAAAACTGAAGATTCCGTTGAGGCATTCTGTTATGACATCATGACATTTCGTTATAGCATTATATTATGACATCATTATGACATCATGACATTCTGTCCTGACATTCTGTTCTGACAAGATTTTTTTTTATTAAAGGGTAAAAACTAAGGACTTGTATAGTCGACTTTGATTGGCCAAACAAAAAAAATATTTAATAAAAAAAAGCATTCCATTGCAAAAAAAATTACACAGAATTCATTTTTTTACGTTTTTTATTAAAGGAAAACGCCAACATTTTGAGAAATTAAAATAAAAGAGCTATAATGCTATAGACGTCGCTCTTTTATTTTGGAACCCCCAGACCGGAAGTCAAAATGTACCCTCGTTATTTGCTTGAGTGTCCGGTTGTTGGTAGCTACGTTAGCATGCAGCATATCAACACCAGCCATGGGAATACTGTTTTCTAAATTGGGGAGGCTTTTAAATCGTCACGGTAAGAGGATTTTAAGTCATGGTATCCATAAACTTCAATTGGTTCGGATCCTTTGAATGAAATGAGAATGTAAACAAACACGGCGTCACATTAGAAAGTAGCACTGAAATCACTGCGCCCAGAGAGGAGTGGTTCGGCAAAAAAATTATTAGAGTATATTTGCTTATAAAACGTAAATGTCGAATTCAATTATTTTTTATTTCTGTGTAAATGTGGTAAATACACAGGTCACAACATGTTTACAGGAACATTTTGGAGTTGTATTTGGAGTGTATTTCGTGACTGTAGGGCACTGTAGGGAACTTCAGGGTACAAGTCTGACCCACTTCCAGTGATGAAGCTAAGCTAAGCTAATGGAGCGGGCGTTTCCTAAGCCTAACGCACGCACAGAGACAATAAAGGTATGTATCTTCTTGTCTAACTCCAGGGAAGATGGCAAATAAGCTAATTTCCCAAAATGTTGGCGTTTTCCTTTAAATTAATTATCTTTTATAATTTATTTATGATTCCAGTTGGGCTCTGGGGGGGGGGGGGTGCTTAATGTCTGATTTAACCTAAATCAGACATAATCAGATACTAAGCACCCTCCACAGCCCAAATGGAATGACACAAAAAAAAATATATATATAAAAACGTTTATTTAAAAATGTTATGAATTATATGTTTGACCTATAATAGTATTAATAATAATAATCATAATAACAACAACAACAACAACAACAACAATAATAATAATAATAATAATAATAATAATAATAATAATAATAATAATAATAATAATAATAATAATAATAATAATAACAACAATAATATTACTTTACTACATAACTTTGAAAAGGAAATAAATATATAATTTCCATTTGTACAAATGCACTCAATAAACCAGATTCTGCCACACCTGTTTGTTATCATAACATAACCCATCGTTATATTCCTTTACAGATGTATTTGAAGAATAAATGCAGATCTGGTCAATCTTCTGTAGGTATGCGTGTGATGTGTGTCTTTTCCTTGCATTACATGTTTGGGGAGTGGTTATCATTCTGTGTAACACTGGATAAAGTAATAATACTGGATATTGGAATAACTTTTCATAACTTTGCCATTTAGAAGGATTTTATAATAAAACCGGATAATGTACCAACTTACCATAAATATGTTACACAGATAACACAGATAACGCAACAGCTTTTTTCTGTCTAATGTAATAACTTAATCAATATCACTGTACGTTTCTTTTCATTCAAAAAGTAAAAAAAAAAAAAAGTGTCACATTTTCCAACACATTCTGCAGACAGACTTGTAGAGGAAGAGACCTGTGGGTTACAGGGTTTATTGTTGTCCGAAGAGAGAGAGAATTAAGATTCGCCATCTGTCTCATTATGCAAAACACGCCCCTTTTAGTTTGATTGGATGTAGCCACGCCCCCTTTTTAAATGGACATCTGATTGGTCGAGATGTTTAAGGGGGCGGTACTTAGGGGTATGTCATACCTTATAAGGGCATATAGCAAAGTTTGATGGATTGTAACCACGCCTCTTTTTGAGATGATTTATGACCCCTAGGGCTTCTCTGATTGGTCGAGAGGTTTAAGGGGCGGGACATCCGGTTTAGGAGGCGGGACATCCGGTTTTGAGGGGAGGGACATCCGGTTTCGGGAGGGGAGGGACATCTGTTTTGTTTTTTTTAGATTCAAACGTTTTTTTTTATTTTCAAGGAAAACAAGGTTTTCACAATATGTATTTCTGTATTTCCAAAAGTCTTAAGAAAAATACAATATCTTCACAATAAGTATTCCAAGGTTTTCAGATTAAACATTTCACAATATGTTTTTGTGTATTCCAAAAGTCTTAAGAAAAATACAATATCTTCAGAAGGTATTTTGTGTGTGTGTGTATCTTCAGAATATAGTTTCACAACAATCTTAAGATTAAATGTGTGTGGTTTAAGTTACAGAATTAAGAATATATGTATATCTTCAGAATAAAATACATTTTGTGTATTCCAAATGCTAAATGTAAAATGTAAAATGTATTATTCTTCAGAAAGTGCATTTATTCCAAGTGGTGTTTGTGTGTTTTCTTCCAAGTGGTTGTTCAATACCCTCTCTGTCTGTTTGCTGTTGGTGTGTAGAAAGAATTCTCCCCATGCTCTGTTTGTCTCCACTCTGTAGGCTGTGTGTTCTCTCAAGTGTCTCTCAGCAGATTGAAATGAAACGCTGCAGGTTCTCTGAAAATTCTGATAGTGACAGCCCCCTTAGCTGTCATAGTAGTAGGGTGTTTAACGAGGGCGAATGGGGAAGCTCAAAACTAGAGTATTTAGCTTCTGTCAAAAGCAGATTTACGACCCTGCGACTTCCTCCTTTCTGCAGAAAAAAACCTCACAGTCCCCCCAAGGTGTGTGTGTGTGTGGCTATGCGTGTATGTGTGTGAGGGTGTCTGTTTTCATGGATAATCCCCCAATGCACAGTCTCTGGAGCGTAACAGTAAGAAGCATTTTGTATAAAAGTATTCTGTACTTCTGTATGACAACTATTAAAGAAACTTGAAACTTGAAACTTGAAACCTGAACATAGACTGGTTATCTAATACCTGCTCTATGAGAAGAAAGCTTAATGACATAGCCACGGTATGCAACCTGCCCCAATTACTTCATTAATGACAACAAATCATAGATAAAAAATATAGATCATATTTTTACTAATTCAGCAATTAGTAAATTGCCAATTGGATTCAGTGATCAAGAAAACTCACAGACCCTCAAGGTGTGGCTATGCGTGTATTTCTTTATTTCTTTATTTCAGATCCCCATTAGTCACTGCCTCAGCAGCGACTATTCTTCCTGGGGTCTGGATCCAAACATATAAAATTAAACAAGAATAATCAATAAACAACATAAAAAACAAAACAAATATCAATAAAACACCAATAAAATAATTAATAATAATAATAATTAAACCAATCAAAATCAGACATACAACCAAATATGTATGCCAAATTTTTCTAATATAGAACAATAACAAATATCAATAAAACAACAAATATCAATAAAACAACAAAGACATCTCTGAGAAAACTAAAACGTGCTCAAAAACAGCACAACATTCCATACACTCATACTCTAATACTCCTCATAACCACTAGACAAACACATTCCAAAACAACACATAACCCAACACAAGAACCCATTCATTAGACATAGATTAGACCCACCCAAAATCAATCTCTTTCAGCATTACAGCCACTCGTAGTCTCCTCTTGAATCCCACCTTACTGGTAATTGAAACCAAATATTGTGGAAGTTAGTTCTGGGTCTCGGTAGGGCGAACCGACCCCTCAAGGCTTGTCTAGTGCCATAGCCAAGACCATCACTAATAAGCACCAGCTGAAAAAAGAGGCACACAGGTTTATGTAAAGTATAAATATTTCTCATAAACAAAATAAGACTACACACTAGTCTCTCATTGACTCTCATTCACCAACATTGTCTTAAGTTTTCTCAACACTGTTTCTAATTGAGCTATGCAATACAAGTCTTGCAGCTCTATTTTAAGCTGTATTTTTTTTTAAGTCTTGTTTGGATACATTTGACCAGAATGCTGGACAGTAGTCCAGATGTGACAAAACTAGTGCTTGTAAGACTTGCTTGGTAGATGTGTCTGTTAAAAAATAGGTATCCCGTCTAATAATTGAAATACTTGCTCATTTTTGTTACAATATTGTTAATGTGAGTTGACCAAGAGAGTGTTTCATCTATTATAACTCCAAGCAATCTGGCCTCGTTAACTTGCTCAATATCTGCATCCTGCAAAGATATATTTAATCTGTGATTCTCTCTCTGAGCATGCTTTGAACAAATAATTATATAAAAAGTTATACGTGATAGTGTCCTGAAAATATAAAGTGTTGAAAAGATCCATCTATGTGGGTCTGTGTCTCTGTTCGAGGGGGTGTGTGTGTAGGGGCCCGGTTAGGTGTCAAAACACTGCATGGGGGTGTGAAAGTTTAGGGAACAAACAACCTCTGTATATTTGCTTTTATTACATGGCGTTTTCACATTCGCCGAAATGCTTGCTTGTGATTGGTCAATAGCCCCCTGACTGCGGTCATTATTTTTCAATAATCAAGCCCACTGACACACTGTTTCAGTGCAATTAGACACTGCCGTGCCGGCGATGACAGGGGGCGGAGCGACGAGCGGAGACAGAACACAGCGGAGCCAGAACACAGAGGCTGCCCGCGATAATAATAATCACTTTATTTGGGCTGACAGAGCCACAGAACAACTGCGATTTGTCAAATGAATTAGGTATATTGTTAGTAAGTTAGCCATGTAATAAGCGGGATAATGTATAGCGCTGCACTGACAGCGGAGCCAGAGGCTGCCCGCGATAATAATAATCACTTTATTTGGGCTGACAAAGCCACAGAACAACTGCGATTTGTCAAATGAATTAGGTATATTGTTAGTAAGTTAGCCATGTAATAAGCGGGATAATGTATAGCGCTGCACTGACAGCGGAGCCAGAGGCTGCCCGCGATAATAATAATCACTTTATTTGGGCTGACAGAGCCACAGAACAACTGCGATTTGTCAAATGAATTAGGTATATTGTTAGTAAGTTAGCCATGTAATAAGCGGGATAATGTATAGCGCTGCACTGACAGCGGAGCCAGAGGCTGCCCGCGATAATAATAATCACTTTATTTGGGCTGACAGAGCCACAGAACAACTGCGATTTGTCAAATGAATTAGGTATATTGTTAGTAAGTTAGCCATGTAATAAGCGGGATAATGTATAGCCTACTCGGTCATTGTCACAAAATAATTGACCTTCACTACGTTTAAAACACCTCGGCGCGGCGCCTCGGTATTTTAAACTCCGTGTCGGTCAATTATTTTGCGACAATGACCTCGTAGCCATACATTATCCCTTACGTAATACTATGCATTTTACTCTAAACAAAACTAATAAAGTCTGTATTTCAGCTAACTCTTTAAGTTTCAATAGTCTGGATTTAATAAATAATTCGATGGTATGTTCTCTTGAATCTACATTGTGAACTATTCTTACTGCTCTCTTCTGTAATATAAATAAGGGGTTTATGTTGCTTTCATACGGGTTACCCCACAGTAACTCAAATATGCTAGGATGAGTGAACAATATAATGTTCGCATAGAATTATAATCAAGCACATTCTTTGCCTTGTTCAAAACAAAAAACACTCTTGGCTACCTTATTTTTTATGTACATTATATGAGGTTTCCATGTCAATTTCACAGCCAACATAACACCCAAAATTTTTTAACTCAGATACTCTTTCAATATTAACTCTGTCAATACATAATGCAACATTGTCCTTCTTTCGATTAGTAAATATCATACATTTCGTTTTTCCAAATTTAGGGATAGCTTATTGTTATTAAACCATATCGTAAGTTTACACATTTCATTTACAATGTCATCTGCTAATTTTTTAAGGTATTTTCCTGAACTGAAGAAATTTGTATCGACAGCAAATAAAACAAATTGCAATATGTTTGACACTTCACATATATCATTAATATATAAAATAAAAAGTATGGGCCCCAGGACCGAACCTCGAGGGTCACCACATTCAATATTCATACATTCAGATGTGTAACCAGAGAGTTGTACATATTGTTGTCTATTTTCAAGATAGCTACTTAACCAGTTCATCGCCACCCCGCTCACACCGTATGTTTGTAATTTAGAAATTAAAATGTGATGATCTATCGCAGGGGTCGGCAACCCTAGGGACCATTTCCATAGGCACGCGGGGGGGGGGGGGGAGCATAAAAAATCAAAAATAAATAAAATTATTATTATTATTATTATTTTTTTTTACTTCGCTTTGAAATATTATAGTGAAATGTTTTGCACTGTTGTCGCATATCTCTTGTTGAAATCCTCCCACAGGTTCTTTTTTGTAAGTCGACTGTTCTGCACACCCCTATATTATGACAGCAATCAGCTGTTCCCATGTGCTCCGCTGTAGCCGGCCTCCCGCCGGCCTCCCGCAGCAGTCGCGCCAGGTAACACACAGTGCTGAGGACTCTGTGCAGTGTCATGATGGCAACCCGCGCTAAGAAATCAAAGCAAATTCGCACATTCCAGCCCTCGTGGACAGACGATTACGGGTTTGTGGACCGTCAGAAGGACCGTGCTATGTGTTCTTTCTGTTTGGAAAATGTAGTTTGCCAAACATCATCTGTGAAACGCCATTTCGAGACTAAGCATAAAACAAGTTTCAAGGATCAGGCGGATAAGGCATAATCCATTAAACGTGCCGTCGCCAGGTATGGGAAGCAAGCCAGCACCCTCAAAGTGTTCACAAGCGCTAAAAAACACGCAACTGAAGCAATTGCTATCGCATTGCTCATTGCATTGCAAAACGTGGAAAGCCATTCACGGATGGCGACGTATATTAAGGAGGCTTTTATCTGTACCTCATATGTTTTGTTTGAAGGCTTGCCAAATAAAGAGACAATAAAAGCAAGGATAAAAGATATCCCCACCATGTCAACGGAACGTTGCAATGGCTTTGCTGACGGTCTTCGGGTCAACATACCTCTGTGAGCAGATCTTTTCGCACATGAAGTACGTGCTTAACCCCTCTCGGAGTCGATTGACAACCGACCACTCCGAAGCATGTGTCCAGCTTAAAGTGACTAATTACACCCCCCAAATAACCGGAGCTCAGCCAGGCAAAACACTGACGCGACAGGTAGGCTGCTGTTTATTTTCCTATACATCGGTTTGCATGTTAACTTGAACTTGAACGTGCATATGCAGGGCTCTACGCATAATAGAGCATACGCACAATCGCGCATATATTATTATTATTATTACGCTGCATGTGTATGTGTAGGGCTAGGGGAGCTGTCCACTGTGCATGTGGTGCTGAACCTGTCTCTCTCTCTCTCCTCGTTAGATGAAGCTGTGTTCTGAGGTGTCCTGTGTTCTGAGCTTCTGAGCTGTGTCATGTGACAATAGTACACATATTTAATTGAAACCCTTTATTTGTTTATTATTTCAATTTAGCTGGAAATACATTGCTACATCATTCAGTAACATTTGCAGAGCCTTATAACAAAAACATTATTACGGTCACAATTGTGACCAGTGCTTAATCAACACATTTTATTGTTTATTTTTCTATTATTTCATTGAACATTGCACATGTTAAAAGCCATTTTTCTTACTCAAAATGTGAGTATTACCAAGTCAACTTGTGTTCTTAAAACAATGACAATAAACATAGTTTTATTAGGTTGAAATGATGTGGTTGTGTACTTATTTTTCTGTTAACTTATTATGGATTGAAAACTGAGCACAGTAACTGAACTCAATATTTTTAAGTTTGGGTAACTTATTATTTTTTTTTTTACAGTCCTCCATTAGGCCTGTAGGTGGAGCTATGACAGCACACGTACAGTACACACACCGATGGTGTGTGATGTGTCCAAAAATGAATGGGCAAATGTGAGTGAAATGGTCGCACTGTATGCAGCTGTTTGTCTGCATTGCATCCCCCCCCCCCCCCCCCCAACTCAGATTTAGGGTTGATACAACCATCATAATAATATTGTTAATAATAACAATAACAATAATGATGTAATAATGTAAGAATTATCATTAAAAAGACCTGATTATGAGAGAAAAAAAATACGATGCATGGAATATTGTTGAGGCACACTAGTTACAACTATATTTCAAATAGGCACTCCATGTCAAAAAGGTTGCTGACCCCTGATCTATCGTATCAAATGCTTTTTTTTAAGTCAATAAACACCCCTATTGTGTAATTCCTCTCATCTACGGTTGTGGTTATTTCTTCATATATATTCATTAAGGCTAAGGCTGTTGATCGATTTGCCCTGAATCCATACTGACTATCACTCAGCAGGTTATTCTTTTCAATAAAACTATCTAATTTATGAGCAAACACTTTTTCAAGAATCTTGGAAAATTGTGAAAGCAAAGACAATGGTCTGTAGTTGATAAAGCTGTGTTTGTACCCAGATTTAAATAGAGGAATAACCTTTGCTATTTTCATTCTGTCTGGAAAGGTACCTGTTTGAAAGGAAAGATTAGTTGTTTTTAAAAGGGGCGAATGAACAATTTTTTTAGTAGATTGAATCATTAGTCAGAAGGATAATGATATTTTGTCAAGGGGGGTGGCATATATCACTCCCTTGACACCTCCCTACTTTTGTAAGACAAGCAGTTTGATGTTTGTTGTATAGTGTTATTGCTCATTTTCCTGTTTTCATTTTTATCAATCTACTTTTTATGTATTTTTAGGTGTTTGGTTATGTTTTATCTGTCATTTGGACCAGATCTAGCTAAAAGGGTATCTATGATCTCAAATGACTAAGGTTTACCAAGTGTCATGCAAGAATGCAACTCTAATGTGCTACATAAGTAAAACAGACTATTTGCAAACAGCATTGTTCTAAACAGTGTATTACAAATACAGTGTATTTGTATTTATATTTTAGCTAAATGTAAAAAACATGAGAACATAATCCTAGTGAATTCTGAATTTGTTGTTTATTGGTTGAGTGTCAAGGCTGCACATAAATTATAAACATCTAAAACCATGAAACTGACTGATACACTTAAAACAGACATGTCAACATAGTTTTTTTTACCTGTTTGCATAATGATAAGGTAAAAAAAACAATACAAATGTATTTTTTAGAAGTTTAGTAATATCAAGCCCCAAAGGTATTTTCTTTAACCTGTTCTAAGGTACATTATACAACTCATTTCTGAATTACTTTGCAGTGTCTAGTTTTTTCAGGTGTAATAAGAAAGCCCCCTGAGTTTTATGCTCTCAATATTATGGATATGCATTAAATCCTACACACAGCATGAAATATTCAAACAGCTCAAAGATGATAATTCTAAGGCAAATAAATTTGAACTCACTCACCATAGTTAGTGTATAGTATGGCTAACATGTATGAAAGTTGTTGATACAATATTATAATTCATAATAATTTTGCAGAAAAAAGCTAAATGCATAGTATTACCGGCGAGGTTGTATGCTCATAGTCCCCAGATGATTGAAAGAAATTCATTTTAAGAACCATTTAACATGAAACATCTTAAAACAAAGATGTATTATAACCATGAAAATAATGCAATGTTAGGTTTTACCGTGATTATAGTGTTCACAGATAGGAATGTATCCAGGATACATTCAGTAACATCATTAACCCTGAACAGACTTGTGAAGTCCGTGATAGGAATGTATTATTCACATTCAATTATCCAAATGTACTCTGTTTGAGTCAAATTTACTCTGTGAAATGTACTCTGCGAAAGTTCCCTGCACTATGCAGGGTTTTACATAGGCTACTAACAAAAACAATTCATATTGTTTCAGTGATGGTCTTGTTGATAGCTACATTGTCGACTTGTCTTATTTCTACATGAAAGATTTGCTTCATTCACACAATAAATATGCTGTTTGTGAAAAAATTTGGTATAATATATGGACTGATTCATTGTATAGTGAATCCAGGGGTATACTGGATCGATTATATTTAGTTTTTATAATATTTTATAATATCAAAACATGTCTTATGTTCTATAAGATGTTCTTATATATCTACAAGTCTTATATAGAATGATGTAAAAAGAGTTCTACTAATATATTTCACTTTAAAAACTTGTACAGAAAGATAAATATCCGACCCCCGGAGCCCTGTCAGAGTGTATACAGGTTCTGTACAGTATACCACATGCAAATCCCATATGGTCTAGCGGTAAGGATGCCCTGGTTTCAACAGGGAGGCGCGGGTTCGACTCCTGCTATGGGAATTACACCTTTTTCTATACATAGCAAATGTGTTGGTATGCTTTATTGTAACTGTTTGTTTGTTTGTTTGTTTTAGTGCAACACTACTGTCACCAACATCTAAGAAGGATCCGAGATGCATTTAAGTCCTATTGATAGGTTTTTCCATACCTTTGCAAGGATATGTATGACTGTGTTGCATTCATTTATTTTAAATTTGGTGGTCTTTAGGGTATTTTATGTTTTATTTATGATTGTGATACTTCTTATTGACTTGTTTAAAGAAGATGTGTATGACCCAAGGGGGCATTAATGTATTGTAGGACCTTACAAATATGATTTGATCCTAACAAATGGTATTGTTTACATAACAGTGGTGACATTTCGAAGTCTTAAAGGGATCACATTCACATAGCTGAACTTAAAAAAGTTAGAGAAAAGGTAGAAAGAAGCGCAGTTGTGTATATTATACATTTTTTATTAAAGAATATTGCAGATCATGCTGTAACCTTTTTTATCAATAATATAAGCGTGCATAACATCAATAATGTGATTAATATCTAAAGTTTCTAAACACTTATGATTTTTCAGTTTAAAAGCCGTAACATCCACTATTACGGTGTATAAACATAACAGGTGTGCTCTGTTAAAATGACCATTCATATGATCTAAAATAGTAACTAAGCCGTTTTCAGATAGAAGACTTTCATCCTCTGAGAGTGTCTGTATCATATATTGCCAATTATTTAGTAAGCCTTTCTCACCAGCTTCAACATATTTTCAAAAAGCCTTAAGCGCAGGCTATTGACATTCCCGGTTACAGCGTACAAGTGGGCATCGTTGACTTTATTAGCTATAGCATGTTTTAAAAGCAATGCGATATCATAGTTTATAGAGCTCGTAATACAGCTGGTAGTCCTACTGAAGAAATTCCCCATTTCCTATGCTACGATCCTGGTACTTTAAACAACAGCTGATACTTCAAAGTTTCTGTCAAAGACTGCGACTGTCATAAAGATTATGTGGGTGTGTATTTCTGTATGGGGGTGGGGGCGAAGCTGCGGATGGGTCTGTATGACGCTATAGAGGGGGGTATGTGTAGGATAGAAACCTATATATTTAGAGAGTTCCCTCTTAGAGAGACCCTAGAAAGAAAAATGGCGAGCAGTCTAGCTACATCTACTATACGCACGTCAGCCCGAGTAGCGCATTTTAAGGCCGAGTTACTTGCACCATCCAGATTTGAGGGCTTGTTTTATAAGGAGATATGGTCCCTCAATGATGGCGTGCTAGGATTCTGTTATGATGTTAAATTTGAGAGAGTTCTGTTCTACAAGACCTCCTTGGAGAATTTCCAGGGTGTTGGAAGAAGATCTGTGATAGACCTAACGGAGAGTGAGTTTTGGCAATTAAAAAAAGCATCGTATGAAGCTATGGATGGAGATGCAGCTAGAACGCTTAAGGATGGGCTGATATTCACCCTGGTAATAAGCTCAATAGACTACGGGTATGTGTATTACGGGCGGATATCTATAAAAAGTACTCCGGCACTTGGTGTAGAGACTGATCTAACCATCTTCTCAAGGTTCCTTAATACAAGTCATGAGTATATCCTCTTCTCAGTACCGGTACAGGCCTGGTTAGAATGTCTTCGGACTTGCGGAATGGTTACTAAAGAAGGGGTTAAGGTGAGGACAGACCTGGCATATTTTAGAAGAAGGCTCCATCCAGCCGACGATTCAGGGGAGATGGATTGGGAGTGACCCAGTGAGGGGGCGGAGGATGGGGCGTGTCAACCCTAAATCCTCCTTTAAAAAGACAGTGCATTTTGTACTTTTAGATAGCAATCATGGCTTTGTACTGTATGTGACACATGAGGCTGATCCTGCTAACTATGCATTGGATACACTAGATAGCCTGTCCCCACTATACGCTCCAGATGAGGAAGTTGAGACATTACCCGTACCCCTGTATGGTTATAGATTCGGTGACCCTACTTCAACGCGACCAAACTTTGCTTGGTATGAGGCTGATCCTTCTAAGCATGCATTGGATACACTAGATAGCCTGTCTCCACTATACGCTCCAGACGAGGAAGTTGAGACATTACCCGTACCCCTGTATGGTTCAACTAAAACATTTTCATTGCAAAGCCTCCTAGACACCCCTAGGACTAGTTACAGCCCTCTTACAACGATTTGGGAGACTTCATCGCCGGATTCACCACCGTCAAACCCCGTCAGGTGTATGGATTCCCCTCCTCGTAATAGCCCCTGGTACACGGGTCCTTGGGAGACTTCGTCGCCGGATTCATCACAGCCAAACCCCTTCAGGCGTATGGATGTCCCTCCTAATAGCCCCCGGTACACCCCTCCTACATCAGAATCTAATGTATTCCACCCCGACCCAGAAGAAATACCTATCGTTGATGTAACCAACAGAGCATCATCACTGCCATCCCCAACCGGGGGTACGGTTAAGAGACTGTGTCCTACTAGAAGAAAAACCTTCCATTTCCCAATCAAAGTATCTACTCTTAAAGCCTTAGTGACAGCCGCGGAGCTGTCAGGACAATTGTACATCGATGGGAATGTCAATAGCCTGCGCTTAAGGCTTTTTGAAAATATGTTGAAGCTGGTGAGAGAGAAAGGCTTGCTAAATAATTGGCAATATATGATAGAGACACTCTCAGAGGATGAAAGTATTCTATCTGAAAACGGCTTAGTTACTATTTTAGATCATATGAATGGTCATTTTAACAGAGCACACCTGTTATGTTTATACACCGTAATAGTGGATGTTACGGCTTTTAAACTGAAAAATCATAAGTGTTTAGAAACTTTAGATATTAATCACATTATTGATGTTATGCACGCTTATATTATTGATAAAAAAGGTTACAGCATGATCTGCAATATTCTTTAATAAAAAAAATTATAATATACACAACTGCGCTTCTTTCTACCTTTTCTCTAACTTTTTTAAGTTCAGCTATGTGAATGTGATCCCTTTAAGACTTCGAAATGTCACCACTGTTATGTAAACAATACCATTTGTTAGGATCAAATCATATTTGTAAGGTCCTACAATACATTAATGCCCCCTTGGGTCATACACATCTTCTTTAAACAAGTCAATAAGAAGTATCACAATCATAAATAAAACATAAAATACCCTAAAGTCCACCAAATTTAAAATAAATGAATGCAACAGTCATACATATCCTTGCAAGGGTATGGAAAAACCTATCAATAGGACTTAAATGCATCTCGGATCCTTCTTAGATGTTGGTGACAGTAGTGATGCACTAAAACAAACAAACAAACAAACAAACAAACAGTTACAATAAAGCATACCAACACATTTGCTATGTATAGAAAAAGGTGTAATTCCCATAGCAGGAGTCGAACCCGCGCCTCCCTGTTGAAACCAGGGCATCCTTACCGCTAGACCATATGGGATTTGCATGTGGTATACTGTACAGAACCTGTATACACTCCGACAGGGCTCCGGGGGTCGGATATTTATCTTTCTGTACAAGTTTTTAAAGTGAAATATATTAGTAGAACTCTTTTTACATCATTCTATATAAGACTTGTAGATATATAAGAACATCTTATAGAACATAAGACATGTTTTGATATTATAAAATATTATAAAAACAAAATATAATCGATCCAGTATACCCCTGGATTCACTATACAATGAATCAGTCCATATATTATACCAAATTTTTTCACAAACAGCATATTTATTGTGTGAATGAAGCAAATATTTCATGTAGAAATAAGACAAGTCGACAATGTAGCTATCAACAAGACCATCACTGAAACAATATGAATTGTTTTTGTTAGTAGCCTATGTAAAACCCTGCATAGTGCAGGGAACTTTCGCAGAGTACATTTCACAGAGTAAATTTGACTCAGATAATTGAATGTGAATAATACATTCCTATCACGGACTTCACAAGTCTGTTCAGGGTTAATGATGTTACTGAATGTATCCTGGATACATTCCTATCTGTGAACACTATAATCACGGTAAAACCTAACATTGCATTATTTTCATGGTTATAATACATCTTTGTTTTAAGATGTTTCATGTTAAATGGTTCTTAAAATGAATTTCTTTCAATCATCTGGGGACTATGAGCATACAACCTCGCCGGTAATACTATGCATTTAGTATTTAGTAATTTTCTGCAAAATTATTATGAATTATAATATTGTATCAACAACTTTCATACATGTTAGCCATACTATACACTAACTATGGTGAGTGAGTTCAAATTTATTTGCCTTAGAATTATCATCTTTGAGCTGTTTGAATATTTCATGCTGTGTGTAGGATTTAATGCATATCCATAATATTGAGAGCATAAAACTCAGGGGGCTTTCTTATTACACCTGAAAAAACTAGACTCTGCAAAGTAATTCAGAAATGAGTTGTATAATGTACCTTAGAACAGGTTAAAGAAAATACCTTTGGGGCTTGATATTACTAAACTTCTAAAAAATACATTTGTATTGTTTTTTTTACCTTATCATTATGCAAACAGGTAAAAAAAACTATGTTGACATGTCTGTTTTAAGTGTATCAGTCAGTTTCATGGTTTTAGATGTTTATAATTTATGTGCAGCCTTGACACTCAACCAATAAACAACAAATTCAGAATTCACTAGGATTATGTTCTCATGTTTTTTACATTTAGCTAAAATATAAATACAAATACACTGTATTTGTAATACACTGTTTAGAACAATGCTGTTTGCAAATAGTCTGTTTTACTTATGTAGCACATTAGAGTTGCATTCTTGCATGACACTTGGTAAACCTTAGTCATTTGAGATCATAGATACCCTTTTAGCTAGATCTGGTCCAAATGACAGATAAAACATAACCAAACACCTAAAAATACATAAAAAGTAGATTGATAAAAATGAAAACAGGAAAACGAGCAATAACACTATACAACAAACATCAAACTGCTTGTCTTACAAAAGTAGGGAGGTGTCAAGGGAGTGATATATGCCACCCCCCTTGACAAAATATCATTATCCTTCTGACTAATGATTCAATCTACTAAAAAAATTGTTCATTCGCCCCTTTTAAAAACAACTAATCGTTCCTTTCAAACGGGTACCTTTCCAGACAGAATGAAAATAGCAAAGGTTATTCCTCTATTTAAATCTGGGTACAAACACAGCTTTATCAACTACAGACCATTGTCTTTGCTTTCACAATTTTCCAAGATTCTTGAAAAAGTGTTTGCTCATAAATTAGATAGTTTTATTGAAAAGAATAACCTGCTGAGTGATAGTCAGTATGGATTCAGGGCAAATCGATCAACAGCCTTAGCCTTAATGAATATATATGAAGAAATAACCACAACCGTAGATGAGAGGAATTACACAATACGGGTGTTTATTGACTTAAAAAAAAGCATTTGATACGATAGATCAGGGGTCAGCAACCTTTTTGACATGGAGTGCCTATTTGAAATATAGTTGTAACTAGTGTGCCTCAACAATATTCCATGCATCGTATTTTTTTTCTCTCATAATCAGGTCTTTTTAATGATAATTCTTACATTATTACATCATTATAGTTATTGTTATTATTAACAATATTATTATGATGGTTGTATCAACCCTAAATCTGAGTTGGGGGGGGGAATGCGATGCAGACAAACAGCTGCATACAGTGCGACCATTTCACTCACATTTGCCCATTCATTTTTGGACACATCACACACCATCGGTGTGTGTACTGTACGTGTGCTGTCATAGCTCCACCTACAGGCCTAATGGAGAACTGTAAAAAAAATAAAAAATAAGTTACCCAAACTTAAAAATATTGAGTTCAGTTACTGTGCTCAGTTTTCAATCCATAATAAGTTAACAGAAAAATAAGTACACAACCACATCATTTCAACCTAATAAAACTATGTTTATTGTCATTGTTTTAAGAACACAAGTTGACTTGGTAATACTCACATTTTGAGTAAGAAAAATGGCTTTTAACATGTGCAATGTTCAATGAAATAATAGAAAAATAAATAATAAAATGTGTTGATTAAGCACTGGTCACAATTGTGACCGTAATAATGTTTTTGTTATAAGGCTCTGCAAATGTTACTGAATGATGTAGCAATGTATTTCCAGCTAAATTGAAATAATAAACAAATAAAGGGTTTCAATTAAATATGTGTACTATTGTCACATGACACAGCTCAGAAGCTCAGAACACAGGACACCTCAGAACACAGCTTCATCTAACAAGGAGAGAGAGAGAGACAGGTTCAGCACCACATGCACAGTGGACAGCTCCCCTAGCCCTACACATACACATGCAGCGTAATAATAATAATAATATATGCGCGATTGTGCGTATGCTCTATTATGCGTAGAGCCCTGCATATGCACGTTCAAGTTCAAGTTAACATGCAAACCGATGTATAGGAAAATAAACAGCAGCCTACCTGTCGCGTCAGTGTTTTGCCTGGCTTAGCTCCGGTTATTTGGGGGGTGTAATTAGTCACTTTAAGCTGGACACATGCTTCGGAGTGGTCGGTTGTCAATCGACTCCGAGAGGGGTTAAGCACGTACTTCATGTGCGAAAAGATCTGCTCACAGAGGTATGTTGACCCGAAGACCGTCAGCAAAGCCATTGCAACGTTCCGTTGACATGGTGGGGATATCTTTTATCCTTGCTTTTATTGTCTCTTTATTTGGCAAGCCTTCAAACAAAACATATGAGGTACAGATAAAAGCCTCCTTAATATACGTCGCCATCCGTGAATGGCTTTCCACGTTTTGCAATGCAATGAGCAATGCGATAGCAATTGCTTCAGTTGCGTGTTTTTTAGCGCTTGTGAACACTTTGAGGGTGCTGGCTTGCTTCCCATACCTGGCGACGGCACGTTTAATGGATTCTGCCTTATCCGCCTGATCCTTGAAACTTGTTTTATGCTTAGTCTCGAAATGGCGTTTCACAGATGATGTTTGGCAAACTACATTTTCCAAACAGAAAGAACACATAGCACGGTCCTTCTGACGGTCCACAAACCCGTAATCGTCTGTCCACGAGGGCTGGAATGTGCGAATTTGCTTTGATTTCTTAGCGCGGGTTGCCATCATGACACTGCACAGAGTCCTCAGCACTGTGTGTTACCTGGCGCGACTGCTGCGGGAGGCCGGCGGGAGGCCGGCTACAGCGGAGCACATGGGAACAGCTGATTGCTGTCATAATATAGGGGTGTGCAGAACAGTCGACTTACAAAAAAGAACCTGTGGGAGGATTTCAACAAGAGATATGCGACAACAGTGCAAAACATTTCACTATAATATTTCAAAGCAAAGTAAAAAAAAAAATAATAATAATAATAATAATTTTATTTATTTTTGATTTTTTTATGCTCCCCCCCCCCTCCCCCCGCGTGCCTATGGAAATGGTCCCGCGTGCCTAAGCAGGCACGCGTGCCTAGGGTTGCCGACCCCTGCGATAGATCATCACATTTTAATTTCTAAATTACAAACATACGGTGTGAGCGGGGTGGCGATGAACTGGTTAAGTAGCTATCTTGAAAATAGACAACAATATGTACAACTCTCTGGTTACACATCTGAATGTATGAATATTGAATGTGGTGACCCTCGAGGTTCGGTCCTGGGGCCCATACTTTTTATTTTATATATTAATGATATATGTGAAGTGTCAAACATATTGCAATTTGTTTTATTTGCTGTCGATACAAATTTCTTCAGTTCAGGAAAATACCTTAAAAAATTTGCAGATGACATTGTAAATGAAATGTGTAAACTTACGATATGGTTTAATAACAATAAGCTATCCCTAAATTTGGAAAAACGAAATGTATGATATTTACTAATCGAAAGAAGGACAATGTTGCATTATGTATTGACAGAGTTAATATTGAAAGAGTATCTGAGTTAAAAAATGTTGGGTGTTATGTTGGCTGTGAAATTGACATGGAAACCTCATATAATGTACATAAAAAATAAGGTAGCCAAGAGTGTTTTTTGTTTTGAACAAGGCAAAGAATGTGCTTGATTATAATTCTATGCAAACATTATATTGTTCACTCATCCTAGCATATTTGAGTTACTGTGGGGTAACCCGTATGAAAGCAACATAAACCCCTTATTTATATTACAGAAGAGAGCAGTAAGAATAGTTCACAATGTAGATTCAAGAGAACATACCATCGAATTATTTATTAAATCCATACTATTGAAACTTAAAGAGTTAGCTGAAATACAGACTTTATTAGTTTTGTTTAGAGTAAAATGCATAGTATTACAAGCAAATATACAGAGGTTGTTTGTTCCCTAAACTTTCACACCCCCATGCAGTGTTTTGACACCTAACCGGGCCCCTACACACACACCCCCTCGAACAGAGACACAGACCCACATAGATGGATCTTTTCAACACTTTATATTTTCAGGACACTATCACGTATAACTTTTTATATAATTATTTGTTCAAAGCATGCTCAGAGAGAGAATCACAGATTAAATATTTCTTTGCAGGATGCAGATATTGAGCAAGTTAAGGAGGCCAGATTGCTTGGAGTTATAATAGATGAAACACTCTTGGTCAACTCACATTAACAATATTGTAACAAAAATGAGCAAGTATTTCAATTATTAGACGGGATACCTATTTTTTAACAGACACATCTACCAAGCAAGTCTTACAAGCACTAGTTTTGTCACATCTGGACTACTGTCCAGCATTCTGGTCAAATGTATCCAAACAAGACTTAAAAAAAAAATACAGCTTACTCAAAATAGAGCTGCAAGACTTGTATTGCATAGCTCAATTAGAAACAGTGTTGAGAAAACTTAAGACAATGTTGGTGAATGAGAGTCAATGAGAGACTAGTGTGTAGTCTTATTTTGTTTATGAGAAATATTTATACTTTACATAAACCTGTGTGCCTCTTTTTTCAGCTGGTGCTTATTAGTGATGGTCTTGGCTATGGCACTAGACAAGCCTTGAGGGGTCGGTTCGCCCTACCGAGACCCAGAACTGAAACCTTAAAGAAAACTGTAATGTACAGGGCAGTGTCCTACTGGAATAGACTTCCACAATATTTGGTTTCAATTACCAGTAAGGTGGGATTCAAGAGGAGACTACGAGTGGCTGTAATGCCGAAAGAGATTGATTTTGGGTGGGTCTAATCTATGTCTAATGAATGGGTTCTTGTGTTGGGTTATGTGTTGTTTTGGAATGTGTTTGTCTAGTGGTTATGAGGAGTATTAGAGTATGAGTGTATGGAATGTTGTGCTGTTTTTGAGCACGTTTTAGTTTTCTCAGAGATGTCTTTGTTGTTTTATTGATATTTGTTGTTTTATTGATATTTGTTATTGTTCTATATTAGAAAAATTTGGCATACATATTTGGTTGTATGTCTGATTTTGATTGGTTTAATTATTATTATTATTAATTATTTTATTGGTGTTTTATTGATATTTGTTTTGTTTTTTATGTTGTTTATTGATTATTCTTGTTTAATTTTATATGTTTGGATCCAGACCCCAGGAAGAATAGTCGCTGCTGAGGCAGTGACTAATGGGGATCTGAAATAAAGAAATAAAGAAATACACGCATAGCCACACCTTGAGGGTCTGTGAGTTTTCTTGATCACTGAATCCAATTGGCAATTTACTAATTGCTGAATTAGTAAAAATATGATCTATATTTTTTATCTATGATTTGTTGTCATTAATTAAGTAATTGGGGCAGGTTGCATACCGTGGCTATGTCATTAAGCTTTCTTCTCATAGAGCAGGTATTAGATAACCAGTCTATGTTCAGGTTTCAAGTTTCAAGTTTCAAGTTTCTTTAATAGTTGTCATACAGAAGTACAGAATACTTTTATACAAAATGCTTCTTACTGTTACGCTCCAGAGACTGTGCATTGGGGGATTATCCATGAAAACAGACACCCTCACACACATACACGCATAGCCACACACACACACACCTTGGGGGGACTGTGAGGTTTTTTTCTGCAGAAAGGAGGAAGTCGCAGGGTCGTAAATCTGCTTTTGACAGAAGCTAAATACTCTAGATTTGAGCTTCCCCATTCGCCCTCGTTAAACACCCTACTACTATGACAGCTAAGGGGGCTGTCACTATCAGAATTTTCAGAGAACCTGCAGCGTTTCATTTCAATCTGCTGAGAGACACTTGAGAGAACACACAGCCTACAGAGTGGAGACAAACAGAGCATGGGGAGAATTCTTTCTACACACCAACAGCAAACAGAGAGGGTATTGAACAACCACTTGGAAGAAAACACACAAACACCACTTGGAATAAATGCACTTTCTGAAGAATAATACATTTTGCATTTTACATTTAGCATTTGGAATACACAAAATGTATTTTATTCTGAAGATATACATATATTCTTAATTCTGTAACTTAAACCACACACATTTAATCTTAAGATTGTTGTGAAACTATATATTTTTATTTTTTATTTTTTTAAACACATATAAACAAACATGACAACACACGATAAGATACACAAGCATTAATATACAGTGTATATCCAACGAAATTACCATTTATACCAATGTCTTATACAGGATATACCCCTAATACCTGTTATCTAAAAACCTACACACATATGCTCCAGCTCGAACCCCCCCCTCCCGGTCCCCTCTTTGGATAGTACCTCCATTATCCCTCGCTCCTAACCAGACACTACCATTATAAGCTAGCTTTTATTCTCTCCACCACTTCTAACCACATTGACATTTTGGATTCATTGAGACCCAGAATTCTTGCTGTAGAGATATTTCTTGATAAATCACATCGAGATATGTAAGAAACCAAACTTTCCGGCACATTTTTTCCGGTTGAAACCAGCGTGATGCGATCAGCTTTTTAGCTACTGTGATACCCGATAAAACCAATCTCTTTAGCTGTGGATTTACTGCAAACTCAAAAACATCATTCAATAGTAATACAGAGGGGTGTACAGGTATATTCCAAGATACGAGTTTTGATATTTGTTGGGTCACATCTTTCCAGAATGTCTTAACTGGTGGGCAGTCCCAATACATGTGCATAAATGTCCCTTCGTCCCCGTTTGTACATTGGGAGAATTTGGAGTCTTGTTTAAGACCCATTCTGTTCAGTCTTATAGGAGTCAAGTATGTCCTGTGAATATAGTTAAGATTGATTTGTTGATGGTCCGGGTTCCTTGATGTAAGTCGGACATTTGCCCAGGCTCCTTGCCAATCAAAGTCACTTTCCAGGTCTGGTATATCCCTCCTCCAGACAGAGTCTAGTTGGAGGGTTTCATACGAGGACGTTAGTAATTGATGATAAAAATCTGAAACAAAACCTCTCGATGTCTCTCTTTCATAGAAGAATTTGTGGTATCTGTGGTGTTCAATTGGTATGTCTAATGGAACACCGTGAGACTTCAAACATAGCCGTAACTGTATGTAAAAAAGCCATGTGGACATGGTGAGATAATTTTTTTTGCATATTTCTCCATAACTACAAAAACCCTGTTTGTTAAAAACATCCCCTAATGAGTGTATGCCTTGCTCTTCCCATATAGGGAATCTTATAGGTCGTTTTTCAATTAAGAGTGCATTGTTATTGAATAAGGGAGTATGATTGTGCCATTTTTGTGGGTTAGGATATTTTTTTTGTGTTTCACGCCATATCCGGATCGCATGGGTAATTATGGGGCCAAATTTCCGTTCACAGTGCTTGATTGGTAGTTTAGTGTATGCTATGTCCTTCAGTCTATGTGGGGCTACTATGTTTTCTTCTAATTTTCTCCAGGATACTAATGCTTGGGGGTCAAACCATGTTGTCAATGGTCTTAATGTGTACGCCTTAAAATAGTGGAAAAAATCTGGAAATGCCATGCCACCGTCTGCTTTATTTCTCTGTGCGGTGGATCTTTTTATACGTGGTGGTTTGTTATTCCAAATAAATTTGTATGTGGAGGAGTGTAATCTTTTCCAGTAACCTTCTGGAGGGGGTAACGGTAGCATTGAACTGAAGAAGTTGATTCTAGGTAGTACATCCATCTTAACTATTGATATCCGTGCCTGTACTGAGTTTTTAAGTTTTGCCCACCTATCAAGGTCGTCTTTGATTTTGTTTTGGATTTTTGTGTAATTGTGCTTCACCGTTTGTCTTATGGTGCGGAATTTTTCCACTCCCAAGCATCTAAAATGTTTTACCATAGGTATCTCTCCTGGGAGGGTTATATCTTTTTTTGCAGGGGTGTTAAGTGGAAGGAAAGCCGACTTCGGCCAATTTATCTTAAATCCCGATAAATCACCAAAGTTCTCAATCAACTTGAGCAGATGAGGCAATGTGGTGTTGGGGTTTTGCATGAACAATATTACGTCGTCCGCATATAAACTAATTTTATGTTGTGTGCCCTTGATTACGATTGGTTCTATGGATTGGGATTGTCTTATATATTGTGCTAAAGGCTCTAATGATAGAGCCTATAAAACTATATTCTGAAGATACACACACACACAAAATACCTTCTGAAGATATTGTATTTTTCTTAAGACTTTTGGAATACACAAAAACATATTGTGAAATGTTTAATCTGAAAACCTTGGAATACTTATTGTGAAGATATTGTATTTTTCTTAAGACTTTTGGAAATACAGAAATACATATTGTGAAAACCTTGGAATACACACAATCTGAAAATTAAAAAAATGTTTGAATCTAAAAAAGAAAAAAAAAAGTTGAATCTTTTATTTCTGACAATAAAAAAAACTTATATTGAAAAACTTGGAATACACACAATCTGAAAATAAAACTTTAGAATCTTTTATTTTTAAGGACTTTTATTTTTTTGAAAAAAAAATTAAACTTTTATTTTGAAAAAATTCTGAAAACGGATGTCCCTCCCCTCAAAACCGGATGTCCCGCCTCCTAAACCGGATGTCCCGCCCCCTTAAACCTCTCGACCAATCAGAGAAGCCCTAGGGGGTCATAAATCATCTAAAAAAGGGGGCGTGGTTACAATCCATCAAACTTTGCTATATGCCCTTATAAGGTATGACATACCACTAAGTCCCGCCCCCTTAAACCTCTCGACCAATCAGATGGCTCCAAATGTAAAAGGGGGCGTGGCTACAATCAATGATGAGACAGATGGCGAATCTTAATTCTCTCTCTCCGAAGGTAAATGATAGTAAATGAAGGGTTAAACAGAACAGTCGTCAATTGCTCCGTGGTCAGTTCCAACAGTGAAACAGTATTTTAAGGTAAATCCTCAGCAGGTGCACAGGATCATAGTAATCACCTATGATACTTATAGATATTGGGTGGTGAGCCCCCTAGTGTCCAAACATAAATGGTTCAGTGCATGGTTCTAATATATATATATAATATAATATATATATAAATGGTTCAGTGCATGGTTCTAATATATATATATATATAATATAATATATATATAATAATAATATAATAATATATAAATCCACCAAGTCGGTTTCTGTCTCTACAAGAGCCATATCGTATTTTTAACGTATAATAAATTAAATATGTCTTACTTTTAATGCGACTTCTGGTGCTGCATGGTTTTGCTGATGGCCTTGTAGTCTGGTTCATACATGGTGAGTTTGAGCTTCATGCAGGCGTTGAGGCTTCCATCAGTTAAACGTGAGCGTAGGTTGGTCTTAATGTTCCTCATATGCAAGAATGACTGCTCACATGCATATGTAGAGCCAAACATGGTCAATACGGCAATACTCACGCTGCATTGTGTGGTATGTCACAGGAAGCTCGTTCCAAGTTTTAAGAATCAGCTGGTCTTCAGGTTGAAGATTTTTCATTTCTGTCCACTTGTGTTCCCTCGCCAACTCTGCTCGCTGTTGCACAAGACTTTCCAACTCTCCATCAAGTGACTTGAACTTACTCATCCACATGTCTGATGCCTTCAGGTCAGCAACTTCCAGCTCAAAGTCTCTGATAGAGACCCCGGGGATGCATGTCAGGTCGATTTTGTCCACTGCACACACTCATGTGGATGAGTGATGAACTTGAAAAAACCAGTGCGCGCACGAAATGCTCCAAAACGTGCTTTGAATGACTGCAGGAGATTGGACGTAAATCCAGCTAGCTGCTGGAGATCCAGATGTTTAGTGGAGTCACTTGCTAAGCATGCATCTCTAAATTGTTGCAGTCTTTCAAAGTGCAGGAGACGACCTGTTTCAATGTCCCTGAGAAAGACTTCCAGCTTGCTTTCAAATGCAAACACTGCTCCCTCCCCAGTGATATGGACCCTATGCAATTTGCATACAGGACAAACAGGTCCACCGACGACGCGGTCTCCCAGGTACTGCACAGCACCCTCTCGCACCTTGACCGTCAGAAGGGGGGCTATGTGAGACTGTTGTTCATTGACTACAGCTCAGCGTTCAACACCATAGTCCCCACCAGACTGGTGGACAAGCTGATCGAGCTAGGTCTGAGCTCCGCCCTGAGCGCCTGGGTACTGGACTTTCTGAGCGAAAGACCCCAGGCGGTCAGGGTGGGGGGTCAGACCTCCAACAACATCACCCTGAGCATCGGGTCCCCCCAGGGCTGTGTTCTGAGCCCCCTGCTGTACTCACTCTACACATACGACTGTGTGGCCAAGTTCAGCTCCAACTCCATAGTGAAGTTCGCAGACGACACGGTGGTGGTGGGGCTGATCTCGGACAACGACGAGAAGGCCTACCGGGAGGAGGTTGAGGTACTGGAACGCTGGTGCCAGGACAACAGCCTGCTCCTGAACATTGGTAAAACCAAGGAGCTGATCGTGGATTATAGGAGAGGACAGCAGGAGACGCACACACCACTGATGATTAACGGGGCCACCGTGGACAGGGTGAGCAGCTTTAAGTACCTGGGGGTCCACATCTCAGAGGACCTGACATGGTCAACACACATAGACACAGTAGTAAAGAAGGCGAAACAGCGCCTCTACCACCTGAGACAGTTAAGGAAGTTCAGAGTATCAGGGAAGATACTCCAGTCCTTCTACTCAGGAGCTGTAGAGAGCATCCTGACCGGAAACATCACTGCCTGGTATGGAAACAGCACGGCACAGGACAAGAAGGCCCTACAGAGAGTGGTGCGCTCAGCCGAGCGTACCACGGGTATTGCACTACCCCCCCTGCAGGTTCTATACAACAAGAGGTGCAAATCCAGAGCCTGCAGGATAATGAAAGACCCTCACCACCCCAAGGAAAGGACACTTTAAATTAGAATAACAGGAACAGTGTATTGCACTACCAAAGCTAACTAGCATGTCCCATATGCTCTGTAAATAACTATGTACAGATACCGAGATGTCACTCCATGTTACCTGTTACCTGTTTACTGCACAATGTTGTTTTTTCATTTTTGATTCTTCTATATGTTGTACCACTGTATTGCACATCGTTGCGGGCAAGACCACCCGCATTTCATTGTATACCTGTATGCCGTGACAATTAAAACTCTTGACTTGACTTGACTTGACTTGCTTGTTGAAGGGATGATATTGTATGTCCAATACCTTGCATTTTCACATTGAGCTGGTTCAGATGGCCAGTTATGTCCATGACCACGAGATAGTGAAACTGCAGGAGCCAGTCAGTGTTGTCTAGCTCAGGATGCTTGACACCTTTCATTTCAAGAAAAGTCTGGATTTCACTCAGGCAAGCTGCAAAACGGCTGAGCACCTTCCGCCTTGACAACCAACGCACATTGCTGTGTAAAAGCAGACCGGGATAATGATTCCCAACTTCTTCTAACAGAGCTTTAAACTGGCGATCATTTAAAGCTTGGGCAACAATAAAGTTGACCACTCGAATGACCAGCGACATCACCTCACCAAGCTCCTGGCCACATGTCTGAGCGCAAAGCGCCTCCTGGTGCAGGATGCAATGAAAACGTAGGATGGCTCTCTTTTCATGTTCACGGAGAATTGATTGATTGAAAACTTTATTAACAGATTGCAGAATGGGTACAATACAGTACAGCTCAATACACACAATTGTTAAGGGGATGCAGACCAGAGAAAGACTTTCGTCTTGTTTACATCAGGGTCCCCCATTTTCAATTCATCAGGACATATAATGACATACATGACATACAGATATTCAGTACTGCTACATCTATACATTTATGACATACCAAATTTGCAAATACAGTACTGTTTGTGATACAGAAGGAGTCAAGAAAAGGGAGTATATACATTTGACGTAGAAACTGTACATTGGAGGAGGTTGGGTGGGGTTGTGTGGGGGGGGTTGGGTACATTGGGATATTGTCAACCATACTGGGTAATTTACATTGGAGGTGGTTGGGGGGGGGGGGGAGAAACACTGTATAAACAAGCAAAACTGTACATTGAGGGGGGGGGGGGGGAGACACTGTACAAACAAGCAAAATTGTACATTGGACTATTGACAAAACCATACTAGGTAAATGACTGTACATTGGAGGGGGTTGGGTTAGGACATTTACAGGGGCCAGTTTTGAATTGCAGTCTCCCGTAGGTGTCCCTTGAGAGTGGTTTTGAAAGTGGGTAGTGATCCACATTCCTTTACAGCTTTGGGTAGGGCGTTCCACATTGATGTGGCATAATTGCGAAACGTGTTTAGTCCCTTATTTGAGCCGAATCTGGGTTTAACATGATTTGTGGCGCTCCCTCTGGTGTTGTGATCGTGGTATTCACTGACCTTTGGGAAGTATTTTGACATGTACATGGGTACCTTGGTCGTGTAGTGTATCTTGTAGACCAGGCCCATTGCAAGTTGCTGTACTCTGTAGTCTACTCTAAGCCATCCTAGGTTGTCAAAGTGGGCAGGGGTGAGGTGGGTTCTAGGAGTAAGGTCAAGCAGTAGTCTGACCAGTTTGTTTTGAGATGTTTGTAATTTTGTTTTTAGCGCCTTTGAGGTGCTTTGGTACCATGAGGTGCAAGCATAGAAGCGCTACAAATCCTTTGTTCTTCCCCAACATACAGGGTGCACCATCAGTACAGACAGAAATAAGTTTATCCATCGGAATTTTTTTTTCTTTAGCAAACTCCATGAAAGACGTGAATAAATCCTCTCCTATTGTTGTCCCTTTCATTGGCAAAACAGCCAAGCTTTCCTCACGCAGTGCGTCACCTGCAGCATACCTGGCAATTATACTGCACTGAGATAGATGGCTAACGTATCTAACGCGAGAGAAAAGTATGTCCCGGCGTTTAGAGAATGGCGCTGCACCGACCGGCTGCCTTTCTGTTCGCTCCGTCGAGACTGTGCTTACTTTTGTTAATATTTATAGTTTTAAGAGTTTTGTCTGTACCAACAGTAGGTGCATTTAATGTGTATGACCGTCAGTCACTTATAGACATCGGATTACGGGAAACTTACCGATTGGATTACTCACTGGACCAGCTTTCCGAACCGCAACAATGGCCTGAGGAGATCCTCCGGAGAATAGGACCAGAGCCTTTGTTCCTTGATCCCAGGAACAAAAGAACCAGACGGCGTGGGAAGAGAGCTGGGATCCGTAACAGGCTGAGATCCAGACGCCACCGAACACCATTGCCCAGTATATTGCTAGCCAATGTACAATCAATTGACAATAAACTGGATGACATCCGAGCAAGGATTCAATACCAAAGAGACGTTAGGGACTGCAACGTTCTCTGCTTCACCGAAACGTGGCTCACGCCGGAGGTTCCAGACCACGCAATCCAACCAGCCGAACACTTCTTTATCCACCGCAAAGATCGGCCAGCAGAGTCCGGTAAACAACGTGGAGGAGGTATTGCCTTCATGTTTAACAGCAATTGGAGCGATCCAACTAACGTGAAGGAATTATCCAACCACTGCTGCCCAGACCTGGAATATATAACCATCAAGTGTCGTCCTTTCTTCCTCCCGAGGGAGTTAACGGCGATCATCCTTGTAGGAGTGTATATTCCACCGCAAGCCAGTAACAACGTCGCGCTCTCCAGACTCCACGACGAGGTAAATAGAATACAAGCGGCGAACGTTAACGCCGCCATTTTGGTGCTGGGTGATTTCAATAGCGCCAATCTGAGAAAGGTATTACCTGACTTCTATCAGCATGTGACTTGCAACACCAGAGGCGGTAACATCCTAGATCACTGTTACACGCAATTTAAAGGTGGCTACAAGGCTCATTCTGATAGTGGCTTTGGTAAATCAGATCACGCGTCAATCTTTCTTTCACCAATGTACAAACAGAGAATCAAAAGTACTCCTGTAGTCTCGCGAGAGGTGCAGAAATGGGATTTGACGTCAGAGGAGACGCTCCGGTCTGCGTTTGACTGCACAGACTGGAATGTGTTCCGCGACACAGATAACATTAATGTCTACACGGAGACAGTGCTGGACTATGTTTGTACTATGGTGGAAGAAACAATCCCCACTACCAAAATGAGAGTTTACCCAAATCAAAAACCCTGGGTAGACAAATCCGTCCGTGAAGCTCTGAGAGAGCGCACCAAAGCATACAACGACGGCCTAGTGGCAGGCAACATGAATGACCACAAGGTGGCGCGATACAACGTAAGGAGGACAGTGTCAGAGGCCAAAGGGCGCTACAGGGATAAAATTGAACTCCAGTTTGAACAAGCTGACTCTAGAGCTATGTGGCAGGGGCTCAAAACGATGACAGACTACAAAGGCGCCTCCCTCAAACTGAACAGTGACATCTCCTTAGCAAATGACCTCAATACCTTCTATGCGAGGTTTGATGCTGGTAATAACAACACCAGCTCACAAGCCACGGCAATGGGGGGGGGGGGTCGGCTGCTGATGGAGGCGCAGTGTTCAGGGTAACAGAGCATGAGGTGAGGCGGACCTTTAAAAAAGTGAATATCAGAAAGGCAGCAGGTCCGGACGGCATCCCCGGCCGCGTCCTAAAAGTCTGTGCCGACCAACTGGCCCCAGTATTCACTGACATATTTAACCTGTCCTTAGAACAGGCTGTCATCCCCACCTGCCTGAAGAAGTCCACTATTATCCCTGTACCCAAAAAATCCAAGCCTGCTTGCCTCAACGACTACCGCCCTGTAGCTCTCACCTCCATAGCCATGAAGTGCTTTGAGAAGCTAGTAAAGGGCTACATCTGCTCCTCCCTCCCCATCAACATGGACCCCCTGCAATTTGCATACCGCCCCAACAGGTCCACGGAGGACGCCATAGCCCATGTGCTGCACACAGCAGCATCACACCTGGACAAGAGGCAGGGGAACTATGTGAGAATGCTATTCATCGACTACAGCTCGGCATTCAATACCATAGTCCCCTCCATACTCATAGCCAAGCTCAGGGACCTGGGCTTGAACTATGACCTCTGCCAGTGGGTCTTGGACTTCCTGACTGGCAGACCCCAGGTGGTGAGAGCAGGCAACTGCACCTCCTCATCCATCACCCTCAACATAGGGGCCCCCCAGGGCTGTGTTCTGAGTCCCCTCCTCTACTCCCTGTACACACATGACTGTGTGGCTCAGCGGAGTAGCAATACAATCATCAAATTTGCTGACGACACAGTGGTGGTGGGCCTGATCTCTGCCAACGACGAGAGGGCCTACCTGGAAGAGGTCAAGGTCCTGGCGGGATGGTGCCAGGAAAACAGCCTCTCCCTGAACGTCAGCAAAACAAAGGAGATGATTGTGGACTTCAGGAGGTCGGGGGTCAAGGACTACAGCCCCCTCAGCATCGACGGGGCACCGGTTGAGAGAGTCAACAGCTTTAAGTACCTCGGAGCCTACATATCCGAGGACTTGACATGGACCACACACATTGACAGTGTTGTGAAGAAGGCACGACAACGCCTCTACTTCCTCAGGCGCCTAAGGAAGTTCCAAGTCAGTCAGAAGATCCTTAAGAACTTCTACTCATGTACAATAGAGAGCATCTTGACCGGCAACATCACCTCCTGGTTTGGGAATAGCACTGCACAAGACCGAAGCAGACTACAAAGAGTGACACGTTCAGCCGAACGCACAATTGGAGGGGGGCTCCCCACCCTCCAGAACATTTACAACAAGCGTTGCAAGGGCAAGGCTAAGAGAATCATTAAAGACTCCAGTCACCCGAACAACTGCCTCTTTGAACTGCTGCGGTCAGGCAAGCGATACCGGAGTCTCAAGGCGAGCACAGAAAGACTCAGAAGAAGCTTCTATCCCCAGGCCATCAGGCTGCTAAACGAACAATGAATGAACACTACACAACAACAACCACCAAACGCACATAGCACACACATCCACACGCACACACTCACTTTAAACAAACACACTGTAGCACCCACTCCACACACTTTATAGCACACACCCACTTTAAACAAACACACTGTAGCACCCACTCCCCACACTTTATATTTATTGATGAAGGATTGCACTACAACTCGTACACCTTACTGTAAATTGTACCTAAATTGTACCTCATCCCATTTCTGCTTTGCACTATATAGTACTGTACATTAGTACACTGCATAGTATTGTATATTATATGGTAACTCAGAACATTGTACATATGTCTATACCGAACACTGTGACCTCATTTTCTTCTTCTAAATTACATGCTATACTATGTTATTTGATACTATCTTGTCTAACACATAAACGTATGAGCACAGCAAGGTTATTCTAACAATTTAAGTAATCACTCCATTAAAGGCACATTGAAGCGCTAAAAGGCGCTGCTTTTCTATCTTATCTAATCAGTTAAATCGGTTCTAGTGGCTTCTCCACGTTGATAATTATTTATCTCTTATTCCTTATCTATATCTTTCCATTGATTTTTATTTTATTTAATTTTTTCTTCTCATTACTCTATATTTTTTAAATATATTTTAACTTACATTGTTCTTTTCCAATGTTCTTCACATTAAGGTGTCAATATTACTCTATATTTTTTAAATATATTTTAACTTACATTATTCTTTTCCAATGTTCTTCACATTAAGGTGTCAATATTGCTCTACAATCTTTTCCTTTTTTTTTCCCCCACACGTTGGTGGAGGGTTCAAAGGAATATGTCGATAAAGGTTTATTCTCTTTTTTTTATTTTATTTTTTATTTTTATCTTTAGGTTATTTATCACAATACTTCATTACAGTAAGGGAAGGTGCAAGACCAAAAGCGACATTCTATTGCAATAGAATGGAAATGTTAGATCCTATGGCAATGAGCATAGGAAAATTAGGATTACAATGCTCAGTTTGGGCAATCCGGTGGACCACGGGAGAAAGTCAATCGCGGAGGATGTGTTCTTGGAACACAGGCATGTTCGACTTTCTGGGTGAGGGGAAAATAGGGGATTTTTATTTGTATATATATATGTTTTTAAGCTCAGCTCTCAACGGGACCTCATTAATTGGATGTGCATCTATTGTAGCTTCATACTCCAGAAACATTACCAAAAACTACACGAAAACATGCATAGACTATGGCTAGTTTGAATATAATGGTATGGAACACCGGTGGGATAAACAAACAACACAAGCGCAAAAGCGTGCTTACACTGATGAAAAAAGAACATGTGGACGTGGCTCTATTAAGCGAAACGCACATTTTAGAGGGAGACATAAATACGTTAGCGGATAACATATACCATAATATTAGTCACTCTTCTTTTGCTACGAGAACTAGAGGGGTAGCCATAGTCGTCAGACGCAAATTAAATATCGAATTGAAAGGGGTATGGTCGGATGCTGAGGGGCGCATAACTATAGCTAGGATTATACACAATAACAGGAAAATTGCATTGGCAGCGGTATATGCCCCGAATTTGTACGAAGTGGGTTTCTTCACTTCACTAACAGGAGAAATGTTAAACCATCCCGAGTACTCATATATAATAGGTGCGGATTTTAATGCCATTTGGAACCCAAGGATGGACAAAACTTACCTTTCCTTCTCCAGCGAACAAAAGAATTCATCTAAAGCATTAAAAGATTGGTCGAAATCAACAGGAGTAACTGATTTATGGCGTTCACTTAACCCCATGACCCGCAAGTACTCCTGTCGTTCGGCGAGACACAACACACTATCCAGAATTGATTACGTCTTTGCATCCCCGAGAATATTTGATAAATATGAAGTGGAAATGACACCCAATGCGCTATCAGATCACTGCTACTTAATCCTGAAAGCAACATTTGGTACACTATCTACCCGGGCCCCAAGATGGCGTTTTAATTCGATGCTGCTTAACAACAAGGAATTCATTACACAAATTAAAGAAGCTCTCACAGTATTCCTACAAGATAATGCTAACTCGGTGCAAGATCCCAGAATATTATGGATGTCGGTAAAGAATATGATCAAGGATTTCTCGGATAGATTTACCTCCATATTGCGCAAAAATCAAAACACAAAACTGTCTGAAATGGAAACGCTTTACTCAACGCTTTTTAATTCTTTAAAATACAACAACTCTACTAGACTAGATAACCAAGTTAACATTCTAAAGACAGAGATCAAAGCAATGTACAGACAAAAATCGGAATTGCAAATACGCAGCACTAGACAACAGCAGTACTTCCAAGGTTCTAAACCTAGTCACCTATTAGCCATGCGACTAAGAATTAATGCAAAATTTGCAGATATAACTGCCATTAGGAAACAACAAGCTCTAGTAACAGAACCCAAAATAATAAACGATACATTCAAAGAATTCTACTCCGATTTATATAACTCAGAAACGACCTTTGATCAAGACAAATTAGACACATATCTTAATCAAATTACTCTCCCTAAACTTACGGATGAAGACGCTAAACAGTTAGAAGTACCGATCACATTAGAAGAACTCAAGAAGGCCATATCCGGAATGAAAAACGGCAAAGCTCCGGGAATTGACGGTATCCCATCAGAAATGTACATTTCTTGCTGGGACATATTTGGACCCTTATTACTAAATATGATCTTATACTCAGTCAAAGAGGGAAGCTTCATTGAACACCAAAATACCGCACTCATTTCAGTTCTTCACAAAAAAGACAAAGACCCCACTGAGTGCGGTAGTTACCGTCCTTTAAGCCTCCTCGGAACCGATGTCAAACTGTACTCTAAGATATTAGCCATCAGATTGCAAAAGCATATGACGTCTTTAGTTCATCCGGACCAAACAGGCTTCATAAAAGGTCGCCTGATCAATGATAACATAAGGCGAATACTGCACGTACTAGATACAGACAAAGAGGACATCACACCTAAGGCGATACTATCCCTGGATGCTATGAAAGCATTTGACAGGTTGGAATGGTCGTTTCTATGGGCAGTATTGGAAAGGATGGGGTTAGGAAAAGGTTTCATTGATATGATTAAAGTACTATACAAGGACCCATCGGCCAGGATTACAACAGGCACATTCATCTCCGATATCTTTCCGGTATCACGCTCAGCCAGACAAGGTTGCCCTCTTAGTCCCGGACTATTCGATCTATCATTAGAACCTTTAGCACAATTTATAAGACAATCCCAACACATAGAACCAATAGTAATCAAGGGCACACATCATAAAATTAGTTTATATGCGGACGACGTAATATTGTTCATGCAAAACCCCAACAACACATTGCCGCTTATACTCAAGTTGATAGAGAACTTTGGTGATTTATCGGGATTTAAAATAAATTGGCCTAAGTCGGCTTTTCTTCCTCTTAACACCAGTGCAAAAAAAGAGACAACCCTCCCAGGTGCGATACCCATGGTCAAACATTTCAGATGCTTGGGTGTGGAAATATTTCCCACCATAAGACAAACGGTAAAGCACAATTACACAAAAATACAGAACAAAATCAAGGACGACCTGGACAGGTGGGCAAAACTTAAAAACTCAGTACAGGCAAGGGTATCAATAGTTAAGATGGATGTATTACCAAGAATCAATTTCTTCAGCTCAATGCTTCCGTTAACTCCTCCAGAGGGCTACTGGAAAAGATTACAAACCTCCACATACAAATTTATTTGGAATAACAAACCACCTCGCATAAAAAGATCCACCGCACAGAGAAATAAAGCAGACGGTGGCATGGCAGTCCCAGATTTTTTACAATATTTTAATGCCTTCACATTAAGACCATTGAAGAAGATATGGTTTGACCCCGAGGCTTTGGTATCTTGGAGAAAATTAGAAGAAAACATAGTAGCCCCACAGAGATTGAAAGACATAGCATACACTAAACTTTCAATCAAGCATTGTGAGCGAGAATTTGGCCCAATAATAACCCATGCAATCAGGACATGGCGGGAAACACAAAGGAAATTTCCTAACCCTCAAGTATGGCATAATCACACTCCCATATTCAATAACAATGCTCTCTTAATGGGAAAACGACCTATAAGATTCCCTATATGGGAAGAAAGAGGCATACACTCATTAGGGGATATTTTTAATAACAAGGGCCTCTGTAGTTATGTCGAAATATGCATAAAGTTTAACCTCACCGAGTCCACATGGCTTTTTTACATACAGTTACGACTTTGTATGAGATCTCACGGTGTTCCATTACACATACCAATTGAACACCACAGATACCACAAATTTTTCTATGAAAGAGATACATTGGGAGGTTTTGTATCAGGTTTTTATTATCAATTACTAACGTCCTCGTATGAAACCCTTCAACTAGACAATGTCTGGAGGAGGGATATACCAGACCTGGAAAATGACTTTGATTGGCAAGGAGCCTGGGCAAATGTCCGACTTACATCAAGGAACCCGGATCATCAACAAATCAATCTGAACTATATTCACAGGACATACTTGACTCCTATAAGGCTGTGCAAAATGGGGCTTATACAAGACTCCAAATGCTCCCAATGTACAAATGGGGACGAAGGAACATTTATGCACATGTATTGGGACTGCCCACCAGTTAAGGCATTCTGGAAAGATGTGTCCCAACAATTATCAATACTCGTATTTTGGAATATACCTGTACACCCCGCGGTATTGCTATTGAATGATGTTTTTGAGTTTGCAGTGAATCCACAACTAAAAAGATTGGTTTTATCGGGTATCACAGTAGCTAAAAAACTGATCGCATCACGTTGGTTTCAACCGGAAAAAATGTGCCGGAAAGTGTGGTTTCTTACATATCTCGATGTGATATATCAAGAAATATCTACAGCAAGAATTCTGGGGCTCAATGAATCCAAAATGTCAATGTGGTTAGAAGTGGTGGAGAGAATAAAAGCTAGCCTATAATGGTGGTGTCTGGTTAGGAGTGAGGGATAATGGAGGTACTATCCAAGAGGGGGTCCGGGAGGGGGGGGTTTGAGCTGGAGCATATGTGTGTAGGGTTTTAGAAAATAGGTATTAGGGGTATATTATATACTAACATTTATATAATTGTAACTTCGCTGGATATACACTGTATACGGTTAAAATGTTATTATTGACTATTTTTGTTTTATCCTGTTTCTGTACTTGCATATATTTTAACCACCTTTACTGAAAGTTTCATTATACATTGTGTGTTGAGTACTGACTTTTAATAAGTTTTGTTTTGCAATAATAAAAAAAAAAAAAAAAAAAGTGACACGTTCAGCCGAACGCACAATTGGAGGGGGGCTCCCCACCCTCCAGAACATTTACAACAAGCGTTGCAAGGGCAAGGCTAAGAGAATCATTAAAGACTCCAGTCACCCGAACAACTGCCTCTTTGAACTGCTGCGGTCAGGCAAGCGATACCGGAGTCTCAAGGCGAGCACAGAAAGACTCAGAAGAAGCTTCTATCCCCAGGCCATCAGGCTGCTAAACGAACAATGAATGAACACTACACAACAACAACCACCAAACGCACATAGCACACACATCCACACGCACACACTCACTTTAAACAAACACACTGTAGCACCCACTCCACACACTTTATAGCACACACCCACTTTAAACAAACACACTGTAGCACCCACTCCCCACACTTTATATTTATTGATGAAGGATTGCACTACAACTCGTACACCTTACTGTAAATTGTACCTAAATTGTACCTCATCCCATTTCTGCTTTGCACTATATAGTACTGTACATTAGTACACTGCATAGTATTGTATATTATATGGTAACTCAGAACATTGTACATATGTCTATACCGAACACTGTGACCTCATTTTCTTCTTCTAAATTACATGCTATACTATGTTATTTGATACTATCTTGTCTAGCACAGTCTCTGGAGCGTAACAGTAAGAAGCATTTTGTATGAAAGTATTCTGTACTTCTGTATGACAACTATTAAAGAAACTAAAGAACTAAACTTATGTCCTTAATTTGTGTTTCCTCGACTTGATTTGCCATCATGATGCTACGATTGTGCACAGTTCTTGCTGACAGGGGCATGTCTTTTATTCGTTTGATTATCTTGTCTTTATTTGGGAAGTCATCAAACAGTTCATTGGCCACATCAAGCATGAATGTTTTGGCATACTCGCCATCTGTGAATGGCTTTCCATTCCTTACTATTGCCAAAGCACCCGCAAAGGTAGCGGAATTCCCGTCACCTTGCTTGGTCCACACACGTAGTTGCTGCTGACTCGTCTGCACTCTCCGCTGTAGCTCCTCGCATGCCCTTTTCCTTTTGTCCCCCGCTGGATATTTCGATGCAAATGAAGCATGGTGCGTATCGAAGTGCCACTTTATATTTGACCGTTTCATCAATGCAATTTTATCATTGCATATTAGACATACCGCAGATCCTGCTCTCTCCACAAATGCAAATTCCTCTGTCCACGCAGCCTGGAATGCACGGTAATCATCGTCTTTTTTTCTTTTCGCCATCTTTTCCGTTACAAGGGTTGAAGCGGATTAACTAGTTGGCTATCTGATTAAATTGATTTCTTCACCTTTACAATGGCCCAGACATGCTCGCGAGCCATTGGTTCCCGACCCGACCTGTGAAATGTATCTTCAAAACTAATTTCTGTTTACTTTAAAATGACACAGTATTATTAAGAAATATCACAACTATTGTAAAATTAAATGTAAAAAAAAAAAAAAAAAAAAATTTTATGGGAGCCATATGCCGTCACCAGAAGAGCCATATATGGCTCGCGAGCCATAGGTTCCCGACCGCTGATGTGGAGGAAGAGACCTGTGTATCATAGTGTTCTGTGTCTTTACTGTAGAGAGAGAGACCTGTGTATCATAATGTTCTGTGTCTTTACACTGTAGAGAGAGAGACCTGTGTATCATTGTGTTCTGTGTCTTTACACTGTAGAGAGAGAGATGTGTGTATCATCATAGTGTTCTGTGTCTTTACACTGTAGAGAGAGAGACCTGTGTATCATAGTGTTCTGTGTCTCACTGTACAGAGAGAGACCTGTGTATCATAGTGTTCTGTGTCTTTACACTGTAGAGAGAGACCTGTGTATCATAGTGTTCTGTGTCTTTACACTGTAGAGAGAGAGACCTGTGTATCATAGTGTTCTGTGTCTCACTGTACAGAGAGAGACCTGTGTATCATAGTGTTCTGTGTCTTTACACTGTAGAGAGAGAGACGTGTGTATCATAGTGTTCTGTGCAGTGGCGGCTCTACCACTAGGGGCGCTAGGGCGCCGACCCACCTGCTGGCCAGCTGCTGTTAAATCAGAGAAGAAGACAATAAAACTTTTTCGTATAAATAATATAAACATGTTTAAAATTAATAATATTTACTCATTTTAAGTATGTTTGTATTTCCAATGCACAATATAACGTTATTATCTAAATTAAAAAAACATCGTTTTCCAGAGCAGGAAGTGACATCACGTTTTTTTTTTTTTTTTTTTTTTTTTTTTTTTTTGTCCGGGCTATACGCGATAGCGCTCTGAGTGCGCGTCACAGTTTGATCGCTGTCTCCGTCACAGCCAATCAGTGCATACGGCGTTGTGCGTTGAAATATGACTATTATGTTGGAATCCGAGCGCGATTTGAAGCGGTCTAGAAAGCAGCGTGAACTTCCGTGAGAATTTCCATAGCCGCATTTCGCGGAGACGCTCTCTGATTGGCCGACGCCAGTATTTTTTTCCATGGCAGAATTTCACAGAGACGATCTCTGATTGGCCGAATCCAATTTCTAATGTTCCAATTCTAGCTTCTAGCTTGGTTGCTGGTACTAGGACTGTTGTTTGTCTTAGAGCGTGCCGTGCCGTGACTGCAAGTTCTTTCTTTAGACTGTTAAGCTTAGGCACTCTTTCAAAGTTGGTTAAGGTTAAAGTTTGCCTTAGAGCATGGCGATAGAACGCCAGGTAGTTTGCAGTCTGTTCGAGCGGAAATGGACAAAGGAATGTACTTGTTGAGTGTTGTGCTAACGTCGACGAGCTCAGCTGAGCTAACACTTGGCTAACAAGCTATATGGCGGATATCAAGCTCTCCTGCCCTGGACGTTTCAACTAAACAGTGAGTCTCTCTCTCTCTCTCTCTCTAACGTTAGTACTAGTACTAGGCTGGTGCGGGCTAACTGGTTATCGTTCTGGGAGCTAACGTTAGTACTAGTACTAGGCTGGTGCGGGCTAACTGGCTATCGTTCTGGCAGCTAACGTTAGTACTAGTACTAGGCTGGTGCGGGCTAACTGGCTATCGTTCTGGGAGCTAACGTTAGTACTAGTACTAGGCTGGTGCGGGCTAACTGGCTATCGTTCTGGCAGCTAACGTTAGTACTAGTACTAGGCTGGTGCGGGCTAACTGGCTATCGTTCTGGCAGCTAACGTTAGTACTAGTACTAGGCTGGTGTGGGCTAACTGGCTATCGTTCTGGGAGCTAACGTTAGTAGTACTAGGCTATCGTTCCGTGATTTGTTTACTTGGTAACACGGGTTGCTAAGGAATTTAGGTTCGAGGTTGAAGAAATCTCTCTCTCTCTCTCTCTCTCTCTCTCTCTCTCTCTCTCTCTCTCTCTCTCTCTCTCTCTCTCTCTCTCTCTCTCTCTCTCTCTCTCTGCTTAACGTTAACGTTTGTAAATAGTTTTTTTAGGAGCAGTACTACTGCTGGCCATTCATGAAGCGAGACATTGCTGATTGTTTATTTATCGATGGCTCATTGATTTAACTACTGCAGCTCTCTCGGATTGAAAATACGTGGATTATGGCTTGTTCAATATCGTCTATGTTTGAATGAATGAATGAGAACTTTATTAACAGATTGCAGAATGGGTACAATACAGTACGGCTCAATACACACAATTGTTAAGGGGATGCAGACCAGAGAAAGACGTTTGTCTTGTTTACATCAGGGTCCCAGATTTTCGATTCATATCGATAGTTTAATAGCTAGCCTTGGCTCGTTTAACAATATGCAAAATATGTGTACAGCCCTGTACTCATACTGAAGTTATTCTTGGTATATAATAGGTCTGATTGTGTAACGAATCGATTCCACGTCGCGCTGTGTGTGAGAGAGAGAAGGAGAGAGGGAGAGATCTGCCTGTGTTTGTAGACGGGCGAGTTTTGTTTCTAACTTTTCTATTTATATATTGTGTTTCAAGTTGTGAATTAGAGTCTAGACTATACTTTATTTGACTGGTTGTGTGTTGTTGTAGTAACAGCTGAGCGACTCGTTCATAAGAGCCGATTCATTGCAGTGAGCGTGAGTCGAATCGCTCACGTCTTGCCATGAGTGTTGCGTGGTACTGTACTGTACTGTACAAAATATTTGGTATAGCGCCCCTAGTGGCGAAGTACCCAGCGGCCGCTACTGGTTCTGTGTCTTTACACTGTAGAGAGAGAGACCTGTGTATCATAGTGTTCTGTGTCTTTGACTCTTTACACTGTAGAGAGAGAGAGAGACCTGTGTATCATAGTGTTCTGTGTCTTTACTGTAGAGAGAGAGACCTGTGTATCATAGTGTTCTGTGTCTTTACACTGTAGAGAGAGAGACCTGTGCTGTGTATCATAGTGTTCTGTGTCTTTACACTGTAGAGAGAGACCTGTGTATCATAGTGTTCTGTGTCTTTATATAACCAATGCGTTGTGTACTTTTTTAATTGAACGACAGACACTTGCTCCACGGTCTTGGGTGATTTATTCTGGTAACACACAAAAGATCCTGGTTAGACAGGTTATGTGGTCGGCTCATCAGACCCCTCGAACACCGTTCACATGGGCTACTTCCTCATGTAATGGTCAATATAATAACATGAAATAAACAATGTACAATCAAATGACAATATTTTGTACCTGGTAACACACAAAAGATCCTGGTTAGACAGGTTATGTGGTCGGCTCATCAGACCCCTCGAACACCATTCACTACAGAAGAATTGGGAATAATTAGCCTATTAACATGTGGGCTAGTTATATACATTTTCGACACCATCTCACTTAATTATTATTTTAACACATTTACCATAGGGTCGCTACCTTCTACAATTTATTGTCAACATGCCTACATTAATACTTCCAACTAGTAGTGAGAGTTAAACATTTAGGAATGTTATGTTCATTCTGGGTGTACATCTGTGAACCTCATGTAATGGTGCCACGCTAACGTGAACACTTGGGTTGAAGCCCACAAGGAAACGCCCGCCAACCAATAAGAATCCCTAGAACCATTAAGTGCCATGCTATTGGGTCTTAGTTACCTTGACAAGTGGAATCACAATAAACTCTGTTACATTCCCCCCTGCTGAATTCCACTTGCCCACACACTCCCAACAGAAAAGGAAAGAACACTAAAAAATGTATCCAAACCAGGCACAAAACACTACAGCATAATACAAATTACATTAAAAGAAAATCACATCTTATATAAAAAAAAATTTAAATGCCAAGTCTAATTTGAGGATGCAGACCCTGCAATAAAACAGTCACACGTAGTCCAGTCAAAAGACTATTCTTCACAAGAATTAGAAAAGCAATTGGTCGGCCAAACCCCTTACTCCTCATAGGCGAAACATGCCTGTTACATGTTAAATATACACTATGACTGTTAACTGCTCAAATTAAACCCAAAACGTCCAGAGACCGGATCCCTCCCCAGAACCCAGCCTCCCATCAACACCATGTGAGACTCTCTCACAAAAGGCACAGTCAAAAAAAAATCCTCTGACTAGAATAAAGATGATAACAAATAAAACAGAAATACCCTGAACCCCAACTGGGTGAAAAATTCAAACTATCTCATATCTATGATCCATCATCTCAATTAACCGTGACACAGGCTTAAATAACCTGCCTGCTCTCGACCTAACATGACTCAATGACCTTACAACTACAACTGAAATGGCAGTATTGTGTTGTGTGGTGATAGGTGCATCTTTGTCATTCATGTCAGACATGGAAGTACATGTGCGGTCAGTATGAGACCTGTTATCATCAGACAGTCCATCATTCACATGTGCACTCTCAGGCTCAATTGAATCTTGAGGTACCAGTGCCCCAAGGATATTGCCAAGTAGAGCAGGGTAGTCAGGCTGTGATGATCCCAGAGCCGGATCAAGTAGAGCAGGGTAGTCAGGCTGTGATGATCCCAGAGCTGGATCAAGTAGAGCAGGGTAGTCAGGCTGTGATGACCCCAGAGCTGGATCAAGACTTGGAGGGTCCTGGGCACCATCATCCTCCTGGCCCATGACACTAGTCCCCTCTGCAGGCAATTCTGACACCCAGACACTGGTTCTGTACTCAGCAGAAACCGATGAAGCTCCATCCTCATCTTCATGGTTACGCCGCTCACTGAGATCTTCAGACTCAGACATGTCAGACATGTCCATCTCCTCCTCAGAAGCAGCATCCGAGATCGGGAGGAAGTTGACTGGTGTTATCAGATTCCTATGCACTGTTTTCACTTGGCCAGTGGAGCCATGCTGAATCTTGAAAGTGTGACTGTCAACATTCATCCCAACAACATGGTAGATGGTGTTCTCCCACCGATCAGCAAGCTTCCGTTTACCACGCTCTCCCTTGTTGGCCAACAATACCCGGTCACCAACTTCAACAGGTGCTCCCCGAACTTTTCGGTTGTATATGTCACCATGCCTCCTCAACTGCTTGACTGCGGTGGCTTGTGCTATTCCCATAGCTTCCTTCAGATCCTTCCGCAAGAGCTGGATGTACTTATCATAGTTCACAACCTCAGGGTTGTCCAGAACCGTACTGAAGACCATGTCAACAGGCAGTGTCTGTATTCTGCCAAACATTAGCAAGAATGGTGCATATCCGGTGGTCTCATGGATAGTGCAATTGTAGGCGAATGTGAGAGACTTGAGTGCCTGCGGCCATCTGTGCTTTGCCTTTGGAGGCAGAGCCCTTATCATGTTTCCCAGAGTCCTATTCATCCTCTCACATGATCCATTGCCCATTGGATGATAAGGTGTGGTGTGGGACTTTTGAACACCAGCAACATTCAAGAGCTCAGCGATCAAAGCACTCTCAAAATTGGCTCCCCTATCGGAGTGAATGCGTCTCGGAAAACCATACACGCAGAAATAGTTATGCCACAACTGATGAGCCACAGCCTTAGCAGTTTGATTTGGGCACAAAAAGGCGTTTGCCATCTTGGTGAAGTGGTCCGTAGCGACAAGCACATCCAAGGACTTGTTTGCAGAATCCTCAGCACACCAGAAGTCTATGCTCACAAGTTCAAGGGGCTCAGTCGTTATGATGTTCTCCAATGGTGCTCTGGCTTCAGGCTCAGGAGTCTTGCTCATCACGCATCGCCGACAGCACCTCACATACTCCCTCACATCTTTCTCCAGGCCTTGCCAGTAGAACCGCTGTCTGGTAAGGTACAAAGTCCGCTGTTGGCCCTGGTGACCAGCCTCATCATGGACACCTTTCAACACCATGGCTTGCAGCGAAGCGGGGACCACATACAGATACATCTTCTTCTTTGTAACTGTGTTCCTTGACAGGTGATACAGCACACCCCTCCTCATTGTTAGCTTATCCCAGCCCCTCAGTGACCGAAGGACATCAACAGACTCCTGAGCACGCTCTCTTCTTGAAGGTCTTCGTCCTCTCTCAACAAAGGAAATCACTCGTCAGACGATGAAGTGCACTAGGCCGGATGAAAGGCTCTCTGCTCAGGGCATCTGCAACAATATTTTTGGGACCAGGGATGTATTTGATGTCAAACTGGTATGGGGCTAGCTTAGCAACCCATCTCTGTTCACACGCATCCAGTTTTGCCTTGGACAAGATGTACGTTAACGGGTTGTTATGAGTCCATACTGTGAACTGGTGTCCCCTCAACCAATGGTGGAACTTGTCACAGACTGCCCATTTCATAGCAAAAAATTCCAGTCTATGCGCCGGATACTTCGACTGTGCATAGGTGAGCGACTTGCTTGCGAAAGCAATTGGTCTTGCTGTTGTCCCACCCGCAGGCACCTGTGACAAAACTGCACCAAGGCCATTACTGGAGGCATCCCCTGAGAGCAGGAAAGATTCACTGAAATCAGGATGGGCCAAAACGACCCGGTCCAGTAAGGCCTGCTTCAGCTGATGGAAAGCATCCCGGCACTCATCTGTCCAATCTGCCGCAGTCATTGTCCATCGAGGAGGCCGGCATTTCTTACCTTTCCAACGAGGAGCCTTGTTCCCAGTCGTAAGTCCAAACAGCGGTTTGGCTATGGCGGAACAGCCCTCAATGAATTGCTGGTAGTATACCACCATTCCCAGGAATGACCGGATCTTTCGCTGTGATGGAATCTCTGTACCTTCTTCCATGAGGTCAGCTTCTGTCAGCGCAGTGATGGCTTTTACCTTGTCAGAGTCCGTAGCGATGCCATCAGAACTAACGACATGTCCCAGGAACCTCACAGAGCTCTGCAAGAAATGACATTTCTTCGGAGCCAATTTAAGGTTGTGAGCCTTAAGTCGTTCGAAGACCATTTCCAGGCGCTCCAAGGCCAGGTCTTCTGTAGGCGCGAACACCAGGACATCATCCAGATAGCACAGTAGACTGAGGAAGTTCTGATCCCCAAAGATGTTAAGCATCATCCGCATGAAGGTGGCAGGGCTGTTGCACAGACCCTGTGGCATGCGGTTGTATTCGTATAGTCCGAATGGCGATGTAAAGGCTGTATACTTCCGGTCATCCTCGTGCATCTCAACATTGTAGTAGCCAGAGGTGAGGTCCATGGTGGAGAAGTAGGCGTTGCCACCCAATGCTGCAAGAGCATCAGCCTGGTGTGGAAGAGGATGGGCGTCTTTGATGGTGCGTGCGTTAATCCATCGGAAGTCATTACAGAGTCTCAGGTCTCCCGACTTCTTCCAAACAATGACCAAAGGTGAAGCAAACTCACTATTTGACTTCCTTATGATCTCTTGTTCTTCCATCTCACTCAACGCCAGCCTGAGCTTCTCATACTGATTAGGTGGAACTCGTCTGTATGGCAAGCGAAAGGGTTTCTCATCACTGAGTCGAATCCGGTGAAGACAGCCTGTAGCCCTTCCACAGTCTAACTTATGCCTGGAAAATATAGACTGGTACTGAGCTATCAGATGCACAAGTTTTTCTTTACCCGAAGAGGACACATCACAGGAATCAAGATCTATGTCAGACAACCCTAAACCATGTAAGACTGAATCAGGACTGCCATCACATCCACCAGGTTCCTCTTCTCTGTCACATCTGTCCGATAAGGTGGATGTATCATCAGTCAGACTCGATTCATCACGGTGGTTATCATCTGCCCTCTGCACCTGTTACTGCAAAAGGGGTGGTGAATCGTCATCCACCTCAGAGCAGTCAAAATCCTCCAAGGCCATGCATGGATAAACGTCAGCAAGCTTGGCATTTCGTCTGAGGGTCACTGATCTACCAGAGGGATTTATCACCTTCATCGGCAGCCATCCATCATTCCTCAGCAGGGCCACTGTCTTCCCAATCAGGACTGATCCCGGTCTTGACTTCACACAGCTGGGCTCCAGAATGACAGCACTACCAGCTGAGATGTTGTTCACACTCTGTAACCTGCCCCATACCAAATGTTCACTGAAGGGCTCTAGAGTCACGGCTCTTTTTATTTTCACGTCCCCACTTTGTCAGGGATGTAATTTCCTGTCCACATCTCCACATTGGCCATCAAACTCAATAACTTGTGGTGTTCAGCTTCACCGTGTTCAGATGTGGGCCCCTTGTTCCACAAGTCCCCTGATATCTTTAGCTGACGAATCAAGTACTTTAGGAGGTTACTGCCAGCGATGAGGTCATCTCCCTGATTTTCAACCACGAATGTTGGGACAGTCACACGACAGCCAAACACCTCCATCTCCAGCTCACACACTCCTAAGGGTGTAGTCTTTGATCCACCGCATCCCACAAGAATCGCGTCTGTTGGGCTCAATGCAGGGCTTTTCAACACTCCTTCCTGTAAGAGTTGTGGCAAAATCTTTGCACTCAACGAACAAGCCATCGACCCACTGTCGAGCATGGCCCTCACCTCAACTTTGCCGCCAAGCAATACTTTTGCATGAAACAGATCGTCATAAGGGGACAGCTTCTGTGTATTCTGCATTACAACTTCAGTCACTGTTCTCATTTCACTACACACACTCTTGTAAATGGACTCTAAATCATCATCTCTCATTACTGGGGTATCGATAGAAGGCCCAACACCCACCCCCCCCCCCAATGCTGGCCCTCTAGTTTCCCTGTTGCCAAGAGGTGGGTTCTGAAGACACCACACCAGATGGTTGCCACACTGTAGACTTGGGGCATTCCGCACGGGCATGGCCAGATGCATAGCAGAGAAAGCAGAGGTGATTGGCCACACAATGGGAACGTGTGGTATGCCCAACATCCCTGCACACCTCACAGGCCACCGGGGGCCTGCCTCTGTTATTTTGGCCTCTTGGATACTGACTGTCTGTCCTACCCTGAAACTGGCGCTGCTGAGGCCTTTGCTCAAGAACACGCTCCAGCATACCGATGATACGCTCCAATTGGTCCGTGGGCCCCTGGGAAGCCTGAGTTGTAGGCATTGGAGCAGGCTCAATAGTAGGCTTAGCAACAGGTGATGTGGGATGACCAGCTGCACCGACTTCCTGTCGCAGCGTAGTGATGGCAGGGGTTACCTTTGGCCAGGAGGATTGTCTCGGATTCCTTCTGTGTTCAACCAGCCTCTCATGGACATCCGCAGCTGTCCACTGTGGTAAAGGCTTGCACTTGAATATGAGAGACAGTTCAGGGTCAGGGCAATGTCTAATAAACATGGCTGTGAGCTCACGAGATGGATCGTCAATTGTCTTACTCTGTCTCTTTAGACCAGACCTGGGCATTGTACGGCCCGCGGGCCGGATCCGGCCCGCGGGATGATTCTGACCGGCCCGCGAAAGATTACATGATAATAAAAAAAAATAAAAAAAAAATAAAAAAAAATATTTTCATTTAATTTTTTTTTTTTTTTTTTTTTTTTACTTTTTTTTTCGTGTCAACGTTCACACGCACAGTATACGCTTAGGAGACATGCTCAGAAGATGTTGGTTCTCTTTGGATCCACCTACATACAGTATGTGAACAGACATTCTCAGTCATGACGTTTACCAAGTCCAGGTACAGATCCTCTCTCACTGATGAACATCTGGCAGCTGTGCTTCGCATCTCCACCTCAGACATGCAACCTGACTTTGATGGACTTGTTAAAGCTCAACAGAGACTGGATTTCTCACACTGAATGAAAAAAAAGAACTGAAGAACACTAAAATGTGGAAATATAACAAGTGAAATGGGACACTTGATCTTTTTTTTTTTCTTTTTTTTGCACAGTTCTGAAAACATTAAATGTTTAATATAGGCATGTAAAGTAAAAAAGGCTACAAAACTGGGACACTTTTCTTTACACAGTTCAGTGACATGTTTTGTTTATTTTTGCTATAAGATGATGTGATGTCTTTAGAAAGCTAAGAAAATCCTTGTTTCAATAGTATATGAAACTTAAAATGCCCTTTGTTATTAATGTTTCACATTTTGTTTATCATTTTGGAAATAAATTCTATTTGAATAAATGATATTTTTGAAAGCTAACCTCACCTTTTAATTGCCAAATAATAACATACACTCTTACCAGGGGTCAAAACAATGCCATTTACTGCTTTTTATATAGAAATAAAATGTATATTATGCATAATTGAGTTTGGAATTTTGGCCCGGCCCCCCAACATATTTTCAGTTGCTCATTCGGCCCCCCGGGAAAAATAATTGCCCACCCCTGCTTTAGACAGTCCTCGGTCACGTCCATAGCCCTGTTTAGTCTGAGCCAATAATCAAAAGGTTGCTCACCAGAGAATGGGATGGTGGAATAAAAGTCAGCTAACGGCATGGTGGAGAAAGCAGTGTCACTAAAGTGCTGTTTTAGCATATCAAAAATAGGACCTGGGCCACTAGACAGATCAAAAGAGGGGTTACTGCGTATGCTTACTCTCACCACCTCTCGTGCCCTCCCCATGAGCCTACTCATGACCTCCTCAGCCTGCTCTGCCACTGAGATCCCCCTTTTTTGCAAGTATATCCTGACTACTGACTCCCATTCATACACTGTGCATGTATCAGAGCCATCACCTCTAAAGCACACTGGCTCCCTAATCTCAGACTTCACCACCATGTTTACCAGGGAAGGGACCGTCCCGCCTGAGTTGAATGTGCTTGCTGCAACATTGTACCCCATCCCACTGCTCCCCTTTGACTCTAGGCATGCAGCAATACTCTCCCCTATGGAGATCCCAATCTGCTTCGCTATGCCTGCTACCATCTCCACTGAAGGATCTCCAATATTTGTGTCAGGTACTTCCGATTTAACTGCACTCAGTTGTGGCGGACCAGAGTAACTGTCATTGACATCTGATAACTCTCCAAGATTAGGCATAGGTGTAGATGTGAGAGGTGAATGCTGAAAACTGGTGCTAGTCCTCCCAACTAATGGAATCGGAGTGTACCTCATTGCCCCCCTCCCAACTCCAGAGTATTCACCACCCTCCATCTGCAGAAGTATCCAGTATACTGTAAAAAAAAAAAAAAAATCCTAATAATCAGACTTTACCAGTACTCTTGTCCACCAAATAGTCAACCTATCTTGAACGACACCATACTAGTATCAATGAAAGAAAATAAAAAGAAAATCAGCAAGCTGATCACACTATCAGTAAAAGAAAACACAGAATGTTATGTAAAATCACCTACACCATACTAGTATCAATGAAAGAAAATAAAAATAAAATCAGCAAGCTGATCACACTATCAGTAAAAGAAAACACAGAATGTTATGTAACATCACCTATAATACCAAAAAGAGAACCTCTTATATTTTAGAAACCTGTGTGAAAGTGTATTAGGAATCACCAAAAACCACAGTAGGCTACAGATAACTATAGTAGTTGAATAAAAATGTCTTAAATCCCTGCTCCACTCAAATCAGAACACAATGTGTTCGTTCTGATAAATAGATCAACATTGCCACCTTGTGGCGTATGTGCAATACTGCGCTCTGCTACCTGAGGGAAAACTTCAACTCGTTTTCAATCTGATAAATGATCCGATGCTGCCACCTTGTGGCGAATGTGCAACACCGCACCTTTATTTAACCAGCCTCCTGTTCATATAGCGTGAGTCACACGGACTCACTCTGCTGCAACACTGCGCTCGGATTGTTCATATATAGCGCGAGTCAGGCGGACTCACTCAGCTGCAACACCAGTAGGAATCTTCTGGAACGTGGCGAATCCCTCGATGACGATTCCAGAAGCACGGTCGCGGCACCATTATAACCAATGGCTGCGTTGTGTACTTTTTTAATTGAACGACAGACACTTGCTCCACGGTCTTGGGTGATTTATTCTGGTAACACACAAAAGATCCTGGTTAGACAGGTTATGTGGTCGGCTCATCAGACCCCTCGAACACCGTTCACATGGGCTGCTTCCTCATGTAATGGTCAATATAATAACATGAAATAAACAATGTACAATCAAATGACAATATTTTGTACCTGGTAAGACACAAAAGATCCTGGTTAGACAGGTTATGTGGTCGGCTCATCAGACCCCTCGAACACCGTTCACTACAGAAGAATTGGGAATAATTAGCCTATTAACATGTGGGCTAGTTATATACATTTTCGACACCATCTCACTTAATTATTATTTTAACACATTTACCATAGGGTCGCTACCTTCTACAATTTATTGTCAACATGCCTACATTAATACTTCCAACTAGTAGTGAGAGTTAAACATTTAGGAATGTTATGTTCATTCCGGGTGTTCATCTGTGAACCTACCATGGGCTGCTTCCTCATGTAATGGTGCCACGCTAACGTGAACACTTGGGTTGAAGCCCACAAGGAAACGCCCACCAACCAATAAGAATCCCTAGAACCATTAAGTGCCATGCTATTGGGTCTTAGTTACCTTGACAAGTGGAATCACAATAAACTCTGTTACATTTACACTGTAGAGAGAGAGACCTGTGTATCATAGTGTTCTGTGTCTTTACACTGTAGAGAGAGAGACCTGTGTATCATAGTGTTCTGTGTCTTTACACTGTAGAGAGAGAGACCTGTGTATCATAGTGTTCTGTGTCTTTACTGTAGAGGAAGAGACCTGTGTATCATAGTGTTCTGTGTCTCACTGTAGAGAGAGAGACCTGTGTATCATAGTGTTCTGTGTCTTTACACTGTAGAGAGAGACCTGTGTATCATAGTGTTCTGTGTCTTTACACTGTAGAGAGAGAGACCTGCGTATCATAGTGTTCTGTGTCTTTACTGTAGAGGAAGAGACCTGTGTATCATAGTGTTCTGTGTCTCACTGTAGAGAGAGAGACCTGTGTATCATAGTGTTCTGTGTCTTTACACTGTAGAGAGAGAGAGAGAGAGAGAGACCTGTGTATCATAGTGTTCTGTGTCTTTACACTGTAGAGAGAGAGAGAGAGACCTGTGTATCATAGTGTTCTGTGTCTTTACACTGTAGAGAGAGACCTGTGTATCATAGTGTTCTGTGTCTTTACTGTAGAGGAAGAGACCTGTGTATCATAGTGTTCTGTGTCTCACTGTAGAGAGAGAGACCTGTGTATCATAGTGTTCTGTGTCTTTACACTGTAGAGAGAGAGAGAGAGAGAGAGACCTGTGTATCATAGTGTTCTGTGTCTTTACACTGTAGAGAGAGAGAGAGAGAGAGAGACCTGTGTATCATAGTGTTCTGTGTCTTTACACTGTAGAGAGAGACCTGTGTATCATAGTGTTCTGTGTCTCACTGTAGAGAGAGAGACCTGTGTATCATAGTGTTCTGTGTCTTTACTGTAGAGAGAGACCTGTGTATCATAGTGTTCTGTATCTTTACTGTAGAGAGAGAGACCTGTGTATCATAGTGTTCTGTGTCTTTACTGTAGAGAGAGAGACCTGTGTGTCATAGTGTTCTGTGTCTCACTGTAGAGAGAGAGACCTGTGTATCATAGTGTTCTGTGTCTCACTGTAGAGAGAGAGACATGTGTATCATAGTGTTCTGTGTCTTTACTGTAGAGAGAGAGACCTGTGTATCATAGTGTTCTGTGTCTTTACTGTAGAGAGAGAGACCTGTGTATCATAGTGTTCTGTGTCTTTACACTGTAGAGAGAGAGACCTGTGTATCATAGTGTTCTGTGTCTTTACACTGTAGAGAGAGAGACCTGTGTATCATAGTGTTCTGTGTCTTTACTGTAGAGAGAGAGACCTGTGTATCATAGTGTTCTGTGTCTTTACTGTAGAGAGAGAGACCTGTGTATCATAGTGTTCTGTGTATTTACTGTAGAGAGAGACCTGTGTATCATAGTGTTCTGTGTCTTTACACTGTAGAGAGAGACCTGTGTATCATAGTGTTCTGTGTCTCACTGTAGAGAGAGAGACCTGTGTATCATAGTGTTCTGTGTCTTTACTGAAGAGAGAGAGACCTGTGTATCATAGTGTTCTGTGTCTTTACTGTAGAGAGAGACCTGTGTATCATAGTGTTCTGTGTCTTTACTGTAGAGGAAGAGACCTGTGTATCATAGTGTTCTGTGTCTTTACTGTAGAGAGAGAGACCTGTGTATCATAGTGTTCTGTGTCTTTACTGTACACTCTTAAAAAAAATTATTTTTACGGGACTTTCAATGTATTATTTTACAGATTACTTTTGTTTTTCTACTTTAAGTGTAAATCCCATAAAAATACAGGAAATTCAATAAAAATACAGTAAATAACCTTTAATACAAATATTAACCATTAAATAAAGGTTGTAATCTGTAGATTGATTTAATAAGAAATTATATTTTTTTTACAGGATTATTCCATTGCTTAATTGTCTTGAATGTTAAATTACATGTAAAACACCTAGAATATACATAATTTTACTGTATGTGAAAATAAGGCAACTTTCTGTTTTTTTGCTGTTAAACTTTAAATGTAATGTTAAATAATGTTAAAAAAGAGAATAATATAATTAAAAAACAGTAGAAACCTTCAGTTATTCTACAGGTAATTCTTTTTAAATACATGTATTTGCTTAATTGTGTTGAATGTTAAATTACATTGAATTGTATGTAAAAACACATAAGATACTCATCATTTTACTGAATGTGAAAATAAGGCAACTTTCAGTATTTAAAAAAAATACGATCAAACTCCTTCAATAAAGTGACAGAACTTAAAGTTCAGCAGTGAAACACTGTTATTTCACAGGTTTTTCCTACATTTATCATGAAACACCTTCAATTAAGTGACATAACTAAAAGTTCAGCAGTGAAATACTGTCATTTGACAGTATTTTCCTAAATTATTACGATCAAACTCCTTCAATTAAGTGACAGAACTTAAAGTTCAGCAGTGAAACACTGTTATTTCACAGGTTTTTCCTACATTTATGATGAAACACCTTCAATTAAGTGACATAACTTAAGTTCAGCAGTGAAACACTGTTATTTTACAGGTTTCCCCATAATTATTACAATCAAACTCCTTCAATTAAGTGACAGAACTTCGTTCAGCAGTGAAACGCTGTTATTTGGCAGGTTTTTCCTACATTTATGATGAAACACCTTCAATTAAGTGACATAACTAAAAGTTCAGCAGTGAAATACTGTCATTTGACAGTATTTTCCTAAATTATTACGATCAAACTCCTTCAATTAAGTGACAGAACTTAAAGTTCAGCAGTGAAACACTGTTATTTCACAGGTTTTTCCTACATTTACGATGAAACACCTTCAATTAAGTGACATAACTTAAGTTCAGCAGTGAAACACTGTTATTTTACAGGTTTCCCCATAATTATTACAATCAAACTCCTTCAATTAAGTGACAGAACTTCGTTCAGCAGTGAAACGCTGTTATTTGGCAGGTTTTTCCTACATTTATGATGAAACACCTTCAATTAAGTGACATAACTAAAAGTTCAGCAGTGAAATACTGTCATTTGACAGTATTTTCCTAAATTATTACGATCAAACTCCTTCAATTAAGTGACAGAACTTAAAGTTCAGCAGTGAAACACTGTTATTTCACAGGTTTTTCCTACATTTACGATGAAACACCTTCAATTAAGTGACATAACTTAAGTTCAGCAGTGAAACACTGTTATTTTACAGGTTTCCCCATAATTATTACAATCAAACTCCTTCAATTAAGTGACAGAACTTCGTTCAGCAGTGAAACGCTGTTATTTGGCAGGTTTTTCCTACATTTATGATGAAACACCTTCAATTAAGTGACATAACTAAAAGTTCAGCAGTGAAATACTGTCATTTGACAGTATTTTCCTAAATTATTACGATCAAACTCCTTCAATTAAGTGACAGAACTTAAAGTTCAGCAGTGAAACACTGTTATTTCACAGGTTTTTCCTACATTTACGATGAAACACCTTCAATTAAGTGACATAACTTAAGTTCAGCAGTGAAACACTGTTATTTTACAGGTTTCCCCATAATTATTACAATCAAACTCCTTCAATTAAGTGACAGAACTTCGTTCAGCAGTGAAACGCTGTTATTTGGCAGGTTTTTCCTACATTTATGATGAAACACCTTCAATTAAGTGACATAACTAAAAGTTCAGCAGTGAAATACTGTCATTTGACAGTATTTTCCTAAATTATTACGATCAAACACCTTCAATTAAGTGACATAACTTAAGTTCAGCAGTGAAACACTGTTATTTTACAGGTTTCCCCATAATTATTACAATCAAACTCATTCAATTAAGTGACAGAACTTCGTTCAGCAGTGAAACACTGTTATTCTACAGGTTTTTCCAAAATGATTACAATCAAACTCCTTCAATTAAGTGACAGAACTTAAAGTTCAGCAGTGAAACACTGTTATTTCACAGGTTTTTCCTACATTTACGATGAAACACCTTCAATTAAGTGACATAACTTAAGTTCAGCAGTGAAACACTGTTATTTTACAGGTTTCCCCATAATTATTACAATCAAACTCATTCAATTAAGTGACAGAACTTCGTTCAGCAGTGAAACACTGTTATTCTACAGGTTTTTCCAAAATGATTACAATCAAACTCCTTCAATTAAGTGACAGAACACAAAGTTCAGCAGTGAATTTTTTTTTACAGATATTTGCTATATATTCTCTGTATTTTTACAGCCCAACTGCTGTATACAAATTCAAAATTACATTCAAATTACCTATTATTTGAAATCCCTTTAAAAGTATCTGGACAAGACATTTTTCTTTTTTAAATGTCAATGCACATTAGGGAAAATGAATGATGTTCAAATAAAAGCCCAAGTTCTAATCTCTCGGTTTTCATTTCATGTTTCAATCTGCTCCAGAGGCTGATATAAAAGGTTTTATTAACTGACAATTCTGAAAATCTTTCCAAAAAACCCTAATTGCATAGGTTTTAATAGGAGTTTTTAGCAGGCGTTTTATGTCTAAATGGGTTAAGTATTCATTTTGCATGGTCTCAGCTGCACTCCAGTTCAACAACCCACAAGCAAGCACTCTTCTCAGTATATTTGGAGTACATACAGTTGATATATACAGTTGATATACCTTGTAAAAGTCAGTACAGTTAATGTGTCAAAAGTAGAAATAAGCATTTAAAAGCTCTATTCTCCAATGTGGATGATAATCTGCCAATGGTGAAAAGGAAACGACTATATCTAGCATAATATTGTATAGTGCTGAGAGATGAGTCGGCGGTGGTGTCTCGAAGGAGAGCGGTATTTATTAGCACAACATTTTATATGGAAATCACAACATTTATATGGAATGTCACTGTAAACCAGTGTTCATTTTGGCAGCTATTTTCATTTTAGTTTTAGTCTTAGTAATGTGTCAAGTGCTCCTTTTTCGTTTATCATATTTAGTCATTTTCATTTATTTTTTTCGTTTAGTCAGTTTTAGTCAACTAAAATGTCTGAGCATTTTAGTAAACGGATGACATTTTTGTCTATTTTTAGTCAATGGAAAAAAACTTGGCAGAAGTCAGAAATAGTCAACATGGAACATATTCTGATTTAAATTGCGTATTTATTTTTTAACCTATAGGGGAATCTGAGTCGGCGGCACAAGTAATAAACAGGAAGGGTGCAGCACTCACTGTCGATCTGTGAATGGAGAAATAACTTAATAAGACAGTCACATTATGTCTGGCCTTGCTCACCTGGCAGCGATTTATTTGAAAATATTAAATAACAGTAACAGCAGCCAGTGTAACAGTGTCAACAACACTAACAGGATACTGTGTTTTGTAAACAAACAAACACAGTAGTAGTTGAACTTGAGTAGATAATAGTACAGTACAATAGTGTATAGTACACACAGTAGCAATCTGATTGCAATCTGCTTGCATAAACATAAAATGATAAATCACATTTTGAGGTTGTTGTGTAAAGTGCCACATGGTGATGGAAGGTCTGGTTAGGGGTTAGATTTAGAGGTGGTCTAGGTTTGGTTAGGGGTTAGAGTTAGAGATGGTCTAGAGGTCTGGTTATGGCCTCTATTAACCAGACCTAGACCACCTCTGACTCTAACCCCTAACCAGACCAAGACCACCTCTCTGACTCTAACCCCTAACCAGACCTAGACCACCTAGGCTCTTACTCTAACCCCCAAGTTAAGTTTGGTGATGGTCATTGGTCAGTGCTGGGCTGCTGCTGGCAGCGGTTTATTCTATAACAACATGATACTGTAAACTAAACACAGTAGTACACACTGATTGTAATCTGCTTGCATAAAAACATACATTCTGAGGTCAGTGTACTGTTAAAGTGCCACATGGAAGAGGTCTGGTTAGTGGTTAGAGTTAGAGGTGGTCTAGGTCTGGTTAGGGGTTAGAGTTAGAGGTGGTCTAGGTCTGGTTATGGCCTCTATTAACCAGACCTAGACCACCTCTGACTCTAACCCCTAACCAGACCTAGACCACCTAGGCTCTGACTCTAACACCTAAGTTAAGTTTGGTGATGGTCATTGGTCAGTGCTGGGCTGCTGCTGGCAGCGGTTTATTCTATAACAACATGATACTGTAAACTAAATACAGTAGTACTAGTAGTACACACTGATTGCAATCTGCTTGCATAAAAATATACATTCTGAGGTCAGTGTACTGTTAAAGTGCCACATGGAAGAGGTCTGGTTAGTGGTTAGAGTTAGAGGTGGTCTAGGTCTGGTTAGGGGTTAGAGTTAGAGGTGGTCTAGGTCTGGTTATGGCCTCTATTAACCAGACCTAGACCACCTCTGACTCTAACCCCTAACCAGACCTAGACCACCTCTAACTCTAACCCCTAAGTTACGGTTGGTGATGGTCAGTGCTGTATTCTATAACAGTGTAAACGTCCGTGCGGAACCAAAGTGCTCAACCATAATATACTATAATGTGTATATGTACTGTATATCACTTTATATACATGCCAACACTAATTTATTAATCATATTGTAAATAAGCTGTGTATACCAACTATGGGGTGCTCTTTGCCATGTGTGTATGGATATATATATATATATATATATATATATATATATATATATATATATATATATATATATATATATATATATATATATATATACATACACACACATACATATCCATGGCAAAGAGCACCCCAGTTGGTGTACAGCTTATTATTTATAATATGATACAGTATTTATGGGATAAATATATATGCGTGTGTGTATATGTGTATGTATACAGTATATACAGAACAATGCTATAAACATCATGTATGAATATGTATCATGTATGAATATGTGCAGGTATATATGTGTATAAAAAATGGGAGTCTTCAGGCGTAGGCCCGGCAAGCTATATAGTGCTTCTCCCTAGCCCTTTTCGGACAATGCTGCAACAGCAGCTGGTAAAACTTGCGATTTATGACCATTGTCATGTGTCCAATATAAAAATTAACTGAACTGAAAACAAGAATGTTATTCATCCTCTTTCTTCCAGTGCTGCTGTATCTTGTTTCGCTTCATTTTAGTCCTGATGGCTCTGGATTCTCTGTAATACACACAAACAGAAATACTATTTCAATCAACCTCATGGAGAAATAAAGAAGAAATTGCATCAGATTGATGTCCAAATCTTCAGAATTTGGACATGAGACCATTCTGATCTTGTGAGCTCACGTTTCACTGACCACATCATTCTGGCAAATCTCCATAGAGAGAAGTTTGTAATCTACGAGAAGAGGTGGTTTAGGTGTGACAACAGTGAGAAGCAACTGTTCATTTCAAAACACCAATGGCGGAGGTTAGCGTAGATGCTGCTATTAACATTAGTTATATCTGAAATGAAATGAGTTTCTTAATTGGAAGAGCAAAGAACAGCACTGAAGGTTTTCTTTCCTGTGGAAACTGTATTCGCTTTACTCCCGACCTTGTGGTGGAAAGAATTAGATTTACCTGAATAGAGGTTGATCCGATCACCTGCCAAATAGTTTTGAAAAAAGGGACATGAAATAAATCACAAGTAATCAAATGAATTAACAGCAAACTCACCAGTCATTCCAGCCAGTCATGCTCTGATATCTTCGATATGAGTGACAGGACCTTGGGATTGACTGCGAGACACTTCTTATTGCCTTGTTTGTGGACTTTTGAGCCCTTGTCCGGATTTATCTTGAACATGCATCTGTAGAGGAGTGGTACATAAAAGGATTGACATCGTTATCAAATGGTGTACATTTACACAATTCCGTTCATTCTCACATTGGTGGGCCTTGGCTGCATACCGTGATACTGCTATAGCCTATGTGTGTGCTGCTCTCAATGAATGTTTGAAAGAATGGGCTCTGTCACTCATGCCCTGCCTTCTGCACTGCATTGATTCACTCTCAAACTGCTACAAGGACTTTATGATTAAAAGTTCATTATGCTGCGGTTAGGTGGCCGAGCGGAGATTGCGTTCGTCACCAACCCCGGAGCTGTGAGCTGGATTCGCCTGTTCGAATCCAGCTCACAGCTCCGGGGTTGTCACCAGCTTGGCTGGCCGTCTGCACTAATACAATTGGCTGTATTAGAGGGTGGGAGAAGCTGGCGGGGTGGGTCCGGGTCGTTGTAAACAGCGACTCCTACAGTTCGGTCGGGGCGCCTGCTAAGCGCGGATAGGACTTGAGGGGGATAGTGTGATCCTCCCACACGCTACGCCCTCTCGATGAGAATCCGCGCTGCCAGGTGAAAAGAAGCTGTGATTGGCTGGATGTGTGTCGGAGGAAGCGCGTGGTAGCCTCCACTCTCCCAGATGATCTGACTGTGGGGGGTAAGTGCGCAGCGACCAGGAAGGGACTGGGAATTGGCATACGACTAACATTGGGATGGGAGAAAATCGGAGGAAAATGGAGGGGGAAAAAGATCCAAAAAAAAAAAAAAAAAAAAAAGTTCATTATGCTGGTAAATGAATAAAAAGATGAAAAAAATATACAATTACCTTTGAAGAAACTCCATTGTTGCACCCAGCTCTACAGGATAGTCGATGTTGAGGGCATAATAGATCATGAACATGGCATTGACTGCTTCAGTGAACGTTGAGACTCCATCATTGACCACCACCTGGTCCACTGCTACCATGAAGACAGATGCAGTCAGTGGGCTTTGTCCTGTGAAGGTATGACAGACACACGCGCACAAACACACACACACAGAAAAATAGACAAAACTGAGCTGACAAGTTTTAACATTAGCCAAAATGCGGGCGGCTAGGTGGCGCAGTGGGCAAGGCATTCGCCACCAATGCAGGAGATGCTGGGTTCGAGCCCAGCTCTCGGCGTTGCTACCAGCTTGGCTGGTTGTTCATACTAATACAATTGGCAGTATTAGGGGGTGGGAAGCTGGTGGGTGGGGATTGGACGTTGTGGACAGCGACTCCTACAGGTCGGTTGGTGCGCCTGCGCAGTAGAATCAGGAAGCAACGAGGGCGGCGTGTCTCTCCCACGCAGACCCTCGCCGCTGAGAGATCACGCTGTGCAGGTGAAAAGATGCGACGGCTGCCTCCTTGAGTACCGGAGGGGACACGTGATGCAAGGCTTCGTCCACATTGCAGCCGGCTTGTGGGAGGCATGGCCTAACAGCGTTCGAGACAGGGGAGGGTAGGGGGAAGGGTAGGGTAATTGGACAATACGAAATTGGGGACGGGAGAAAAATAGAAAAATGGGGAGAAAAAGTAGATAAAAAAAAACATTTATTTTTCGATAATTCACCGCTGTCATGGGCAACGCGCAATAATGACCGCTGTCAGGGGCAACAGAGCGCTATTGACCAATCACAATCAAGCATTTTGATCGCAGTCACGAAAGCTAAGCATTACCATTATGCACAACTGCACTACATCAGTGCAATCAAGTCCACACACCTGCCGGGTGCCGGCGATGACAGAGGAGTGTCAGGATCCTAGGCCCGGTCCTGGCTGGACTGGGCAGGATGGTAACACTGGGCAGTACCCTCCACCTAACTTTGGGCAATGCCCTCGATCTGACATTGGCCCTCGGCCTGACATTGGCGCCCTACCACCCTCTAGTGGTGACAAACAATCGGTGCGCTCCAGTACACTGGACATCCTGACTACTGTGTTAACTATAATTAATAGTTTGATTAATGTGATGTCATGGTGTGTACTGTCATTGTCTTTCCCTTCCCTGGTGTGATGTCATACACGGTTTTGGGTTGTTAGGAGTTGCTTTTGTGTTTAGTTGTGTTTAGTTGTGCTTTGCTTATTGTCTAGGTGTTGTTTGTGATTCTGTGTTGGCCAGGTGTTCTTAATTGGTAATTAGTCTGGGTATTTAGGTGTCTGTCTGTCTCCCTTTCGTTGTGGCGACATTCCTCCAGTTACCCCCTGTTCCTCCACGTCGTGTCGCACCGTTCTCCCTCTAGTAAGTCTTAGTGTTTGTTGTTTTGTATTGTGAAGTTTGTTATTTAGTTTCTGTATTTTTCCTTGTATTGCACTGGATTCTACAGTAAACATCATTCTCCAAGCTTCACTCCTCGCCTCTGCCTCCTCCATTCCTTCCCTTTCTGTATTATTGCATTCTACCTAACCCCATCGTGACAGAGGAGCCACAGAACAACTGAGTCTGCATTTGATCTCATCTTGTCGATGGTGTAAAATGAATTAGGTATATTGTTAGTAAGTTAGCCATGTAATAAGCGGGATAATGTATAGCTATACTCTGTCAATGTCGCAAAATAATTGACCTTCACTGGGTTTAGAACACCTCGGCTGTGCCTCGGTGTTCCAGAACGCAGTGTCTGTCAATTATTTTGCGACAATGACAGAGTATAGCTATACATTATCCTTTACTTAACTTACCACACAGCAATATGCATGGGGTTGTGGGAAGATCCTGAGAGTTCACATCTGCTGCAAGATCGGTATCGTCAACATTTATGAGCATCTTGTTTTGGTCTTCTTTGAAGTGAGCTAAAAGCAGTAACACAGTCCCAACGGAGTCATCACAACCCGCAGCCTGGATTTGAGGTTGGAGTTTTCCTGCAACACTATCTCTTTCTGGGCGCAGACACTTGAAAAATCCCAGGACTCTTTTGTATTTTACATTCATGGCCTCTTGGAATTCTTCATTTATCTGGACCCCAGTCAGTTCATTGAAATGAGCCTTCAAGCCAGTTGTGTTGAAAAGATAGGGCCATTCTTTTTTCAAAGTCCGTGTGTCTTTCTCATCTAGGACATCTCTTCTCTGGGAGGCAAACGTGTTAGTCATCAATGCTTCTATTTTCTTCTCATCTTTCTCATTTTCCTCAAACATTTTATGTAGGTCCTCTTTCATCTTCCTCTGTGATTCGTCATTTGCAGCACGCAGTTGAGGTTCTGGGTTCACACATCCATAAGACATTTTCCTTCGTGTCTTTCCCTTGTCAACACTGCTGGGAGTCATCGTTGGTGGACCTATCCTTTTGTGGTTGTCCACTCTGCATTGTAGTTGTTTTGCTAGAGCATCGTAGCCACTACCTATGACTTGATCCTCAATCACATCCTTGAATGACTTAGGATAATCTTGTACCATCTTGCGGGCAATTTCATTCAAATGTTTCTTTTGAGGATGTTTGCAGACAACCAGGATTTCTGCGGAAATCAACCTGACTATTTCTCTTCTATCCCTCGCCGTTGGCCGCTCTTTATTCTCCAATATTTTTTGTATATTCGACGGCATGATGTTCCACTGTATCTTGAAACTGAAGTGCCAGTTATTGTCCAGTGCTGCTGTTCCCTTCTCACGGCTGATGGAGCACTCATTGGTGGAGGACAATGAGGACATCGGCAGACCTGGAATACAGTAAGCCATAATTAGCACAGATATGAGAGATTGGTTGTTTTGCCTCTGAGACAATATCATTTATATTTTAAATGAAACAATGAACTATGAGGTAAAAGTTCAGAATGTCTGCTTTCAATTCATGTGTTGTTTTTTAACATACATTGAACCATTTTAGAATAGTGCCATTCTGTATGACAGGTGTTTATTTTTTTTTAAACACATTTACATAGTCAGTAAGAACAGTTTTGGGCCGACCATTTACCAATTGAATTCAACATCCCCAACAGTATACATGGTAAATGTACGCACGTTTATTTGTGATGGGGCATAGTCTTGGCGTGAACGGAGGTGACAAGGAGCTTGTAGGCGAGCAGGAGTCAAACAGCGCATCCGCATTTCTGTCTGGAGTGTTGTTGGGAAAGTCTGTAGAGGGGTCCAAAATGGTAGTGAATGATAACGTCATTTTCAAAACAGGCACAGAGGAGTATTATCATATTGTTTGGACCACCACCTCTGCAAGTACACTACTCAGTGCGACCATGGTTGGATGTTAACAGTGAAGACGGCAACAAATTGAGCCCACAATATGAAACTCAAATTTGAAGCTTAAATCAGTGTATTTAAGGGGGGTAGGCTCCCAGATTTCTATGTACTTTTTATTATAATCTCTGCATTTGTCATAATGTCTCGATGGTAATCAATAGATTATGATGATAGGTGCATTCTGGTTCGGCTTCTGACGCACAACTAGGCCGTCCAATTAAACCTGCTGGTTTGAGTTTTGATTGGGTGGAGGTAAATCTTCCCCTGACCCCTTATCCATTATGGATTTTGATTTGACATCATAATTTATTGATTACCATCGAGACATGACAAATGCAGAGGTTATAACAAAAAAGAAAGTACACAGTACATTTCACAGAGTAAATTCTACTCAAACTGAGTACATTTGACTCAAACTGAGTAAGATTTTACCCAAACCACTTTGAGTAAAATGTACTCAGTTTGAGTACAATTTACTCAGTTTGAGTAAAATTTACACTGTGAAATGTACTGTGTATATCTGGGAGCCTACCCCCCCCCCCACCTTAATAGGAGAACCCATTAGAACCCTAATACTTGAACTCATTCCATGTGTACCTCATTAAGGCAGCAGCTAATTATGTAATGAGCACAGTGCAATCTCCTTTCTGGTCGTAACAGACCTCTCAAGTATTGTCATTTGAAAGGAAAGTGTGCACAATGGTTTTACTTACTGCCGCTAGAAGAAAAAATGCCTGAACTGGCAGGAAAGGCTGTAGACGGGCTACTGGAATCTTCTTCCGATTCTCTGCGGTTGTAACCTAAAGATAGATACTTTATTAATCCCATTTTGTTAAACAAAAGTCAGTTTGACATACACTCTACTATATAAAAATGAAGACATGCTCAAATAGAGTGACAGTCAATGTTTCACTTACACTTGGCATGAGCAAGTAACTTTCTGGATTCCACCGGCTTCAGTACACCTTCAAGTTCATGCGGTTGCAAAAACTGTAGATCGTCCACACTAGTCACTCCGAGGCCGTCAAGTAAATCCAGTAGTAAAGGTTGTAGTCCAGAGCCTGGAAGCACAGCATTTATGTAACTGGCCAGGTCACCCATGACTACAAAGAAAGATAAACACAGCTTGAGCCCAGATTTAGCTAAAAGCTAGCAGGTGAAAAGATGCGACAGGCTGCCTCCACATGTATCAGAGGGGACATGTGATGCAAGGCTTCGATCCTCCCTACAACCGACCAGTGGGGGGCATATGCAAGCAACAATCAGGACAGGGGAGGGAGAATTGGCACAAGAGGTAAATTGGGATGGGGAGAAAAATCACAGAAAAGGCAGAAAAAGTAGATTAAAAAAAAAAAAAAAAAAAAAAAAAAAAACAGTAATGAAAGCTGTTTAGGATGGTAGTTCAATGCTAAATAAATAGGGCTGTTTTTATTGGCTCACCTGGGGTGCCATTGGCTGAGGGGCACAGCTGTTTGATGCCAGCTCCTCCTTGCAGTGTGTGGAAGTGTGTGAAGACACTGAACGCCCAACTGCTGACACCTATCCTGCCACTTTGCCTGAGTCTGTCCTCAGTGTGTGTGTGTGTGTGTGTGTGTGTGTGTGTGTGTGTGTGTGTGTGTGTGTGTGTGTGTGTGTGTGTGTGTGTGTGTGTGTGTGTATGAGAATGATTTGGATGCCTATACTACATGTTATATATGCCTCGTGCAGCAATTTAGAATTTAGAATGTATGTACCCAATCAATTATGAATCGAATCATTACTCCCAAGAATCAAGATCAAATATAACTGAGATTCCCATCCCCTCCCCAACTAATCAGCCACCCCATATATCGTCAGTAGCGAATTCAGTAAGCTACTGATCCAGAACACTGTGTTTAAGGGACAGGACTGTCATTCCACATAGACTATATGCAGCTAGTGGATAAAAGTCCAAACACTGTTCAGCATTGATGCAAACCATTTGTCTAGCTGCTTCTCCAAGGTTATAGAGGCCATACTCTGCCAGATAGGATGACGAGTGTGGTATCACCAGGAAGTACACACACTTGTTTTCCTTCATCAGAATGAGCTCAATTTGTCCAAATTCCACTGACTCTTCATTCTTAATGCATAGAAAATAGCCTTTCCTATACAGGGTACCCTTCCACTGCACTTCTGTGGACACCAACTCAGGATGTGGGAGCGAGCTTGCTTTAACCGCATCACGCACTTGGTCACTGTACAAGTCAGTGTGGTAAGGAAACATGTTTTTTACTTGCAAAGTTGCAGGAAAGAAAGAGCTGGAGTTCGGATATGACTGAAGCAGCTGATGATTGTTTGCAAGTGTCTTACACACATTTTTGAAGTTCTGTGTCCTCCTTATGCATCTTTTGAAGTATGAGTGTTTGCTCTCAAACCTCATTGTCCACAACCGTATGAGTGGACCAAGTTTCATGATCAAAGAGGGATAGTGGATGAGGTAGTGATGTTTTGGTTTGAGTTTCTCTGTGGGAAATAGTTGTTTCCTTGTTTCAAGATAATCTTGAATCTGAACATTGAGGAAACAGATTTGAGGTACAGATATCTTGGGGGCACAGACCAACTCACAAAGCTCTTTCAGCAAGATCAGTAACTGCCACACTGGATCCTTAGTATCCGACATCTTATCCCCAATAATCACTGGTAGAAGTCTCAAAAGACACCAATTCTCAGCCGCCTGACCACCAATCTTCATACCACTTATACTTACTTCACAAGGAGCAGAACCAGCATCAGAACCCACATATTTGAACTGTGCGATTCGTCGGTTCAGCTGTGTGTATGTGAACCATTTCTTCACCTTTACAAAATACCTCAAGTAAAGGGTAAGGTCATAGGCTACTACGCCTTCAAACAAGTCATGGCCTATGCATGGTGGGAGCCCTGGCTGGCATACATGGAAATACTTAAGAGAGTTGAAAACAGAGTCAAACTTGAGTCCCTTTACATGTGTTGCCTCAGAGTCATGTAGTTGTCGCAGTGCTTCCTTGTAGGTCTCAACTGTTCTTACCGGAAACCGGTCTGTCGGGTTGTCCATTTTATTTGTAGGGACTAAGCAATACCTGCAGCAGTGACTTGCAGTACTGAAATTCTCAGTAAAGCCACCGATCGAGTGAGAGCCTAAATTGTCCCCCAGAATACATACGACTGTTGCCCGCACCACCTGGCCAGATGAAGTGACCAGTCCATGCCTCTCAAGTTCTCTAATATCTGACAGCATCCGTGCAAACAACTTTTCATGTGCAAAGTACTTAAAGTACCTCTCAGGACACAGAAGCAAAAGCTGCAAGTTGTCAACACTAGAACGATAGATGGCCTCGAAGTTGGCAAGTGTAAAGTAAACTCCTACAATTTTGTGCTTCTTCTTTGATGATCCAAGAGGGTTCACTACCTTAAATGCATCCTGGTACAAGATAAGCTTTAAGCTTATACCTGGCTCCATGAATAAGTCGTTGGACTTGAAAACAGATCCATCGCAAATATCAGTGAACACATTAGTAGAAGCAGCATTATTTTGTGGCTTCACACACTGTTGCCACACAACTGGGTCTTTTAACATGGATCGTAAAGTATCCTGAAGTGGGATATATTGTGCATAGCACTCCCTTCTATTCTCGTCTGTGCCAAGATAAATAGCCTGTGGGTGCACATATGAAAAGTTCTTTTGGAAGAACATCTTTCTTATGTGCCCAGTGGAAAGGTGAGAGCTGCACAGCGAATGCAAATCTGCTTCTCCCAAAATACTCAAAACACTGTCAATATCAGTCTCAGACAAGTTTGTTTTAGCTCCCATTAACTTTTTGAATTCCTTCTTAGTGTACCGATGACACGTATCATTCAAACTGTCAATTTCTTCAACAATAATCTGTATTGTTGATGATGGAATGAGGCATTTAGCCTGCAGACGCATGTAAAAAAGGCATAGATTTTTTTGATACAGGGCTCTCATTTCAGTGTCATCTGGCATGTCGTCAGATGAACTTGCTACATGACTTTCATCTAAATCCCTTTGCACCTCAGCGGAATCCTGAGTAGACTGCGATTGTGTAGGGCCAGGGGTTACAAACAACTCTGTTTGATTCATATGCAACCGTGCGATATGGCTAGTGAATGATGATTTTACTTTATAGGTTTTGTCACAATTTGCAAATGGACATTTTACTGTCTCTTTTTTCAATATATGCAATTTCAGATGTGCAATGACATCCCTGAGATTAGTATATTGCTCCTGACAACTTGCGGCCTCGCATTTGAATGAACATCCTATATAATTTCTTTGTGAAGCAGAGATGGTCCTGTGGTCACGGTACATATGTGTTTTCAAAGCAGTATACTTCAGAAACTGATGTTTGCAGTCAGCCACACCACAAGGGAATTGCTTGTTTGCTTCATGTCTATGAAGTAACTGATGGTCAACATAACGTTTAAGCGATTTGAATGACAGGCCACAGGACTTACATTTACATGTATGACCAGGCATTTTTCAGAAGTTAAGTATTCCCTCAAATCTCATGTTCCATCTAACAATTCCAGGAAGTTCTGTGTGTGTGCATGTGTATGGATATGACAACAAGTAAGGTATTGGTGTTTAGCAAACTTGTGTATACATGTGGACTAACCTGTCCTAAATCTGCAGATAGGCTAAATGTTGCAACTGATGAAGCGGAACTGCAATCCAAACTGTTGAGACAAAATAAGTGTAAGTGAAGCACAAATAAACTTCAAAAAAGGTTATTTCTAGTGCCGTCAGGCAATTAAAAAAATGTATCTAATTAATCGCATTTTAACCGCATAACCATTTTAGGCCTGATATTTTATATTCTAGAATCATATTTCAAATTGCATGCGTCCGGATGGCAGAATTCAGTACTGTATCTACAAAACCTTCTGTTGTATTTTTGTTCAATAAACAATGTGGACTAGGCCAACAGTGACTTTCATGAAGAATGGGGAAAAAAAGTATTGAAATTGACCCAGTTTTAGCGTTTTTATCAAACATGTTGTCTGCGCAAACCCAATCACCGCATGTGCATATTTTAATCAATGGTTCATATGTAATCGAAATGATCGTCACAACAGGTGCAGGGCACCAGGGGGCGTGTAACTGTTCCGCAACAGTAAGTGACTTCCGGGGTAGGCCTGATTGGCCCCGACAAGGCACGTGACGCGCAACTTTCTCTGCCGCGCGGCACGCTCCGCGGAGCCGAGCGGCAGAGCTTACGGAATTACGTAACCGTCCAAATACGCCATGACTCTCAGTCCTGCGATCCTGCGGTCCGTTGTTGGTGAGTTCGAATCCCATCAAAACTTTTTTTTTTAACGTGATTTTTTTTTTAACGTGTATTCTTTCGCCGGTTAAGGTTAGGCATGGTTAAGGTTAAGGTTAAGGTTAGGCATTGTTTCGGAGTTGGTTAAGGTTAGAACGGTTAAGTTTAGGCGCTGTTAAGGAGCTGGTTAAGGTTAGAGTTTGTCTTAGAGAATGGCAATATTCTTTCTATGGTTAAGGTTAGGCATGGTTAAGGTTAAGGTTAAGGTTAGGCATTGTTTCGGAGTTGGTTAAGGTTAGAACGGTTAAGTTTAGGCGCTGTTAAGGAGCTGGTTAAGGTTAGAGTTTGTGTTAGAGAATGGCAATAGACAGCCTATTTCCGCGCGACAGCTCTCAGCAGCCTCGTTGCGCGTCCTGAGTTTGCCGCGTCACGTGCCTGTCGGGGCCAATCAGGCCTACCCCGGAAGTCACTTACTGTTGCGGAACAGGTACACGCCACCAGGGGGCGCTGAGAGTCACACACAGCTAGTGGCATGGCACTGATATATGCTTGCTACTACTAGCCGAATGAAAATGTATCTGTTTCACCTAACACTATTGCTCCGTGATTATAGCCACCCATCTCTAAAGCCACAACCACGTTACCATATTTGTAATAATGTAAATCATTGTGTCGTTGTACACATATTGTGTTTATAACGTTAGTAGCTAACATAGCTTAGCTTGGTAGCTATTGTGCTAACAAAATATCCCGACATCCGGCTCGCTGGCCGGCATGAACGGCCGACCCAAAATGGTTCTCTCCTCTCTGTACACCCCGTCTCCACGGGTACCCTGCCGGGGGGCCATGGACGCGACAACGGCGACAATGGTGGCAGCCTGTAGGGCATAGATATCTATAATAGAATATAGATGTCTATGCTGTAGGGTGCTCGAGCCCGTAAAGGCTAGTGGTTCACGATAGCTATGAGCTAACAACGGCCGCCGCTGTTGTCGCGTCCACAAGCTCCTCCGCAGGACACCCGCGAGGACGGGGGCACACAAAGAGGAGAGAACCATAGGCTAACGTCAGTGTAGTGGTCCTGACTGTAAGCAGCAGGGACGGCGGAGCTATATACTATATAGGCTAACTGTGATGCACCTAGTGGGCCACCATTGAACTAGTACTATGACCCGGACGGGCAAGGCATTTCCTGAAGTGACGTCACGGCCGTGCTAGCTTTTAGATTCGGCTCATTAATATGCACCTGGCTGTAGTGACGTCGGCGTTTGATACGCTTTTTTGATTCGCACGTGCATGTTATTCGTGCATGGACCTTTTTAACTCTTTCAGAGTGGCATTTCCGGTGTCAAATGGAAAAAAATAAATAATGAAATTATATACCAATGATGTAAACTACCCATAATTGATCAGTAGGGTTTAACCTGGAGGTTGGGCTTTAATCATCTTTAGGATAGAGGGGGGTATCATGCACCCCCCGGAAATATACTTCTAACCAGTGTTTCTAGATTTGAAAAAAATTATAGGCTTATGTTAACAAGTTGTCAGAGTGTCCCATGTATCATTTATATGCAAATTAAGGACATGATTATCAAAAAACCGCAAACAAATCTGTTTAATATATCTCAGCCAATATTGCAGATAACTGAACCAATTTGGACAAGTCAATCAGGGCAAGCTTATTTGACTTATATCTCGCCTAGAAAGGCTTTCGAAATAGTGAAATGCCATTTGATGGTAGAAATTCGTTTGTTTTCACTCATAAGATGGCGGCGGTCATAAGATGGCGGCGGTCTCGTAACAATAACCTGCAAACCATCCATGTGGTACATACATGTACATAGGCTATACTATAGGTGGCAGTGAGATCCTGCTGTAACAACCTCTGTGGAAATATTATCACATTTAAAAAAAGATAAAATCTCCTAAGTTTTAACCTTAACCTAAACAAACGTATTGCTGAAAATATACACTCTATGACTGCTGTCATATACTGCAGAGAACTCTTTCATGGCAAATAAGTAATCTGGTCTTTCCAAAGACATGCGGGACACGTGTGCACGAATACACCTTAAATGATTTTCGAATATAATGCAAAGTTTTGTTCATATTGATTCTACCAAGTGTATACTTTTTATTTCTGAATTTCCCATTCTTAATTCTTACATGTGTGCATGAACACATTCATTGCTTTAGCTGCTTTGCACGAACAAACATGTACGCTAGCATATTGTTACGGTAAAATACGTGGAAATGTACATTTTAAGACAAGACGACAGTCGCAGATTTCTATTATATAATGACTATTTGAAAACAATGACTTAATATAAATGTCTTACTGGGTCGGGTCTTGCTGCTGTTCCTGTCTTTCAGGGCGGAAAAGTTTTTTTTTTTGTGTGATGAGGATTTATATAAGAACCTCCCATGCGCAGAACAGCTTGCATAGGTATCTGTGTCTTTTGCCAATAGCTAAATGACAATGTAATTATAATGTGATTGATTGATTGATTGATTGATTGATTGATTGATTGATTGATTGATTGATTGATTGATTGATTGATTGATTGATTGATTGATTGATTGATTGATTTAAAAGTTTATTAACAGATTGCAGAATGGGTACAGTGCAGTACAGCTCAATACATACAATTGTTAAGGGGATGCAGACCAGAGAAAGACTTCCCCCATTTTCAATTCATCATATGTACACGACTTACAGATAGACAGTACTGCTACATCTATACATTTATGACATACCAGATTTGCAAATACAGTACTGTTTGTGATACAAAAAGTGTCCAGAAAAAGAGTGTATATACATTTGACGTCGAAACTGTATACATTGGAGGAGGTTGGGTAGGTGGGGTGGGGTTGGGTGGGGTGGGGGGGGGGCTGTACATTGGAGGTGGGGGGGGGGGGGGTTGGGCAGGGGGGGGGGACAACAACTGGGTTAGGAAATGTTTCAACTCATTCAGAACGCAGCGGCCCGCCTGATCTCAAACCTACCGAAGTCGGCCCATGTCACCCCACTTCTTAGGGACCTGCACTGGCTCCCCATTGCTGCACGAATCCGCTTCAAGGCCCTCGACCTAGCATACCGTGCGGCAAAGGGAACCGCTCCCGCCTACCTCCGGTCAATGGTTTCTAACTACACACCCTCAAGACCCCTACGCTCTGCATCTTCTGGCCGCCTCAGACCTACTCCTATCCAAGCTCCGGGAGGGTCATCAAAGAGAAGTCGCCTATTCTCAGTCCTTGCCCCACAATGGTGGAATGAACTATACCCACCCCAGTTAGGACAGCCGAAACACGTCCAATCTTTCGCCGTCGACTAAAGACGCACTTCTTCAACCATTATCTGAATAAAAAAAAAAAAATCTAACCCTAACTAACCGTACTGTCATGCACTTGTCCTAATAAACTAACCAGCACTCAACACTTTGATGAACATTGTTGCTCAGCTTGTGCCCTTCCTGATGGCTTGTCGTACAGAACATGTAAGTCGCTTTGGATAAAAGCGTCAGCTAAATGACTAAATGTAAATGTAAATGTAAATTTGTAGGGGCCATATTTCGAATTGCAGTATCCCTATAGGTGTTCTTTGAGGGGGTTTTTGAAAGTGGGTAGTGATTCACATTCCTTTACAGCTTTGGGTAGGGCGTTCCACATTGATGTGGCATAATTGCGAAACGTGTTTAGTTCATTGTTTGAGCCGAATCTGGGTTTAACATGATTTGTTGAGCTTCCTCTAGTGGTTGTGGTATTCACTGACCTTTGGGAAGTATTTTGACATGTACATGGGTACCTTAGTCGTATAGTGTATCTTGTAGACCAGGCCCATTGCAAGTTGCTGTACTCTGTCGTCTACTCTAAGCCATCCTAGGTTGTCAAAGTGGGCAGGGGTGAGGTGGGTTCTGGGGGTAAGGTCAAGTAGTAGTCTGACCAGTTTGTTTTGTGATGTTTGTAATTTAGATTTAAGCGCCTATGAGGTGCTTTGGTACCATGAGGTGCACGCATAGTCATAGTATATTGAATGAGGGCTCCTGCCAGAGTCTTCAGGGTATTCTTGTTTCTTGAGAGGAGATCCGGTACAAGAATCTAGTTCGTTGGTTGACTTTTTTTATTACATTGGATGCCATTTTGTCACAGGAAAGATTTGCCTCTAGGATGGAACCCAGGTAGGTAATTTCGTCTTTCCTTGTGACAATATTGTCACCCATGCACTGCAACTGAGAAGCCGTCGGTCTTGCTGAGTTTGTTATTTGAACCGAAGAGAATGGACTCTGTTTTGCCCATGTGTAATGATAGTTTGTTATCAGCGAGCCATATGCAGATTTTGCCTATATAGTTCCGAGCTGAGGGTTTTTTCAACCTGCAACTTGTTCTTGTCAGAGACCAGCATGGCTGAGTCGTCCGCAAACAGGAACAAGTTGCAGTCACAGGCTGACGACATGTCATTTGCATAAATTAGGAAGAGTAGCGGTCCTAGTATGCTTCCTTGTGGAACACCACAGCTCACTGTGAGGGGGGGGGGATAGAGTATACCGTTTACCTCTACCATCTGTTCTCTCCCCTCCAGGTAGGATTGCATCCAGCTCACTGATAAGCTATCAAAATCAATTGCTTTTAGCTTGTCAATCAGAATGGAGTGATTGACAGTATCGAAGGCCTTTTGTAGGTCCAGCATGACCATGCCGCAGTATTTGCCCGCGTCCACCTCTTGTTTGATGTGGTCGTTCAAATAGAGGAGGCATGTGTCAGGGAGCAGCTAGATATATAGCTTAGCACAAGGGCTGGAAGCAGTAGGGAGCAGCTAGCTATATAGCTTAGCACAAGGGCTGGAAGCAGTATAGGGACCAGCTAGCCTGCTTAGCACAAGGGCTGGAAGCAGTAGGGAGCAGCTAGCTATAGCTTAGCACAAGGGCTGGAAGCAGTATAGGGACCAGCTAGCATATAGCTTAGCATAAGGGCTGGAAGCAGTAGGGAGCAGCTAGCTATAGGTTAGCACAAGGGCTGGAAGCAGTATAGGGACCAGCTAGCTATAGCTTAGCACAAGGGCTGGAAGCAGTATAGGGACCAGCTAGCCTATAGCTTAGCACAAGGGCTGGAAGCAGTAGGGAGCAGCTAGCTATAGCTTAGCACAAGGGCTGGAAGCAGTATAGGGACCAGCTAGCCTATAGCTTAGCATAAGGGCTGGAAGCAGTAGGGAGCAGCTAGCTATAGCTTAGCACAAGGGCTGGAAGCAGTATAGGGACCAGCTAGCCTATAGCTTAGCACAAGGGCTGGAAGCAGTAGGGAGCAGCTAGCTATAGCTTAGCACAAGGGCTGGAAGCAGTATAGGGACCAGCTAGCTATAGCTTAGCACAAGGGCTGGAAGCAGTATAGGGACCAGCTAGCCTATAGCTTAGCACAAGGGCTGGAAGCAGTAGGGAGCAGCTAGCTATAGCTTAGCACAAGGGCTGGAAGCAGTATAGGGACCAGCTAGCCTATAGCTTAGCACAAGGGCTGGAAGCAGTAGGGAGCAGCTAGCTATATAGCTTAGCACAAGGGCTGGAAGCAGTAGGGAGCAGCTAGCTATAGCTTAGCACAAGGGCTGGAAGCAAGCAACTATAGCCTATAGTTTAGCACAAGGACTGGAAGTAGGGAGCAGCTAGCGCTCTGTAAAAAAATTAACTCTGACGCACAGAGATGAAATTGATGAAATTGAATTGGGTGATGGTGTTGGAGGTCTGACCCCCCACCCTGACCGCCTGGGGTCTTTCACTCAGAAAGTCCAGTACCCAGGCGCTCAGGGCGGAGCTCAGACCCAGCTCGATCAGCTTGTCCACCAGTCTGGTGATGGGGACTATGGTGTTGAACGCTGAGCTGTATGAACAACAGTCTCACATAGCCCCCCTTCTGACGGTCAAGGTGAGAGAGGGTGCTGTGCAGTACCTGGGAGACCGCGTCGTCAGTGGACCTGTTTGTCCTGTATGCAAATTGCATAGGGTCCATATCACTGGGGAGGGAGGCACAAATGTGGTCCTTGACCAGCCTCTCGAAACATTTCATGACCACAGAGGTGAGTGCCACCGGTCTGTAGTAATAACTGTGAATTGAACTTGCATTGCTGCACTATAGTCCATCCGTTGCAAGTCAACGCCCCCCCCCCCCCCCCCCCCCCTCCATCCATTAACTCAACTGGACTGTCACTGTAATATTTATGTACAGTTGTACAGTGTCCCCCACCCACCCCTCCTACCCAACCCCCCCACCCACCCAACCACCTCCAATGTACAGTCAGATTGGTTATTTTTGGTTGAGGTTGAAAAAGCTATGTTGATTCAATATTTAATTACAGATACCATTTCAACATTTGAAAAACTGTCGTTGAATCAATTTAGTAGATTCCCCCTCCCCTCCTCCCCCTCCCCTCCCCTTCGAGAGGGTATAGTCCTAAGCAACTCGCGAGACCTAGAAGATCTCACGGGACTTGAGGTATTCAAACACTTTGGCGCGATGGATGGTGTCTTCACTGACTGGCTTGACAAATAGTCTGAGCCAAACTCCTTGGTAAGTCATTGACAATATTATGTATTATGCCATTCACATACCATAATCTTGCTGTCATCGTTTGACTACATGCTACTTTGTGAATTATTACCGTGGTGGCAACTAGTAGGCTAGAACGAAGCTTGTTAGCATTATTAGCTAACATGCTAGATGGTATACTTAACTGGTAAGTGAGATCTTATGGGAATAGTATGATTCCGTTCAGATACCATCACCGGGCTGTTATCGTTTGACTAAATGTTATCTCTGTGCCGTGGCAAATAGTTTGGAGCTTGTTTGAGCAAATAGTGATGCATATTATTATAGCTACTAACGTTAGCTAGCTAGCATGCTAGCTAACGTTATTCTGCCATTTTGTTTCGTGATTAAAATGTACGTTTTTAATAGTTACATAAGCATTGTTGTAACTAGTGTTAACAAATACTTTATTATAGTTCAATTGTGTTAAACTTGGGACACAGCCATGGCTCTATTTTATTTCGTTTTGTATGTGAGGCATTTTAGCTTGCAGTTGTTGTGTTGCATTGTGGGTCTTCAGCACAAAGTAATCCCTTGCTGAGGGTAAGATGGTTTTCTGTCTGCTCAGATTCAGAATACTTAATTAACATGATCTGTGCTTCATAAAAAACAGATATTATTTATCTGGTTTTGGTTATTTTGCACAGTAAATACTTATTCAGGCCTACCTGCAATTCAGAATTTAATCCAGCAGGGCGGCAGTGATGTTCATTCTGCCTTTTGTTATATATAAAAAATGGGGCTTTGAAAGACTGACATATTTGAACTTCTAGCTCCTGCTACTCTAAACATATATATATATATAATATACACAGTCTTGATAAATTGCATACAAGGTTTTTTGAATATTTTGATCGTCTTCTTTTTAGAATTCGCTGGCAATCATCGCCGCTATCAAGGTGAGTTAACTAACACATTCTCAAATCATGTTTTGTTTTTACCACCAGACATGCGCTAGGTATATGGAGCTAGGTACACTTGCTACTGTAGGTTATATGGTGCTCATTGATAACTACTTTGATGGTGCTTATTTTTTCCTTATTTTGTTAATTATGTTGCTCTTTCTCTAGGAATGCCAATGTATAACTCCAGCCCCTATTACCACACTGCCATTGATTCAGCTCAGTAAGTATTATCTTTCAATTCAATATTGTCTGTCTCTCTCACCCCACTTCAAACTTCACACCTTTATCTGTGTTTTCATCTCTGTCTTTCTGTCTCTCTCACCTCGACCCCCTCCACTTCACACAACACCTACATTGCCAAAGCCTTTGTCATTTGATGACACAGCAGTGCTATGACTGTCTCTCCCTCTATCTCCGTCTCCCTCTCTCACTGGCATAACATTTTTATTGTCGTGTTCAATATTTCAGAGATTCTTCGCCAGAGGAACTTGAAGCCATTCCTGAATTACCACCAGAGACCAGCAGTTGCACGCAGGCAGAGACTGCCTGTAGCGTGAGTTGAATTTTATACACAAGTTCACTGGTGTTTATTCTTATATAAAACGTCTCTAAAGACGTATGTTTACCTTTGCATTGATTGGCGGATTTTTGACTGAAGACATTGGATCTTTCCTGCTCTCCCATCCAAGTCCCAGGTTGTAATGACGTAATCATGACACTTAGTTGATTTTGAGTAGACAATTACTCGTTGCATCTGGGCTCATAGTCATAGCCATATAGGAATGACCGCTACACCGTCGCGCCAATAGCGGCCGAGGGAGGGAGAGTTAAGCGATTTCTTTGTCATTCAGACAGATTCTCCTATCTGCACCTATCTGACACGTATAGCCACTGATGGTGGAGAAGTGCTGTCCAATTAGCCATTTTGGGGAAATTCAGGCATAAAATAATATTCTGTTGTGTGTCACTGTCAAACAATCCAATATTTCAGAGATTCTTCGCCAGTTGCGGGAAGTATGTCACCACCTGAAGACGCAGACCACCACCTGAAGCCCATGTAGAATTGTGAGTTGAATTTTATACATGATAGATCAGTGGTTCTCAAACTTTTTACACCAAGTACCACCTGAGAATGTAGCTGGCTCTCCAAGTACCACCATATGACCGGTGTTAAAATACAGTCTATTCAGCTATGCACAGTTCACGCAGGAGGCAAATGTATTCCTAATACCATTATTTATTGTTAACTTTTGTCAGACACAGCCACAATGTACAAAGGGATAGCACTAGAACTAGCAAACGCGTCCACACAACTCATACAATGCAAGGGCATTGAGAACATAATAACTAACATTCTCACATAGCAAGTGACAAAATTAAGAACAACTGTATTTCAGCAAATGTACTTAATCTCTATCTCTCTCTCTCTCTCTCTCTCTCTCTCTCTCTCACACAGCAAGCAATTGTCCATCATTCTCTCTCTCTCTCTCTCTCTCTCTCTCTCTCTCACACACACACACACACACGCACACACACACACACACACACACAATTATTTTGTTACAAAAACTTAATTTCCTGCATTCTGGTGCAGGACTTTTTGAAATTTTACCCTTTAAATGCCAGTTTGTGTGATGGCATCACAAATTATTGTCAAAATAAACACACAAAGTAAAATATGTTCAATAGGATAGGAGCCCCGCATTTAGTGATCTAGGAGGCAAGTATTTTGTAATAAGATCAGATAGATAGAGCAATCACAAAATAAAGAAATGAGGCTCATCGTGCTCGCAAGCCACTGTCTAAAGTCTAATTGTGTTCTCAGAGGGATGACACTGGTGATCTACACCTCTACCAGAGGCCAGCAGCCAGAGGGGGACCCTGCTGACCACAAGGCCATCTGAATCATCCTATGCTGAATTGACATGGATGGCATCTCCCTTAACCTGATGTGAGTATAACTTCCATGTACAAACACAAACACACCCACTCTATCTATATCTCTCTTCTAGGACATGTCATCATCATCAAACCTTTATTTAATTCTTGGGAGAACAGTAGGGTTGTAAAAAAAAGTGTAAACATCTTCAAATCATTATTAACACATCCACGCTGTAAAGGGTTATTGCCCGCCATGCTTTGACCGCCAGATCTCGCTGTACAGCGTTATTGAGATCAATATTGAATTTTTTCGCCATGGCATTCAAAATTCATATATACACCCATGGCCGCCTAGTTATAGTTGAAAGTGGGGGTGCAAGATTCTTTTTTATTATTTTTTTTTTATTTAATTTTTTTTACATTTAATGAACACCTGTATGTGCAATTTCCTGCAATATAGAGCCTTCAATCTTGACCAAAATAAAGCTGCTCTTTTCACTATAAAACTCAGTTTATATTGCAGTATGATAGCTATAATAATAATAACTTCACTGCGAGGGCTCTTTTAGCTAACGCTAGCTAGGCACGTATGATAGCCAATTACTATTATAATAATAATAATAATAACTTTCCCATCCTCCCAAAGCCCCTCCGGCCCTGTTCACATCCGCAGCGGCAGTACCAACAACAACAACAATTAATTGACGCTATCAATAGCCCCAGTGAGCGCGGCGGCTGGCTGAATGAATGAATGAAAACTTTATTTAACAGATTGCAGAATGGGTACAATACAGTACGGCTCAATACACACAATTGTTAAGGTGATGCAGACCAGAGAAAGACGTTTGTCTTGTTTACATCAGGGTCCATACTAGCCCCTTTCGTGACTGTGCTGCACCGAGTGAATCCACAGTCACTTGCTCCTCAATGGGAAACCAACCTAGATTTACCCTGAAGGACTGGTTCTGGCCGAACCGTTCGTTATACAAGTATCACAGAGACATTACAAATGTGCTCACAGTTGCACGAGGGTTTCGGACAGAGATACGGGATGGTGCGCAGGCGCTGTGATCACCCAACGGCGGAAATAATGCCGCTTTGAGCAGTTTATAATTTTTTTTTTAAATATTTATTAGCAACGCCGAGCTTTCAAACCATCCCGTATCTCTGTCCGAACATATACAGAAATAAATACAGTAAAAACATACATGACATCATGACATTTATGGCATAGGGACATACATGACATACAGGTATATACTGTAGTACTGTTACATTTGTGACATATACGATATGCAAATAATATACAGTACTGTTACCCAGAGATCCTAACAGAAAATATTATATATATATGATGGGGATGAGACTGTACATTAGGAGGAGGGGGGGGGGGGGGTGGACATTTACGGTGGCCAGTTTCGAATTGCAGTCTCCCGTAGGTGCTCTTTAAGAGCGGTTTTGAATGTGGGCAGGGGTAAAGTGGGTTTTAGGAGTGAGGTTAAGCAGTAGTCTGACCAGTTTGTTTTGTGATGTTTGTAATCTTGTTTTTAGTGCCTTTGAGGTGCTTTGGTACCATGAGGTGCAGGCATAGTCGTAGTACCCTTGAATGAGTACTGAGAGTACCCATGATTTTTGCCATTTTGTTATCGTGAAATTGGTATTACATTTAATTCTGAGTGGCATTAAAAAGTCTTAAAGCCTTAAATCTGACTGGGCTAAACCTGCAGATACCCTGGTTATTTTCAGCCCAATTTATTCATTTCACTGCAAACCATCTGATCAATATATCACCCATACTACATAAAGCATTTACTGACGATCACGTAATTATAAACGCCCCCCCCCCCCCTTTCCTCCGTGCATGATGACGCATAACGTATACGATCATATACAGTTGAATTTTTTAATATAGCGTGTCTAGGGAATAAACGGCAATCGATGCATTTAGGTCTATAACTCACGTTCTAGGAATTACTACAGAAAATGATAAAACATACTTATATTCTAGAAGGTATTTTTGTATGAATGAAAAAGTATAACGTTCCTACATCCTGAACAATAGATAATCGATGTTGAATGCAGGCATTAAAGTGTTCCGTCTCAAGACGGATTTCCGTCAATTTGATTGGGGAGATCCGTCAATTTGATTCGCAGTCTAACGGAATTGACTACCTGGTATAATATGATTTGTAGATGCATACAGATTGAAACAAAATTGAGCCAATCAGAGGAGCCAAATATCATGAAAAGGGAATTTTTTCTACCGAGGCGGCGCCAAGCAGTCATCACTCAGGGACTCGAGTGGTTGTAGCTGGAGGCTATTGGGCGAGTGACATTTGCGAGGTCTGTCCGCCACATGGCAGGGTAACAAAATAGTTGTGTCCCCTGCTGTGGTTGTGAGTATAGTATACGTTTATTAGCTTAACTCCGTAGCAACATCACACAGGTGTATCTGTAGACAGTCTCCTCCCCACCGTATGTATCTTCTTTCCTACCACCCACCCCCTCCTAATGTACAGTCCCGGACTTTCCAGTGAATCATAGTGTCCTTTTTTTTCATTTTCCCAGATGCACCATGCACCAAGGATCCAGCTGATTACTGCCAATCTGGAGGATTGTTCCTTATCTGCTCTTCACTTGTGCCACTGATTCATTGACCTTTTGTGGTGTGGTATGTTTTGATTTTTACTTAGTAATACACTGTATAGTTGGGATTCTGAATTAAACAGTATAATGTTCACATATATTATGGAGCCCCCAGGGGTCGGGAGAATATTGTGGAAAACAATATAAAACTGAAATGGTAAAGCTAAAAAACTGTAGACCTGACCACAACCCCCTCGGTTCAACAGCACAATATGTTGCTTTCTCCGCTTTTAAAAGTTGAAATCATCTGATGACATTGAAGGGATAGTTCAGAATTGTGGACATAAAGTTTAATTTACTACTTGGCCATTATGTTATGTTCAATGGACTGCACTTATATAGCAATAGCGCTTTTATCCAAAGCGCGTATGGCCTCTCATTCACCTATTCACACACATTCACACACCAATGGTGGCAGCTGCCATGCATATTGATCCATAAATAGTGTTTAGATTGTACTTCTATAGGTTTTTAACTTTACATACTGTATTTAAACATTACATTTGAACAAACACTGCAAGCTAAAGTTTTAAATCATTTGAATCTGTTTTATACAGCACACTTGCTTCCAAAATAAAGCAGTTTTACAATCCTGAGCGTTTGTTAACACTTGAAGCTTTTTGTTTCTAACAATCTGTACAATAAAAGTGTCTGTCTGAATAACTTTTAGTGGTGCCAATTTATTGAAGGAGTTTGATTGTAACAATTTAGGAAAGATCTGTAAAATAACAGTGTTTCTCTGCTGAGTTTTTAGTGGCATAACTTTATTGAAGGGGTTTGATTGTAATAAGTTAGGAAAAACCGGCCAAATAACAGTGTTTCACTGTGTTTCATCGTAATAATTTTGGAAAAACTTGTGGAATAACAGTGTTTCACTGCTGAACTTTAAGTTCTGTCACTTTATTGAAGGAGTTTGATTGTAATAATTTTGGAAAAACCTGCCAAATAACAGTGTTTCACTGTTATGTCACTTAATTGAAGGTGTTTCATCGTAATAATTTTGGAAAAACTTGTGAAATAACAGTGTTTCACTGCTGAACTTTGAGTTATGTCACTTAATTGAAGGAGTTTGATTGTAATAATTATGGGAAAACCTGTAAAATAACAGTGTTTCACTGCTGAACTTTAAGTTCTGTCACTTTATTGAAGGAGTTTGATCGTAATAATTGAAGAAAAACCTGTGAAATAACAGTGTTTCACTGCTGAACTTTGAGTTCTGTCACTTAATTGAAGGAGTTTGATTGTAATAATTATGGGAAAACCTGTGAAATAACAGTGTTTCACTGCTGAACTTTGCAGTTCTGTCACTTAATTGAAGGAGTTTGATAGTAATAATTATGGGAAAACCTGTAAAATAACAGTGTTTCACTGCTGAACTTTAAGTTCTGTCACTTTATTGAAGGAGTTTGATCGTAATAATTGAGGAAACACCTGTGAAATAACAGTGTTTCACTGCTGAACTTTGAGTTCTGTCACTTAATTGAAGGAGTTTGATTGTAATAATTATGGGAAAACATGTAAAATAACAGTGTTTCACTGCTGAACTTTAAGTTCTGTCACTTTATTGAAGGAGTTTGATCGTAATCATTTAGGAAAAACCTGTGAAATAACAGTGTTTCACTGCTGAACTTTGAGTGCTGTCACTTAATTGAAGGAGTTTGATTGTAATAATTCTGGGAAAACATGTAAAATAACAGTGTTTCACTGCTGAACTTTAAGTTCTGTCACTTTATTGAAGGAGTTTGATCATAATAATTTAGGAAAAACCTGTGAAATAACAGTGTTTCACTGCTTAACTTTAAGTTCTGTCACTTTATTGAAGGAGTTTGATCGTAATAATTTAGGAAAGACCTGTGAAATAACAGTGTTTCACTGCTGAACTTACTTAATTGAAGGAGTTTCATCGTAAATGTAGGGAAAACCTGTGAAATAACAGTGTTTCACTGCTGAACTTTAATTTCTGTCACTTTATTGAAGGTGTTTGATCATAATAATGTAGGAAAAAACCTGTAAAATAACAGTGTTTCACTGCTGAACCTAACCTGTCAATTAACAGTGGTTCTCTGTTCTCTGGTTCTCAAATAATAAACAGAATTATCTGTAAATTTATTGCTTTTCCACTTTATTTTAATTAGGGTATTTCAATGTAAATTCTACAGAAAATCTCTGGCGCCAAGCTGCCGGACTTCTACCGTTTTTTTACCGATTTTTTTCTTACAGTGTAGAGAGAGACCTGTGTATCATAGTGTTCTGTGTCTTTACTGTAGAGGAAGAGACCTGTGTATCATAGTGTTCTATGTCTTTTGACCGAAGATGTTACCTTGTTTGTTTACTGTTGTGTTTTTCTTAGTGTAATTAACACTTCAGTAAACCTTTAAAAAATCACACCTTTAGCCCTTTGCCGAAAACTGCGATCTCAGTAAAACATATCCTTTTCCAATTATTTTTCATGAATATCATTATTAACTTCAGTCCTCACCATACATATCGAATATTTATTCATTTTCAAGATTTAAATTTTGTATGTATGTATGTATGTATGTATGTATGTATGTATGTATGTATGTGTGTGTGTGTGTGTGTGTGTGTGTGTGTGTGTGTGTGTGTGTGTGTGTGTGTGTGTGTGTGTGTGTGTGTGTGTGTACACAGTATACTGCATATCTGCATATGATTGCAACCATGTGCAATCACCATGCTGTGAACGACATGTACACATTTCACGCATCCACCAGCAAATGTTAATATTAGCCGGTTGTTGGTAGAAAATACACATTTTACCATGGGGTCGGTGAAGGTTTACATTACATTTGATGGTAAATAAGTAGATTCACCATTTTGTTCATTCCTTTTCCCCCCTCATTTATTTGCGCTTTAGATTGTTTCTCAAGTCATTATAACAAAGTCATTTCTAAATAGAACTTGGAGTGCATTGGGTTGCTTTTTCTTTGTCCCTGACAGGTTTAATCCTCTTATCTATATACAGTAACACTTCATTATTAGTGAAGCACATGGGATAATGTCCCAGAGGGCACCGTATCAGATATCCATTTGAGGTAATTTGTAATGTGTAAACATTGATGTTGTCCTTGATAAAGGTGTGCTTGATAGGCCCAGCAATGATGATAGATGACCAGTTGTCCGCCCTGTGGTGGTTGTTCGCTACTCTTCTCCTGAACGTGTTGTTCTTCTCTACTCTTCTCCTGAATGTATTGTTCTTCTCTACTCTTCTCCTGAACGTGTTGTTCTTCTCTACTCTTCTCCTGAACGTGTTGTTCTTCTCTACTCTTCTCCTGAACGTGTTGTTCTTCTCTACTCTTCTCCTGAACGTGTTGTTCTTCTCTACTCTTCTCCTGAATGTATTGTTCTTCTCTACTCTTCTCCTGAATGTATTGTTCTTCTCTACTCTTCTCCTGAATGTATTGTTCTTCTCTACTCTTCTCCTGAACGTGTTGTTCTTCTCTACTCTTCTCCTGAATGTATTGTTCTTCTCTACTCTTCTCCTGAACGTGTTGTTCTTCTCTACTCTTCTCCTGAACGTGTTGCTCTTCACCTCTCCTCGTCTGAACCTGCTGCTCTTCACCTCTCCTCGCCTGAACCTGCTGCTCTTCACCTCTCCTCGCCTGAACCTGCTGCTCTTCACCTCTCCTCGCCTGAACCTGCTGCTCTTCACCTCTCCTCCCCTGAACCTGCTGCTCTTCACCTCTCCTCGCCTGAACCTGCTGCTCTTCACCTCTCCTCCCCTGAACCTGCTGCTCTTCACCTCTCCTCGCCTGAACGTGCTGCTCATCAGTGGCCTGGATTACCAAGGCTCTCTCTGCTCTGTCCCCTGGGCTGGATTAGGACAAAGACAACCAAAACGGCAGACACATCCACCAGCCTTCCTCCACCGATTGGTGGAATCTGGTAGCAATAGATCATGCCGTCACCAATCATTATACTTGTTAATGCTACCGAGATGTTCATGCATGCAATGCCTGTTTTTCTTCACAATCGCCAAGTCTGTGGTGTTGTATAACGGCTATTGTTTCTGTGCTATAAATAAACATATATTGTTGTTACCAGTGTTTACTTAGTTATAATTAAAAAAGAAATAAAAAATTACTTGGTTCAGGGACTCTGCCTTTGGAACTGCATCTAATCATCTAACCACGTCCAGTGAAATATGTTGTGCCTGTACATAACAAACACCTGCTATGAGGAACGGTAGGAGGGCTTGACGTGAAATGGCCAATAATACCTTTTCTTTTCTCCCTAGAATGATGCAACGCGTCTCTCCCCTTCCCTCCACATTGTCAGGAAGACGATCTGAGAGTGACCCGTGTGCTGCAGACGGTATCTCTTCTATGACTGAAGAGCCGTGACAGGCTGCTCTACGTCTGACAGCGGCAGCGGCACCATCACCACCAGCACCACCGTAATGAGCCGCCCGGATCGAGTCAGAAGCGGGTGAGGATGAGGATTTGGAACTCATCACAGATAACCCCAACTTCTGTGCATTTGAAACCAATCAGGCATGCGTGTGTGTGGGAGGGGGGGGGGGGGGAGATGAGGGGGATGTGTGAGCAGGTGAGAGGGGGAAGAGAAAGTGAAGAACTGACAAGCTTCACCCTCTATCTCTCATTACAGGTGTGATTGATCACAGAGTCGCACCATAATGGTGTTGGAGCTGATATGAAGACGTCAGGATAACGAGGCCAAGCCGACACAGCGCCGTGCCGTTCTGTTCCGAGTGGACACACATCTGGGCTTTCAGGGGGTGGGAGTTTACCCCCCCCCCCCCCCCCCCCCCTTCGCGACCCACATTTCAAAATCTGCGCAGTGCTGTGGTCCTCGTCGTAAATTAATTCGTATAGCCGGATAATCGATTAGACTGCGTTTTCCACACACAATCACGCATACGGATCTCTCGTTTCAATCTAGTGGTTCCCACTGATGTGCATATCATTCTTTAGGAAATTACTTGTTCCTAAAGGGGGGGGGGGGGGCAGCATAAAATTTACCAATTGACAAACAGTCTCGCTTGACAAAGACCAAGCTGACCGATTAATCATCAGATCAAGTTGGGAGGGAGCAGCCCTAATCTGTGGTGGATTAATGTGGACTAATCTGGGGTGGACTACTGAGGACTAATCTGGGGTGGACTACTGAGGACTAATCTGTGGTGGACTACTGAGGACTAATCTGTGGTGGACTAATGTGGACTAATCTGTGGTGGACTAATGTGGACTAATCTGTGGTGGACTATTGAGGACTAATCTGTGGTGGACGTCAATGTGGAACGCCCTACCCAAAGCTGTAAAGGAATGTGAATCACTACCCACTTTCAAAACCACTCTCAAAGAACACCTACGGGGGACTGCAATTAGAAACTGGCACCTGTAAATGTCCTAACCCAACCCCCTCCAATGTACAGTAAATTACCAAATATGGTTGTGTCAATATTCCAATGTACAGTGTTGCTTGTACAGTTGTACAGTGTTACCCACCCACCTACCCCCCCCCCCTCCTACCCGACCCCCCCCACCCCACCCACCCAACCACCTCCAATGTACAGTCCCCCCCCCCCCCCAACCTCCCCCAATGTACAGTTTTTACGTCAAATGTATATACTCTCTTTTCTGGACTATTTTTGTATCACAAACAGTACTGTATTTGCAAATCTGGTATGTCATAAATGTATAGATGTAGCAGTACTGTATATCTGTATGTCATGTATGTCATATATGTCCTGATGAATTGAAGATGGGGGACCCTTATGTAAAGAAGGCGAAAGTCTTTCTCTGGTCTGCATCCCCTTAACAATTGTGTGTATTGAGCTGTACTGTAATTTGTACCCATTCTGCAATCTGTTAATAAAGTTTTCAATCAATCAATCAATCAATCAATCAATCAATCAGACTATTGAGGACTAATCTGTGGTGGAATAATGTGGACTAATCTGTGGTGGACTACTGAGGACTAATCTGTGGTGGACTACTGAGGACTAATCTGTGGTCTACAATATATTTGTACTGAAGGGGGTAATGAATTCTAAAGATGGTAAGACATAGTACTTGAGATTGAAGTGAGCAATGTTTTATCACTCTTTTGCAGCTGACCCTGATGCTAGGGGAGAGAAAATCCCTAACTCTATTTTTCTTACTCTTTGCTTTACAGCGATTTCATCACGACCATTGCCTATTAATGACATCTCTCTGTGTCCTGATTAAAGCGCTAATATGCAGTAATAGATCTCAAGCTGCCGTGTGTTATATCAAATTAATTATTGATTACTGGCTCCTTATGCGATGGATGCCTCAAGTCCCTGGATGCCTTGTTATTGATATATTTTTATTGAGCTCCTAAAGTACCTCTGAAACCAAAATGTATAATGGAACAGTGCTCCATCTCTTGACCATCTAGACACGGATTTAACACATACATACATGTAGTCTGCTCACTGCAATGTCACATTCTGAGATGTGCTCCAAACTGAAAGAGAAAATGAATGAATCATGAATTTAGAATGATGGTTGTCTCACGCATAGTGGCTAAAAAGATCAGATTGACGTCAGATTGTGAAATGGGTGATAATGTACCGGCACAGTGCCTACTATCTTTTTCTGTGTTTAAATTCTTTTCTCTGTAGAATTGTGATGCGTTTCCCCTTCCCTCCACATTGTCATCAGGAAACGATCTGAGAGTGATTGTTTCCCTGTGTTTTGCTTTGTTATTACAGAATGAGGGGTTGTCCCAACACTCAGATGTTATGTGCATTGTGCCTTTTCTGCAGTTCAGCTGTGACAAAAACCCTCCCTCTTTAAATGAGCCATTCAGAATTGCAGCCACAATTGTATATATATATACATATTTGATCTGCAACATCTAGTCTGAAGAAAATTGGATCTAAATTAGCGTCTAATCACTCATCATCACACTACTACAACATGTACGAGAATTATTGTATTTGTATGATAAAAGCAGCTTGCTTGTTACAGGCACAGAAACAGCCCATTGAGAAGACTGAAACAGAGGGGCATAGAGGCTGCTAGAATGCATAATCTGATTTGTGTTTTTTCCCCCCAGCAAAACACTTCAAATACATGTTTAGGCGACATCAAAGGCCTATCTTAACTTGTTGATAATGACTCAAATATGTCATTAAGTTGCTATTATGATTTTGATGTGAGTTGGAGTCACAGTTATCTCATCCCTGCGAGGCAAAGCAACCTCACAAGCTCTTGTCTGTCCTCGAAATCTATCTGGCTTGTGAGCTGAATAGTTATCAGGACAGACATTTTCAGTGGGTTTTGCCTTTACCCCAGGAGTAGATGCATGACAAACACAGATGTCTTTTGCATATTGAATTCCTCATATGGATTGAGAAACTCATCCATGTATAACCTCATGTTCAGCGCACGTACCCCGCTGGGGGCCTTCCAAAGGCCACGCAGATGATTTATCACTTTTGACTAATCACTTTTTCATGGTTTACTCACACAATACCTGCCTCTGGAGACATTTGAAGTAAGTGCCTCAGCGGTCGTCAGGGCATTCGATTTTACCCTTTGTAGCCATTTTTACTCGAATTTCAGTAAACTTAGGAGGGAACATTGCTGTCTTTGGTCTATAGGAACTTGGGCAATCATTACCATTTCCAGAGCATCAGAATGATCAAACAATGATATTTAAATAGGTAATTAAATTAATAAAGAACTATATTTAAACAGGCAAGAATCCTAGCATATAAGGATCTAAAGAGTACAATGGACATCTTGTTTTTCAAACTGTTGTTATTGGTGTTGTGAAAATGATAACTAAGGCCCTTTGATGTCTATTCCCCTGGATATAAACTAAATCAAGCCATTTCAGGTATCCAATCTACTTCCTTTGAAATATTGTATAATATACACAGGTTATACCCTGATTGGCCCATCAGTCAATCTGTCAGTTGTCAGTTATAGCTAGTTCACAAACAATTCATTAAACTAATTTGCTACAATCTTGTTAATTTTAGTGGTTCAAAAACATCCACAGCAACTGATAGCACAGGTTAGTCAATGTTAATATCCCATAGCAACCGATCATACTGGGCTCATGAATTAGTTGAAACCTTCATGATACTAACATCTCCTTTCAATGAACAGAAGGCCCCTCAACATACTGAGAGTTGGCTGTGCCTAGAGAGGCTGCACTAAAACAGTTCAAACAAATCAAATGATACATCTGAAGCTGAACAAATTATACTCATGACATTAACATTCCACAATAAGCAAGTTATGAACTTTTGATTCCGCTAGTATGTTCCCATGCGATCCCTATGGTTTAGGAGTTACCGCAGAGTAATACGTGGAAATAAAAAAATCCTCCTTAAAATAATTATTTTGTCTTTTCTAAACAGATTAATGCCCATCATTAATCAACCACTTAGACTCCAAATGACCTATCTCAAACCCTGCCCTCTTTTTGTGATTGGAGGAGGCTAAAATAAAAGAGGACAGGGTTTGAGATACGTAAATTAATTAAATAACGGTGTCGTTTTGTTTTAAATCTCTCCCTTTCCTCGGATAAATGCAAATTAAATAAGGACTCCAGGTTTAGCAACAGGGCCCACTGTGCCACTTGTGAAATGGCCCCTCGAGAGAAATCTGCTAACTTTGGACTTCAGAAAGGACATGGCTTGTAAAACTTCCTGCCAACAGAGAGTATAGCGTCGACGTTTGCAATGAGCCACGCTGCTTTTGAAGACATTCTCCACTTAGAATGGAGGGTAAAGGGTCAATCCAAAAGAAAAAATCGTTTGTAGAAAACATCGGCCTGGAGAGAGATTAGTCATCCGCGGGTGAAAACTAATTTAACATCATCCAGTCGCCGTGGAAACCTGTTTCACACCTTTTCAAGGTCTTATCACCATGAAATACCAGTTCGAGACATTTATTATATCGGGGCATTTTTGTCAATTGAATTTAAGGTCTGAGAAAGATAACGAGGAATGTGTCGTGCAATGTGCTGTTTTTATCTGCACTGACTCATCCAGTCACCATGGATGATTCTGACAATGTCATTTCTATTACAAGACTGATGTATAGCAGTGGCGTTGTTAGCCCTGGGCTTCCGGGGCTTTAGCCCCAGATGTTTTTCTCCTAGCCCCGGAGCTTAAATTTTTTTTTTACATTCTTTTTTTTTTTTAAGATGGCAGCATCCCCATTGTCTGTGCTGAATGTTTGTTAGCGTTTGGTATTTTTTGTTGGTTTTTTGTACTTTTAAACATCCATTTTTAGTAAGTAGTAGTTTTCATTTGATCCTATATTTCTTTCATTCACCGATTTGTAGACTTTTTTTTAGTGTCCTGAAAGGTGCCTTATAAATAAAATGCATTATTATTATTATTATTATTATTATTATTATTATTATTATTATTATTATTATTATTATTATTATTATTATTATTATTATTATTATTATCCAGGAGGGAAAAGACACTTTGGATAGTGGGGACTGCATCTCTGCCTGTCCTGGCCAGGAAACACTTTGCAACTGTGATCTCCTCTGGCAGAAGTTGGATATTGTAATGTGTGGCGACTGGCGAGGGGTTGCAGCAATTCCACTGAGAGAAACTGGTCTGAGGCTGGATAACATGCCTGTATGCCTCTCATAAGTTGTTCTCCAACTCATGAGAACCTGCTCTCAAGCTCTTGCAGCATTCTGCCAAGGACTGGATAGAACAGTACAGTACTGGATAGAACCCAGTTGTACAGTACATGTCCAAGTATGGCTTTGTCAGTATTCCAATGTACAGTGTACAGTGTCCCCCCTATATATATATTTTTTTTTTATCATCATTTCAGATAATGGTTGAAGAAGTGAGTCTTTAGTCGACGGCGAAAGATTGGACGGGATTCGGCTGTCCTAACTGGGATGGGTAGTTCATTCCGCCATTGTGGGGCAAGGACTGAGAATAGATGGCTTCTCTTTGTTGACCCTCCGGGAGCTTGGATAGGAGTAGGTCTGAGGCGGCCAGAAGAGGCAGAGCGTTATGAGGCGCCGTTTGGGACAAAAGCCTGACTAATACAAGACACCGCCTATCCAAAGCCTGACTTATACAGGACACCGCCTATCCAGTTATCCTGCGCGACTCAGTTGGTCCGCGAGAGAGGGCCAGTTGGTGCGCCGATTGGGACAAAAGCCTGTCGAATACAGACACCGAGGTCCAGTTGGTCCGCGCGCGCCAACATGTTTTGTCGAATACAGACACCGAGGTCCAGTTGGTCCGCGCGCGCCGACATGTTTTGTCGAATACAGACACGAGGTCCAGTTGGTCCGCGCGCGCCGACATGTTTTGTCGAATACAGACACCGAGGTCCAGTTGGTCCGCGCGCGCCGACATGTTTTGATCCACGCGCGCAAAAACTTTTGGTACGCGAGAGAGGCCCAGATGTCCGGCGAGAGAGGCCCAGATGGGTCCGCGGGCCACCCAGATGGGTATCGTGCGCTCTTCCAGAGCGCCCGACACGGATCCGTACAATAGCGCGCTCTCTTTTCTTTTCGGCACTATTTTCTAATTTTTTGGCGGAGGGACACCATTTTTTGTGACCATATTAGGAACACCGGCCCCCACACACACAGCAAATATCAATCCGCAGCTCTCACCGGAAGTCTATAAAAGCCTCCGTCGACGGCAGCTCGAGTTTTTTCGAACTTTCCTCCAGCGCGACCAGTCGCAGAGTAAATTCCTACGGGGAAAACCCGCTCTGCTCTAGATTTCGAAACAACCGTGTAAGTACTGTTTATACTAATCTGTTGGACTTCTTATAGCATTCGTTAACTTTTATGACCGTCTATAGTGTTTGTGAGATGTTTTTCCAGAGATTCTGGTCATATTTTCCATCAAAAAGCTTGTTTTGAAATGTACCGCAGCAGAGTACCAATTTCCCCCAGGAAGAGTTGCTGTGGGTTGGGTAACATTAGCGCTAGCTGCTGAGCTAACACACGGCTAACGTCAACACAGTTGTCGTATTTATTTCGCAAATGCAGTGTTTTCAAATAAGCCACATTGCTGTATTTAGTGTATTCATTAGTGGGTCATATTCCTATATGTAACATATCTCATTTTATCAACTTAGAATTGACGGCAGTGTCTAGATGCTGGAACTAGCTCCCATGCTAGTGCATGCTAACAGCACCGGCTGAGATCCAGGAACAGCGTCATTCCCTACCCAGGACAAAACCTTCAAGAAGGGAGAGGTTCTAGAAGGAATTCAAGGCTCTATGAAGATAATGGGGTAAGTTTGAAGAAAATTTTTAACACACACATGAACGTTTTATAATTATCATCACAATATGTAAAAAAAAAATTATAATTTTTTTTATCAAATCTAGTTTAATTAATTAATAACTTTTGAACAATAGATGCTATTTCTAATCTGTCAGCTGTTCTATATTGCCAACAAGATTGTCTACATTCCATTCAATATACATAAATCTGATTTAAGCAAGGAAAGTGTAATTTAATACATTTTTATCTTCCAAGTTTAATTTCAACAAGTTCAAGTGCAACTACATATGAACCATAATAATAAAAATTATGATGATAATCATACACTTATTTTATATCATTGGAAAGCCCTAGTTGTTAGCTTTAAAATGGCACCAAATATGAGGTACTTTGAAATACCCAGTAACTAATAATCTATCACAAACCAATGCAATATCATGTTCAGGGATTTCCTAAATACAAAATAGCCCTGGGCCCTGTTTCTCGTACCTGGTTCAACTAAGTCGATCAAGATGTCATTATCCAGATTCAGTTAACCCGATGTTTGAAGCCGGGATTTTCCTGTTCCTCGAAGGTGGATTCAGTCTCGTTAACTCGATTCAGACTTGAGACCCAGGCTAAGTGCGCGCGGCCGCTTCAGGTGAAAAGCCAGCACGTATCGATGGCAGAGATCCTGATTCTCTAACGGCATTGATTGATTAATTGATTTAAAACTTTATTGACAGATTGCAATACGGCTCAATCGCCTCGCCGACAAGTTAAATGCGTTATCTATAGGCTAATTTTAAGTCCCTCATTACCTCAATCAATCAGATTATATTTCTTTAAACTTGCCTGCTGGATTGAATAATCAAATGAGATCTTGCTAGCGAAAATAATTAGTTAAACTGTTATACAGAATTACGATACGGCTCTCTTACCCATTGATTGATGTATAGTCGATCTTTAACTTATCTCCACTGTGGTCTAACGGGTTGTTCTTTTGACTTTCACGCAGACGACCGGGGTGCGTGTAACTGTTCCGCAACAGTAAGTGACTTCCGGGGTAGGCCTGATTGGCCCCGACAGGCACGTGACGCGGCAAACTCAGGACGCGCAACGAGGCTGCTGAGAGCTGTCGCGCGGAAATAGGCTGTCTATTGCCATTCTCTAACACAAACTCTAACCTTAACCAGCTCCTTAACAGCGCCTAAACTTAACCGTTCTAACCTTAACCAACTCCGAAACAATGCCTAACCTTAACCTTAACCTTAACCATGCCTAACCTTAACCATAGAAAGAATATTGCCATTCTCTAACACAAACTCTAACCTTAACCAGCTCCTTAACAGCGCCTAAACTTAACCGTTCTAACCTTAACCAACTCCGAAACAATGCCTAACCTTAACCTTAACCTTAACCATGCCTAACCTTAACCGGCGAAAGAATACACGTTAAAAAAAAAATCACGTTAAAAAAAATAAATTCAATGGGATTCGAACTCGTCAACAACGGACCACAGGATCGCAGGACCGCTGCTCTGCCAGGTGAGCTGAAGCGCCGAATGAAAGTCATAGCGTATTTGGACGGTTACATCATTCCGCAAGCTCTGCCGCTCCGCTCCGCGGAGCGTGCCGCGCGGCAGAGAAAGTTGCGCGTCACATGCCTGTCGGGGCCAATCAGGCCTACCCCGGAAGTCACTTACTGTTGCGGATAAGCTATAAGCGACCGGGGTTCGAAACCCTAGTCTTTTCCTTCTTTTTGCAATATAGGAATAATTCAATTTGGTGCACGTTGAGAGCTATATAAAGAATGACATCCTCAATGCATGTAGATTTATAATATTTTAACTTAAAACCAGGCTACTTTGGCGTATAATCATTAATATTATATTCAAAAAAATTATATTGGAAACACAGGGTTTCGAACACCGGTCGCTGAGTTGGCAGGCTTGAGCACTACCGCTGCACCACTGTGCCAGATGGGATAAATTCATTGTTTATACATTAATGAACGAGAGACCCGTGTTTAGAATATTCTTTATTTTGAATGAAGTTTTATTTCTTTATCCTCATTCATTAATGTGACGTCAACGGCTCATTCAATTTCTCAAATCCGTCAAACAGCGCATCTCATCAGACATCTTAATCCCAGTTACAATTAAAATAACCACGTCATAATGTGTACATCGCACCGAGCGAGCGCCACGGTATATATAACGTGCATTATTTAGGACAAAGTGAATTTAGTATCAGCATTTTGGGTCTATTTTACATTTCAAAAGCCCCCTCTGGAAGAATGGAGCACAAAAACGTAATTCAGAATGGTATAATGCAGATCGTAGACTGTGGGAATAATTTCAGGAAACAGGCTGTCACTTTTTTGCGGGGGCGTGGCGATGGTTCAGGCTAACTTGAACTTAAACTCTGCTTTCGACCAGGCTCAAACTTTTGGATCTGTTGTCATGGTGATTTGGAAAATCCAGGTACGGGGAATCGGAAAGTCCGGCTTAAGTCAGACTTACCCGAAAGTTATCCGGCTAACTCAGTTATCCAGGTACGGGGAACGGGGCCCTGAATAAAGTGGTGTACTCCTTAATTTATGCACTTACAATCACCAGAAAGGCTTTCGAAATGCCATGTTGGCCTCAATATTTTCAAAACAAATTATATGAAAAGGTTATGAAATGAACAACATAAACACTTATGTGATAAAATATGTAATAAAAACGGAGCTCAGACTGTATCTGTATTACATGTCATATATGTTATGATGAATTGAAAATGGGGGACCCTGACGTAAACAAGACGAAAGTCTTTCTCTGGTCTGCATCCCCTTAACAATTGTATGTATTGAGCTGTACTGTACTGTACCCATTCTGCAATCTGTTTTCAATCAATCTCAACGCATACATTTGATCGTAGAAATCGTGACGTCAGAGTGTCTTCGAGAATGTTGGGGGTCCTTAATTCCTGTATGCAAATTCTTATTGGCATCATGCAGCACTATCATCATCATCCGTATCAACTAACATTACAAGAACATTAGAGGAGGAAGTTGGACACATGTTTCATCATTAAATATCAGCAGATAATCAAAACTAGCTAGTATGATGATTGCTATAGCTTAAAAAAAACGGTATGCCCTGGTATGTATGTGACAAAATAAACCTTAGTAAGTCAAGTATCCCTTTACTTGAAGTGAACAAAGTGCTTCTCATGTACTCATGTGTACAAGTTCATATTATGGTCTACAAATGGTAATGTTAGTATATGAAGGTTTAAATGTACATTATTATTACATTACGTGTATATTCCTTGTATGTGTTTACCACTATATGGACATGCTAATAGATATGCTCTATTATCTTAATAGCAGTTTCATTATTTCAAGTGAGTATTAAAACATTTAGTTAATTAATACATTCATTGTAGCTATATGAAGTGTGAAATTGTGTAAGAGTCTGTAGGTTTTTGTATTCAAATTCATAAAAATAAAGAAATAAATAAATAAAGCTAGATTGCCATCTAATGGACTAGACTGCCAAAATGTCGACTGACTGATTCGATTTTTTAAAGCAATCATCGTACTAGCTCGTTTTGATTATCTGCTGCCATTTAATGATGAAACATATGTGTCCAACTTCCTCCTCTAATGTTCTTGTAATTTTAGTTGATACGGATGATGATGATAGTGCTGCATGATGCCAATAAGAATTCGCATACAGGAATTAAGGACCCCCAACATTCTCGAAGACACTCTGACGTCACGATTTCTACGATCAAATGTATGCGTTGAGATAGATTGATTGAAAACAGATTGCAGAATGGGTACAGTACAGTACAGCTCAATACATACAATTGTTAAGGGGATGCAGACCAGAGAAAGACTTTCGTCTTGTTTACGTCAGGGTCCCCCATTTTCAATTCATCATAACATATATGACATGTAATACAGATACAGTCTGAGCTCCGTTTTTATTACATATTTTATCACATTCTTGTTTATGTTGTTCATTTCATAACCTTTTCATATAATTTGTTTTGAAAATATTGAGCCTTTCTGGTGATTGTAAGTGCATAAATTAAGGAGTACACCACTTTATTCTTTTAAGTGTTGGTCCGCGCGCGATACCCATCTGGGTGGCCCGCGGACCCATCTGGGCCTCTCTCGCCGGACATCTGGGCCTCTCTCGCGTACCAAAAGTTGTCGGCGCGCGCGGATCAAAACATGTCGGCGCGCGCGGACCAACTGGACCTCGGTGTCTGTATTCGACAAAACATGTCGGCGCGCGCGGACCAACTGGACCTCGGTGTCTGTATTCGACAAAACATGTCAGCGAGCGCGGACCAACTGGACCTCGGTGTCTGTATTCGACAGGCTTTTGTCCCAATCGGCGCACCAACTGGCCCTCTCTCGCGGACCAACTGGGTAGCTGGATAACTGGATAGGCGGTGTCTTGTATTAGTCAGGCTTTTGTCCCAAACGGCGCCTCATAGAGCGTAGGGGTCTTGAGGGTGTGTAATTAGAGACCATTGACCGGAGGTAGGTGGGAGCGGTTCCCTTTGCCGCACGGTATGATAGGTCGAGGGCCTTGAAGCGGATACGTGCAGCAATGGGGAGCCAGTGCAGGTCCCTAAGAAGTGGGGTGACATGGGCCGACTTCGGTAGGTTTGAGATCAGGCGGGCCGCTGCGTTTTGAATGAGTTGAAGAGGCTTGGTGGCAGTGGCCGGGAGGCCAGCTAGCAGTGCGTTGCAGTAGTCGAGGCGGGAGATGACTGTTGATTGGACAAGTAGTTGGGTGGCTTCTTTTGTCAGGAAGGGGCGTATCCTTCTGCCGTTGCTCAGGAGGAATCTGCAGGTTCTGGTTGTCGCTGCGATGTGAGCAGAGAAGTTCAACTGGTCGTCGAGGACAACACCAAGGTTCTTGGCGGTCGGGATGCGGTCAGAGCTGCATTCTCGACTGTGATGGAGAGGTCGGTCAGGGGGGAGGATTTGGCCGGCAGGTGGAGCAAGTCTGTTTAGCTTAGGTTCAGTTTGAGGTGGTTGGTCGTCATCCAGGCAGAGATGTCGGACAGACAGGCCGAGATCCGCTCAGAGACGTGGATATCTGAGGGAGGGAAGGAAAGGAAGAGTTGAGTATCATCGGCATAACAATGATATGAGAAGCCATGAGACGTGATAATGTTACCCGCAGTGATTTAGTGTAGAGGGAGAAGAGAAGGGGTCCTAGGACCGAGCCCTGGGGGACACCCGTCCGCAGGGGGCGGGTGGCAGACAGAGTCCCTCTCCATGACACTTGGTAGGAGCGGTCGTTGAGGTATGATGTCCCTGCTGCGGTTCATTTGAGATGTGAATGCAAAGCGGACCAAAGGCAGGAAAAGACCCAAAAATCTAATATTTTTTTTAATGAGAAGACATTAGAATATAATGAAACACACAATACAGTTTTTTTTCGATTGCTTAAGCAGGATTTTGAAAACAGGGCCCAGTGTTTCAAAACACTACACACAATTAGCACAACCACACACACAATTATCAGAACACCTCAGATCCTTTGCTAAATTAAACACTCTTGTCAAAACTATACACTCATTTATAAAAACTACATTTTGTTACCATATGACACGTTTCTGTTTGAACCAGTTACACACTGCTGTGCTTAACCCAGACCCGGCGCCATGGGCGGGCATTAGGGGGCCGAGCCCGCCCACAGAGTCAGCTGTGCCCACCCTGGTAAAAAAAAAAGAATTATTATTATTATTATTATTTTTTTGGTCAATCGAAGTCAACTATCCAAATCCTTAGTCGGGGACAGCCCTAGTGGGCACTGATGTCAACAACAACACTACTGAAGCTAGCACGGCACTCTGTGAGAATTTGTTTTCTACCCTCAAGAACGTCTTTACAGAACATCGCCTTAGTATGCAAGGCGCAAGGCCAATTTAATTCAGTTGGCATTTGAGAAGGACCTTACAAAAAAGTTCAGGAATGAGTGGAGGGACAGTGTTTTAAGAAGATTTCACTCTGTCCCCAAACGCCGCTTGCCGCTCTACCATATTGATCAAATTGTTTACACTGCCTGTGTTGTCTTTTACTACCTGTATACTGTGTTGTTTTACTACCTGTACCCCTCCCCCCCTCCCCCCCATGCTGCTATGATGCCTGAATTTCCCCAAGGGGATCAATAAAGGAATATCTTACTAATGATGGTGAGTAGCCTATGGAGAAATTTTGTTTGCTTTTTTATGCACCTTATTTTTGTCAGTTCAGTTCAGTTTGTCAGTGAAGTGTTGAATAAATAGAGACTTTTCAAAGATATAGAATAGAATAGAATAGAAATGTATTATCCTGAGGGAAATTTGACACTGCAAATCACTCAACATTAAACATTTAGACAGAACAAGTCACGAATAAGAATAACAAAACAAATGGCCTAAGAATAGAATAAAATGAAATAGAATAAAAATTGAATAAAAGATACAGTAAATAAATACAGTAAAAAATATACTGAAGTCTACAGTAGGTGTAATATTGCACAGTGCTATTTAAAAAGTAAGAGTCCAGGAAGATGGTAACTGTCACTCTGTGCTCAGTGATGCAGTGAGGCACAGTGATGCATTGTATAGTCTGATGGCTGTTGGAATGAAGGACTTCGTGTGCCATTCAGTGCTGCATTTAGGTAGTGTGAGCCTATAACATGCTCCTCCTGTCAGCCAAGTCTGTGTATAGTGGGTGGGAGGGGTTTTCCCTGATGGCCTGGAGCTTAGCAAGGTTCCTCCTCTCTGCCACCCTCGCTAGAGTCCAGCTCCACCCCAACCACGCTACTGGCCTTCCTGACCATCTTATCCAGCCTGTTTGTGTCCCCTGATCTCAGTCCGCTGCCCCAGCAGGTCTGTTATATATATCCGTTCAGTCTGTTTTTGTATAAGTGAATGTTCTTAAGATAGAGAGAAATTAGATTTTTAATTGCCTCTCTGCTGTTTAGTTCAGCACCGTGGGCAGCGCCAAGCAAGCCACAGCGCCGTTGTCCCAGCTGAAACGTATAAAAGGGAACCTGTGTTGAAAAACCATTGTGCCCCCCCAAGAAAATGTTATGCCCCCCCACTAATTTGTTTCTGCAGCCTGGTCTGCTTAACCTAAAACACATTTAGCTATTCTACTTCTCAGTGATTAGAGTACTGTAAGTGAAGTACACAGAGAATGTGCAAATATACAATAAATTCACCAAACACTACACAAGACCAATGCTGTATGTAGACTGATGAAAATATAATTAATGTATCTCCATATATACCCAAATCAATGATGCAGACTGATGAAAATATAAATCTTCTCTCCATATAACCAAATCAGTCAACATTTCAACATGGATAATCACAACAAAACATGTCCCAGTTTTCATGCTACTACAGTGTGCATAACACTGTAAGCTAAGCAAATATCAGACAAACATAAAATACTGTATCCAGTACAGGTTAAAATTACAGTAAAACAAAAATTGAAAAAATGTAAATAGAGTACAGAAAATACTAGACATTATCTCTTTGCTAGCTGGATCTGGCAAGAGAATCTTTTGTATGATTCTCCATGTTGACAGGTTGACTGATTTGGGTATATGGAGAGAAAATGTATATTTTCATCAGTCTGCATCATTGGTTGTCTTGTGTAGTGTTTGGTGAATGTATTGTATATTTTTACGTTCTCTGTGTACAGTACTTCACTCTCCTTCCATTTTGGTTGAAGACAGGTGAACTCACCTGCTGCATTTGTATATTGCTTAAACCTCATTGGTGTATCTACAATTAAGCAATGGTGTGTTTGTGCATCTGATGGCTGTGTTTAACCAATTGGCTCATATGTGTGGTAATTTGACATTCTGTATCTAATGTAATGCAAGTGTGTTTAGTGTTTTGCAAAAAGTGTGAGGCTGACATTGTGCTTATAGGGGTGCAAATCTGGGCCTATGTTTTGCTCCTTGAGTGTAAGGTTTTGATAATTGTGTAATACTTTGGATTGAGTGTTTATGCAATCGAAGAAAACTGTAAATACTAGAGATGAACTGTTTATTTCTTTTGTACATAGGCTGTGCATATGTTTGTTTGTTTATTTGCTTATGTGTATGATTCTTAACTGTGTTATTATTTTGTTATTGTGTGTATGTATGTATATGTATATGTATGTATATTTGTACTCCTGTTGGGGCATCTTGGACCAGATCAATGTTTTATCTGGCTAAATAAAGGTTAAATAAATAAATAAGAAACTGATGATTTGGTCCTGTTAACTTTGAATTTTCCATGGGGACTGCCCAGATCCCTCTCATGGACCTGGACCTCACTTTGAGAACCTATAATCTAGTTCTTCAGTATTCGTCTCTAATTACTCTAAAATTGCGTATTTCTGTGTTAAAAAGAAAAAAAGAACCCCCCCCCCCTGATGTATAGGCGTGGGCTACCTTTCCTTTTCAGGTTATAATGGTTATTTATCAATTGAAACAAAAGTATAAAATAATGTGACTGCTTGGAAATAAAAGGATAACTTTGTATAAATATCAAAATGATAAACAGACCGATTAAAATACCAGATTAGTGTCTCGTCAATAATCACGTGTGTTATTTGACCACATCTACAATTAGCTGACCATGTGTGAATGAAAAACTGATGTTCTTTGGACTGTGTGTCTTGTCTAGAGTCTTGTTCTTGCTTGGCTGCAGGCTTGTCGTCCTGGTCCTCAGCGATCCATCTGAATGGCTGATGACAATAGAGCCAGTAGACAGGAAGGCGACCCAGTGGCCTCTTTCTTTCTCTTTGTACAGACAATAAAACAAACCTCCTATTGTGTAATCAGCAGCACATTGATCCGGGCCTATCTAGCCTTTAGCACGTTTATTAGCCTCTGAGTGTGAAAAGTCTCTGTGCATAAATTAAACTTTTTTTCCCTTGCTGAGCGAAATGATTCATCCGTCGTGGGGACATTGCCAGAGGGATGGGATCAGGCTTAATGACACAAGGTTGACAGAATGTCAAGTGTTTGCTGCCTTAAAGCTGCAGTAGGCGACTTCGGAGTTTACTTGCCCGGCAGAAATTGCCCAGCGAGCTCTTCTGCATCACTTTTCAAGCCTGCGCACGTGCAAGGTTTTCCACAGAGTCCCGGGCAGAGTCAGGACTTAAGCTGACATTTTTTTTTATCCACTTTTTCTCCTTATTTTTTCTATTTTTCTCCCATCCCAATTTCGTAATTCCAATTCTTCCCTCCCCTGTCTTGAACGTTGCTAGACTATGCCTCCCACTGGTCAGCTGTAGTGAGGATAGAAGCCTTGCATCACGTGTGTCCCCTCCGGTACACGAGGAGGCAGCCTGTCGCATCTTTTCACCAGACAGCTCGAACTCTCAGTGGCGAGGAGTAACGTTGTCTCTACTTTCCGTAGCTGCATTTCTGCAGACCCCTCTCTGATTGGTTGAGCCCATTTCTGCAGACCCCTCTCTGATTGGTTGAGCGAAGCCCCTCTCTGATCGCTATAGTTTCCCAACAGGAGTAAAGTCTGGAACGCACCACAGCCTGTCACAAGCAGTAGAGATGTGTCGTAGCAATCCGAAGTGACATTGACCACCAGACTCTTTCTCTTAAGGCATTAACTGGGTTAATTAATATAAATGTTATATTGTAACTGTCTAGTTACGCATTGGTTCCAAAACATGTATGTTCCAGGCTGCAATTAAAACTTTGAATCTGAGAGTGCTGGACCGGCTTCCTGCTTTCTTCTAACTGTCTAGTTAGGCATTAACTGTGTTAATCTAAATGTTACATTGTAACTGTCTAGTTAAGGCATTAACTGGGTTAATCGAAATGTTAGGTATTGTCACACCAGGATCAGAAATGCAGCTACGGAAAGTAGAGACGCGTGTGGGAGGCCCCCGATACTTCCTGTTTCTGCTGTACAGGCGTCACCCAACCGACCTGTAGTAGTCGCTGTCCACAACGTCCAATCCCCACCCACTGGCTTTCCCACCCTCTAACACTGCCAATTGTGTTAATGTAACGGTTGTGACAACGTCACCTCAAACTTCGATGCCCGGAGTGGGAGTCGAACCCCGGTCTCCCACACTGCGGGCAGCAACACAGACCGCTATACCAAGAGGTAAATTCACTTCTAAGTTATACGTCTTTTTTTTGAGGATGTGAGAGTGAGTTTAACCCATAGCACCGCTACTCACCCCAGCCCTTCTTGACTGCGCTTCACTGTTACGACGGAGACAGCTACGTTCCAGTTGTGGAGTAATAAGTAGAGGCAGAGAAGGTTGTTTACTCGTTAACGGTGGTTCTCTTTATTGTAGAACGGTACACCTAGAGTAATAGCAACAGATAGTACACTGACGCAGGGCGTCTAGGAGAGAAGATAATAATGATAACAATAATGATAGCAACGTCCAGTGTCTGCAGTACCGCCGTGTACTCTGCAGAAGAATGTGAAGATCCGACAACTGGAAGTAGAGAGACAGGGGTTTAAGTACGACCACATTCCTGACATACCAAGCGTTCCAACGTGACAACCAATCAGGAGACCCAAACAATAAGTGACAAGTGACAGGGAGATAAGTGACAGAGAAGCCCAGTGACAGGTGTCAGAATGATGGGTGGCTCTCAGGCATGCCAGAGAACCCAAGCGTTACACTTCACGATACCATCCGTTACATCAGTATGACGGCCGGCCAAGCCGGTACCAACGCAGAGAGCTGGGCTCGATACCAGCATATCCTGCGTTAGTGGCAAGCGTCTTGCCCACTGCGCCACCCAGCCGCAGCTTTAAGCTGACATTTACCAGCCACTGATGGGCAGGTCGTTTTGCACATTGTATCTACATTGTATCAGAACACAGTGGTCTTGAGTCTTGACGAGAAAGAACACAGTGGTCTTAGTTTTCTGATGCGACCCCAGGAACATCAATGTGGTTTTTGACCAATCAGATGTTTTTCCCCTCAAGCTCATCCCTCAAGGTCCAATATTATTGAGAGCGATCGCTTCAGCTGGCAGCCGCAAAACAAACTGCAATGTAATCACAACACGGGGAAACCTGCACGTCAAAGTACGTCCAGTAAAATAGCTTTGTCTTCTGCCACAGGCTCAGATCGTCTTTATATGTGTCTGACATTATTATGTAAAGGGTCCCTACAGAGATAGAGACCTTTGTATTTACTGTATTCATTCAGTCTCTGTTCATCCATTCCACTATTTGTAGCCAGGGGAGTGTTTTCTGATGTTTACAAAAAAGGTTGCAAAGGGGAAATAAATCTATATAGATCTTTTATAATCATGTTTTTGCTGTTATCCTGCCAAGCTTTCATGTGTGCTGATGCCAGGTCAACACAATACATTTTGCTAATAATATTACCTCCAGCACTCTGTTTGCAGCAGGTCTCTCCACTCTTGGAACAGCATTTTTCTTTAGGTAAAGGTGCTTTGGTATAGTATTTCTTCTCTTGGACTGGCAGTAGTCATCAGGGTAAAAATAATGACTACAGGCCCGATGGTCTGCAAGGCACAGTGTACAGATGAGTGTTTTCATTCATTTGTAGCATAACTAGTCACAACCTTTGCGTGTCCCTATCCAACAAAGGTAGTCTATGAAAACTACGCCATGTGTGGCTCGACATTTTCTTGGTACAATTCGGATTTGCGCAAACACAAACCATTGTTATATAGTTCATATAATTTTTTTTATATTTCTTGGACGTACTTTGAGGTTTGCTCTGTATGATTACATTGCAATCTGTTTTGCGACTGCCAGTTGAAGCGATCTCCCTCAATACTGAACCAATTACAAACATTAATTTCCCTATTATTAATTTAGACATGGCGGAAAAAATAGGGTCCAGGTTTAAAAATACCGGAATTCCCCTTTAACTGGGGGACAACAATCAGTAACAAAACAAAAAGGTTTTTCCCAAATCAAAAGATTCTGTTTTGCATCATAAACTTTGTTCTTACACCTAAGATAAGACTTTGTTATCTTAGGTGTTGCCGCGGGGTCGGGGGAGCAGTGGTGTCGCGTGGGTAAAATAACAGGGGATGCCAAAAAAGAAAGTAAAAAAAAATAAAGATAATATTAATAATATTCTTTTATAATTTTTATTTTATATTTAAGCCAAGCAGTCACCATGTATGTTGTGTATGTCATAAATGTCAATATGAATTGAAAATGGGGGACCCTGATAAACAAGACGAAAGTCTTTCTCTGGTCTGCATCCCCTTAACAATTGTGTGTATTGAGCCGTACTGTATTGTACCCATTCTGCAATCTGTTAAATAAAGTTTTCATTCATTCATTAATTTGCTGTCTCGTTATAACACAAACAGCTCACGTTAGTCACCATGAGCCATGATCAGCTTACGTTAGTTAGCATCCAAGCTAGCCTGATAACATTAGTAGTTTAGCATCCAAGCTAGAAATTGCTAGGCTGCCTGCTTACCTGGCCAATAATGTGGTCCTCCTCGCTCCTCCTGGACAGATAGATTTGTTAAATCATAATATCCACAGTGGTGTGCTGTGCTGGTCCTCAGTAAATGTCCCGCCAGCAAAAATAAGTTGCTATTAAAGTGCTAAATGTTAGATACACTAATAGAGGATTCGAACGTGCCCGCTCTGTTAATACAATTTTCAATCAATCAATCAATCCCACGAGGGGATGACGTTCAGACGTTGTCACGTTAGATGGACGTGCCTCCAGGGCATGCCCGTATGTAGACGCTAGAGTACTTTTCTGTCAGAGGGACCCGTGTTATCGTGTGGGAACTGCTTTATTAAGCTCGAATCCTATTGGCAATGGCTAATAATTGGTTTTGGACTCCACACCCATGAATCATGTGGTGGAAGCTAGGGAAAGACACCTCCCTCCTCCCCTCCTGCCTGAGCTGCAGTGACTGAGCACAGTGACTGCCAGCCTGCCTCAGTGAGTCTGACAGTGTAGAGAGAGTGAGAAAAAAAAATATTATAACACAGAGATGAAAAATAATGATTTTTTTGTATTATTATTATTGTAAACCATATAAAAATATATATAATTTAAATTAAAAATTTTTAATTTTTAATTGTTCATATTTCATATTTCATATTCATATTTTAATGGGGAAGCCTGGCTTCCCTTGGCTTCCAGGAGGATTTGCCACTGCGGGGGAGAAAAATAGTAAAAGAAGGCATCGTCAAAACCACAGTGCCTGGAGGCTGGAGCACAGACAACACCTAGGTGCTGCTGTGCTGGAACTACACAATAATGAAATAATAACCAACACCATGTGCAGTGCACTGATAGAAAGCATTGTTGCATCTTCTGAGTTCTGACATGACAATGGAGCCTAGTAAACACTATATGCCCACAACGATGGGACTTACAATTGACTAATTTCACCACACAGCACACACAGCTGTCACAGGTTGACAGGACAGTGCTCTCCATTTAACCTCTCTCGCTGTACATAATTTTTAATGTGCACTTTTTCTTATTGATATCGTGTGGAATGTCTTTTTTGTGACATTGGATTTACTGACTAAAACGTTGAATATAAATTACTATTGGAAAGACTCTGGCATGACTGACTGTAGATTGTTGTGGGTTGATCTATGCTGCTTCAGGTGTTTTTCAAGCTGCGTCTAGACAGGGAGGGGCAACTGGCGGCCCGCGGGCCGCATGCGGCCCTCACCGACGCTCCATGCGCCCCCAGGCCAATATAAAAAAAATATATAATAATAATAATAATAATAATAATAATAATAATAATAATAATAATAATAATAATAATAATAATAATAATAATAATAATAATAATAATAATAATAATAATAATAATAATAATAATAATAATAATAATAATAATAATAATAATAATAATAATAATAATAATAATAATAATAATAATAATAATAATAATAATAATAATAATTTGAATTTTTTATTTTTTTTCTATTTTTTGCATTCTGCATCAGGTAAGTTCGCTAACATAATTTCCATCTATTGTGGGTCACTAATAATCAGGGGTGCAATGGTCATGCCACGAGTATTGCACTTGGCTACTTGTTTACTTTTGTAGTGTTCAGATAACACTGAAATGCATGTTATGGATATGAAGCACTCAGGAATGTTTTGTTTAGTAGCAGGATACAAGTTTATACATTTAACAAAATCATTTATTATTGCACTTTTGATTTACTGTTGTAGTGAAATGCAGAAGGAATGCTGCTTTGTGTTTGTTGAGCAGTGGGCTTTAAGTTCATACATTTATTTTAATAGAAGCCTTAATTATAATTTGTCATTTTTGTATATATTTGGGTTACACAGCAATAGTTTCAAATTCAGCTGTATTTATAAATTCATAAAGTTGAAATTAAGCATTACGAAATGCGTTTCAAATGGAATAAAAACAAAGTTACAACAAATTATAATTGTTTATATGCCTTATTTATCACATCTGTGACTATTATGGGCTATTTGAGTCTCCAACAGCTGTTTCACCACACACATGAGTGCATGCTTACCAACTGTCCGTCTGCAACACTACTATCACCAACATCTAAGAAGGGAGATCCCCCCTTGAATGGCCCTTCTAAGGTTTCTCTCCTCCACACTGCCTGTGGAGCTTTTTTCCCTATTGTTAGGTTTTAGTGAGTTTTTCCTTACCTTCACGTGGGGTATGTCTGGGAGTGCTTGCATTCTTTCATTTATTTGCATTCATCTAAAAATGTTTGGACCTTATGGTGTTCTTGTTCTGTTCTTGACTTATTGTTATGTTTTCTTCTTGACTTGTTTAAAGAAGACCTGTACGGCCCATGGGGACATTAACGTGTGTTGTCGGGCCCTATAAATAAATTTGATTTGATTTGATCTGTTTCTATACCCCACCTCGACCTTGGCTTCAGTTCCTTCATCCAACCTTGTCCTCCATCTACAAGGGAACAGAGGTCTACTCATCTACACCATAACCCCCCAGATAAGCTGCGTCTTGTTAACCCACATGTATGGTTGGATGTTAAACTGAGAACAACAAGCCACTGATAGAGGTTTCCTCTCCATTAGGTGTATTGACTCTTGGGAACAGACCAGACTTGGCCGGACTTGACATTTTTCTACACAGAGATTATTCATGAATGCACCACAGTTGTTTTGCTCTCTGCCCTGCATACCGATGCGGCACGGTGGTGTAGTGGTTAACACTGTCGCCTCACAGCAAGAAGGTCCAGGGTTCGATTCCCGCTTGGGGACCAGGTTTCCATGATGCCAGTTACCCAGGTGGGGTATCTCCCAGGCCTTTCTGTGTGGAGTTTGCATGTTCTCCCCGTGCTCGCAAGGGTTTCCCCCCCGATAAGATAAACCCAATGGAAAAACATGCACAACAACAAGATCGCTAACGCTGTGGCGTCCTTGACGAAGACGGACAGGAGCACTTGGATTGGTCCCCTGGCGCGGCTCACGTTGACGCCTGTCTGCTCCCGGCTGCCCTTGGGGGGGAAGGACGACGGGATGGGTTAATCGCAGATACGAATTGCATGCATGCATCGCATGTGTGCCAATTGATGACCTCGGAGCAGGTCCTAAATTATAAATTATATTATGTTGGGCCAACAATACCGTGTTGGTTGGTCTAGAGTCTAAACTCTATACTGTCATGCCAGGTGGTATTATTTTTTCCTTTTCTTTTTCCACTCCCTAGGCTGTCTCCCCATGTCCGTCTCTTTCCCATTCCCCCATCCCGTTTTTGTGTCTTATAGATGTGTTTTTATTTATTATGTGTTTTATAGGTAAGTTACTGGTTAGATTTAGTTATTTTAGTTTCCCCGCTGTGTGCTGGCCTGGTCCACACGGTGGTGCCTCTCGTGGCCGTAGCAGCATTGATTGATTGATTGATTGATTGAAAACTTTATTAACAGATTGCAGAATGGGTACAATACAGTACAGCTCAATACACACAATTGTTAAGGGGATGCAGACCAGAGAAAGACTTTCGTCTTGTTTACATCAGGGTCCCCCATTTTCAATTCATCAGGACATATATGACATACATGACATACAGATAGTCAGTACTGCTACATCTATACATTTATGACATACCAGATTTGCAAATACAGTACTGTTTGTGATACAGAAGGAGTCAAGAAAAGGGAGTATATACATTTGACGTAGAAACTGTACATTGGAGGAGGTGGTTGGGGGGGGGGGGCACACTGTATAAACAAGCAAAACTGTACATTGAGGGGGGGGGGAGACACTGTACAAACAAACAAAATTGTACATTGGACTATTGACAAAACCATACTAGGTAAATGACTGTACATTGGAGGGGGTTGGGTTAGGATATTTACAGGGGCCAGTGTTGAATTGCAGTCTCCCGTAGGTGTCCCTTGAGAGAGGTTTTGAAAGTGGGTAGTGATCCACATTCCTTTACAGCTTTGGGTAGGGCGTTCCACATTGATGTGGCATAATTGCGAAACGTGTTTAGTCCCTTATTTGAGCCGAATCTGGGTTTAACATGATTTGTGGAGCTCCCTCTGGTGTTGTGATCGTGGTATTCACTGACCTTTGGGAAGTATTTTGACATGTACATGGGTACCTTGGTCGTGTAGTGTATCTTGTAGACCAGGCCCATTGCAAGTTGCTGTACTCTGTCGTCTACTCTAAGCCATCCTAGGTTGTCAAAGTGGGCAGGGGTGAGGTGGGTTCTAGGAGTAAGGTCAAGCAGTAGTCTGACCAGTTTGTTTTGAGATGTTTGTAATTTTGTTTTTAGCGCCTTTGAGGTGCTTTGGTACCTGAGGTGCAAGCATAGTCGTAGTACCCCTGAATGAGTGCTCCTGCCAGAGTCTTCAGGGTATTCTTGTTTACCAGAGAGGAGATCCGGTACAAGAATTGAGTTCGTTGGTTGACTTTTTTTTATTACATTGGATGCCATTTTGTCACAGGAGAGATTAGCCTCTAGGATGGAACCCAGGTAGGTAATTTCATCTTTCCTTGTGACAATATTGTCACCCACTGTAACTGAGAAGCCGTCGGTCTTGCTGAGTTTGTTATTTGAACCGAAGAGAATGGACTCTGTTTTGCCCATGTGTAATGATAGTTTGTTATCAGCGAGCCATATGCAGATTCTGCCTAGTTCCGAGCTGAGGGTTTTTTCAACCTGTAACTTGTTCTTGTCAGAGACCAGCAGGGCTGAGTCGTCCGCAAACAGGAACAAGTTGCAGTCACAAGCTGACGACATGTCATTTGCATAAATTAGGAACAGTAGCGGTCCTAGTATGCTTCCTTGTGGAACACCACAGCTCACTGTGAGGGGGGGGGGATAGGGTACCAGTACCGCATACCTAGTTGGTACCAGTCACCAAGCAGAGCTTTTTTTATTGCATTGTGTAATCACCGGCATTATATTGGAGTCTAACCCAGTGATTCCTTGTAACACGATTGTAAACTCTGTGTGGCTCATTGTAATGAGCGTGAGTAAGTATAGAGCTCACTTTAGATCCACCTTTTTGGATGGTGCTTTGCCCCTATTTCTTTTCACATGTGGCCAGTTTGGTGTTAAATAATTGTGTGTGTACAATACGCCATTTTGGCGATGCAACTGTTTGTACGTGTTGCCATCTTGCCGCTCCTATTCTCTCACTCAGTTCTGGTAGGTCAGGGTATACCGACTCATTCCACTGAGTGCTGGTAGGTCAGGGTATACCGACTCATTCCACTGAGGCGTCCTGTCACCCTTTCCGCACTAGATTCGGCTGCCGGGCAAGCAGGTTTGTAAAAAGGAGATTTCCTACCCCCATACCCATGTTGTGTTTTTCTACACTGTAATACATTTCCAAATAAAGATTGACCTCCATCTGCTGTCCTGCTGTGTTACTGTGTTGGGAACCTGTGGAGACTAGTCCAGGTCGATTTCCTCAAACCTGTGACACACACACACTAGCTGTGGGGCTTACAATAATATGCCAAGATATCAGGGGTGTAAAAAGTACCCAGAAATTATACTTAAGTGAAAGTATGGGTACCGTCTCAAAGTCTTACTCTTAAGTAAAAGTCAGAGTATCTGGTTAAAAACACACTTGAGTAAAATTAAAAAAAGTTTCTACTTTTAAATGTACTTAAGTACTAAAAAGTAAAAGAAATAAATGTCTGACTGTCTATTCTTCTGATAGGGTGTTTAATCAAAGATCCCCGCTTTCTAGTCTTGCACAAGGACCAATCAGCATGGGTATGGGCGGGTTCATTTTCCATTGATGGGGATTTGATTGGATGTTTTTAAATAAAGTGCGGCCGCAGGATTAATAACGTTAAAGTTAGTTTGGCCAGAGAAACAAATATACGAATTAAAATGGTTGGAAATGCAAGATTTGTACTTTCACTTTGTAGGTCTGCATTTTAAATGTAAGGAGTAAAACGTATGTTTTTTTTCTCTGAAATGTAATTGAGTAAAAGTACAAGTATACAAACTAAACTAATAATACTTGAGTAAAGTATAAATCCCCAAAAACAGTACTTAAGTATTGTAACAAAGTACTTTACACCCCTGGTCATTGCCCTATGATGCCAAGTCAAGTCAAGTCAAGTCAAGTCAAGTAATTTATTTATATAGCACGTTTAAAAGCACAAGAGCCAACCAAAGTGCTGTACAATCAAAGCTTAAAATCAATGTCCTTATATAAAATACACAAATACAAAAATACAAAAAGGCACAGCAGGACAAGACAGTACATTCAGAGAGTAGGACAGTAGGACAACACACGAATAGGGGAACACAAAGTACAGTAGCACACAGGGGACAGAGGAGCATAAGAAGAGATACAAGAGGGAGGGGGCAGGATAAAATTACATGGGAGTGTGTGAGTTAGGGTGTGGGAGAATCAGGGTTTATTGCCATAGGCTGCTCCTCCCTCCTCATCGTCACTAGGCCTTGTCATCATGCCTCCTATGGGTCATCAACACTACTCAGAGAATGGTAATAAAACTGTATTCATACCTTTCTGTTGTTTGTCTGAAAAACAGCCATGGATAGAGCCACTGGCCTCTTTCTACCTGCTTCGTACCGCTATTCCCACCTACTGTGTGTCCTTTGATAATCCATGAACTATCGCCAGTCTTGATTCTTCTAAACGACATTGGCCTGCAAGGGTCTGACTGGTTTGAAAAGCTCAATGAACACGACTGTCTTTTAGATATTTTACCAGTTCTCCACCTCGTTGCCTATACTTGATGCAGTTTGCAGTAGGCTAGTTCATGTCTGCTAAACTCAAACACTGCATTCGGGGCAGGTGTGACTGTGCCTTGGGTGGTGGCTGCATGCTGGGTCAGTGGCATGTATAACATACAAAGAGACTTATTTGATTCTATTTTCATCGCATTATCCATGCTTTCGGGTATGTCCCTAGTGTGTGTGTGTGTGTGTGGGTGTGCATACACTCGTGCATGCATGTGGATGTGTGTGTGTGTGTGCATGGTCTGTGATTAAATGTCCTTTTTGAAACATGTCGACCGTTCATGCAGGAGCATCCACCACAGGATGAGAAATACTTTACACACTCTGGTCTCTCCCCCTCTCGCTCACAGTCACAGCCAGGCAGTAGCAAGTGACATTCAATGTCCATACATAAGCTAAAAATCACGTGCTCAGCTGATATGCATCTTATGAGAGAAATATCATTCATCATTTTCATCTCGGTGCATGTCCCCATTCTGTGACCGCAGAGTCACGCCTGTGTGCAGAATGAGAATAATGGTAGGATGGAGCCTGATAAATGAGAACTGATAAATCAGCATCGTGTTAAAGCGGGGGGGGGGGGGGGGGGGGGGGGGGGTGGGAGGACAGGGGGGGGCACAATATCGGTTGGAACAGAGGGCAAGCCATTCTGGAGATATCTGTCTAGAGACAATAAGAACAGAAGAGCCAGTAGATCAGGGCCCGGGGTTGGTTTGATCACTACTGCACCAGCCTGGCTGTAACTCCAATACAATGACTCCTTTGTGGGTGCAGAATTCCAAGCTATACAGTACAACCCTATAGAGGCCCCTCCCCTTAACCGTTACTGTAGCTAACGTTAGCTAACATTATCGATAGCTTTTGATGGCATAACGTGACGTTAGTTAGCTGACAGTTACACTTTAAAATTTAGCATTATATGTAATTCATGGCACAATTGAAATGGGATGGGGAAAAAAACACTGTTCATACTTTTTCCCAGAATAGGGTCCCACGATGGTCCAGCGTAAAGGGGAGGGATTGCTATTGCCCTTCTAGTGCACTGAACTGGAATCGATTGACGCCACATAAATGAATGGGTAAATACAGACAGTCCACTAGAATATACCTGACCCATGTGTTTGCTGCACACCATCCAGCCCGCTTGATTATTCATTCACACCCACAGAGGAGGTTGGGACAGCTTAAAGAGATACGCTGTGGCTGTAGCAGGGGGCCAGCTTTTTACATCCATAGGCTGGATAGCATCCATCTTCTGAAAGTCCACCAAAGGTCACGGCGGCATAACTTAGTGGCTGATTTGCATCTGATTTCTGCAAGCTCAGTGACAGTACTTTCCCACCCCTCCTACTGTGGCCTGGTCACTCTGTGACTAAGCTGGGATAGCTCTCTCGTAAAACTGGGATGGGGGTGGGGGGGGGGGGGGTGGTGAAGGTATTGTTTCCAAGGCTATAAAAGTGGTGGGGGGCCATGATATTGGCAAAATATACCCATCTGCCAGAGAACCTCTTTGGAGCATTTAGGGGTTGAAGCTGAGTTCTTCTTCCTCCAAAGTAAGACTACCCAAAAAAAAAACAATTCCCCCTGCTGTTATTTCAGTTCTGTTTCTAATGGGAAAAGACATGCTGAGTCAGTTGAAAGAAATTCTCAAATGAGAGCGAGATTTAACTCAGGGGTATAAAGCAAAGCTAGCAATGGAAGCCAATAGATGAGAACACCTTTTTGAAGTATTTACCATCTTTGTATTAACATGTTGCACATCTGAGGTGTCTGTATAAAATTGCAGATGAAACAGTGTCATTGTCACCAAACTTAATTTGTTTCGCACACCATGTATCTGCATTTATACTGTATGTAAATGATATTCCATTACTATTTTTACCCACATCAGCCAGAGGAAATGTGCAAATGAGATCCAGTTTGAAGCCATTAATCTACTCACATCGTTTTGAGACGTGGTAAACAAATGATGAAAACATACAATTGTCATTCCAATTTACCATCCTGTCAATCCAAGATATCCCTATTACACTAAATAGAATAGTGTAATATTGCATGCTTCTCACTCAGAATGGACATAGCACATGTGCCTTTTGTTTGTAGCATTGCTCACAGGTTCCTAACTTTGTATTTTCTTAAACATTTTCAAACAGCACGTTTTCGGGGCCATGAAGAGGGGGGGGGGGCTGTGGTCTTCAGCCTTAATATCCTCGGCTCTCTTAAAATTGCCAGCGTTCCTTTGGGGATAATCCATGATGTGAAATTGAAGTGCTGTGTTGGAATATCAATTCCACCCCCCCCCCTCCGAGGTTGAAGAAGTGAAACAGGACTTAAGTGCTCGGCTGATATGAACCCATCTGAGCTGTCTGAACGCCAGGGTGACAGACTGCAATGAGATGTGTACAGAGCCATATCTAGTAGGATAGCGCTACCCTGCAAATATGACTCCATTCATCTTGTAGATAGTATATGGACAAAAAAAAAAAAAAAAACTCAGATCATCTTGTTGACAGGTCCAATCATTACCTATGAGGTCATCTAAGATGAGAGAGGGGGGGGGGATCATTGCCGGATCTACTGTATTTATCTGTCTGCAGTCCAGACATGAAAAGGCTCCGTTCAGAGGGGCCAGTGAGTCACACAACCGAACCACATCTGTGAGTGTTGGAGCCAGAATAAAGTCAAGGGAGCAGACAGACAGGGGGAAAGGGTCTTCAGCGCTGGCATGCTTAGAGGAGGAAAACCTTGTATTAACAATAGAGAAAACCACATTAAAACCAGGCCTCTCCGTTGCAAAACCTCAATGTTAAAAGGAAGTGACCTTTGGTGAACCAAAAATGTGACTCGCATTGCAGTAAAAAAAAATGTAAATCCCCTGCAGGTCAGCTGGTTTGGTTGTTTTACATGGTTTCCGATGGGGGGAGGGGGGGGGGCACAAGAATATGTGTTTCTTCTGGGAAACGGAGTGCGTAGCTAAGCACATTTGGAGATAAGTGATATGCACCAGACCGGGCGGTGTTAAAACAAGCCAGTGAGAAAGAGAAAACTTTCAGGGTTCATGTAAGGGCTGCAAATCTGCTGAGGAGTCTGAGAGAGATGCAGGATGGATGAACATGGAGCGGCTAATTATGCCAGCAAAAAAAAAGAATGCCAACTAGGGTTCAGTGGCGAGCTGTAATATGCGTGCATTGTGCTCTGTGTTATGACTACATAGCTGAAGCCGGGCCTGTCTAATTAAGTAGGATTAATAAGCCATGTCCACATCTTTTCAACTGTGCATGCAATTGGTGGCTCCCCTGAGCAACAGGTCCCTGTGCAGTAGAGGAGAGGGAAGGAAGGACGAGGCAAGGATAAATATGAAAGTGTGTCTACAACAGCTAGCATCAACATACAGCATCCCTGTTTAGTTGGAACGGATTCTTACTGCTGTTGTCGTTCCCTCCCCCCTCCCTACCACTATCCACACACACACACAGATCTACCCCTCTCACACTCCCACATCATTTCCCAGGGGTTCGGATACATGGTGATTCCCTGAGGCTTGGTACTAGTGCGTTAGCTGACAGGGCCAAGGTCTTACCGGACTGCTGTACTGTACATTCCAAAAAAGTAGGCGGATAGCAGCAGATCGATACAGTCTCTCCATGACCCTTTGACTTCTAATTTGGCTGGGGGCGGGCAGAAGAAAAAATAAATACACTGAATATATATTATCTTCTTACCTTCCAGCCACACAGCATATATAAACGTATGGGCTTACAGCGTGTATCTATTGAATACAATGCATCACAAACTGTAAATAAGCCATACATAATGTATTATTCTTTCTAGTAAAACAATTTATAAAATATTTAACTAGTTACTTTTGGGTCAAAACTTTAAGCTATATTGTCTCACAAGATAGGATTGTGCAATTCACAATTCAATTAAGCCTATAAAACATTGCCGAGTTTGAGGAACAAACAAATAAATAAGGAGGCAGTTGTTAGCTCCAAAATTAGCATTTTATTTGGATGGTTGGGGTCAGAGATGTATAATTTGTATTCCAGTACATACGATTATCCACAAGGCTTTAGACAAAAACCTTACCCAGTCTTAAAGCTGATTTCAGTAATTAGTGCCTATGGTGTCATAACACCCCACCCCCCTTTTTGGTACAAATTCAAACAGTTGTGCTGACAAGATTGCTATTTTTTCCTCTTTTTTTTCCAGTTTTTTTTTCTTTATTATTATTTTATACAAAAAAACTCTTAACTTCTACACATTTAATGTCACCCGGATTTTTTAATTTTTTTTTTTCGGTTTGTAAATAAATTTTGGGAACAACATAATTTTTTCTTTCCATTTTTGTTGTCGTTGTGAAAAGATAAAAACATGCAAAAAACTTTTAATTTGAAGTCCAAATTATACATTTACAAGTTTGGAACCGTTTGCACTTCTTCATAATACTACATCAAAAGAAAAAAAATGAAAAAGGAAAACAAAATAACATTATGTACACACGTCTTTTTACAGTGAAGTAAAAGTTATCAATGAAAATATCAGATGATGACTAAGGCAAATGAAGTGTACATGGATTAGAACAAAACATTTTCAGTTGTTTTTTTGTCGTAAAATACTACACCACTTCAGAAATAAAGAAAAACAAAAATTCTGCTACAAAAGTATGATTCGTGACTCCCTTTTTTTGCAACCAGCTGCATACGTTTAAATTTTTTTAGTGAAAAAGTCTAAAAGTCTAGCGTACTGTACAGTGCTATCCTTAAATTGTTTCTTCCCGACCGAGCTAACAAAGGATCCTTCATCATTTCCTCTTTGTAGTATATTTAAATAATCATTTTCAATAAAACAGCAGTATTGTGTAACCAAAAGGGGAAAAAAGCATGTTGAAGCATACCATAGTGTAACATACTTTCTTATGTTTGAAATCACTCCAAAAGTCAGTACCATTAAAGCCTTGAACATAAAACTAATCATTCAGATCCAAAAAATGTACAAAAAGGCACGATATATCCCAGTGCTTCTGTACTGTGAAATTCAAGTGTAACTGAGCGCGTTCAATACCAACAATCCAAACAGTGTAACTGAGCGCGTTCAATACCAACAATCCAAAACAGTGACAGTCCACCAGTGTCCTCTATCTCTCTCTCCCCTCTCCTCTGAAACTGGACCGCAAGTCTATGCCTAAGCCTTCAACAAGCATATGTATGCGCAGACTACAACAATAAGCCTAGGTTGGTTGTTTCGTGTGTGTTTTTTTGTGTGTTTTTTGTTGTTGTTGTTGACATTTTCAGGATTATGTTTTATTTTTTGTACTTTTCTGCCATTGTCCTGTCACACTTTCGAGGGGGAAGGGGGGGTATCGGGTTTATCAGAAGCTGTCCACGTCCATCAACAGGGGAAAAAAATATCAATTCTCTTTCCTTTTCCTTTTTCTTTTCATTCTTTTTTTCTCTCCCCTCTCATCCACTGTGAGGTGGCGCTGTGTGCATGTGTGTCCTCCTAGTCGTCGCTTCCCCCGTACATGTCCGCCAGTTTCCTGAAGCGCGGGCCCCAGTCGTTGAGGTAATCGTAGTCCTGGTCGCCCCCGCTGCTGGAGGAGTTGAGGGAGCTCAGGGAGCCCGCCGTGGAGCCGGAGCCCTCGTAGTCGAACACCAGGAGGGAGTCGTAGGGAGGCGCGGTGGGGTCGTTGTCCGCTGCCTTAAGTCCCTGTGCAGAAGGAAATAAACAAGACACAGTTAGAGAAGATTAAGGCCAGTACACTGCCTGCTGCAAGAAGTCATTCGTATCAACAGATCACTGCCGCTCCCCCTCCCGACCCACCACACCACACCACTCCAACCCACCACAACCCAGTTCCAACCCAAATGGGCTAATCTATCCTGAGTGCCGCCAGTTGGCTTTCCCCCTATACATGTTCAGGAAATCAGGTCCGGATTAGTCGAGCTCTAATATTCCACACTGAGTTTCCACATCCGTGTTTTGGTTGGGATTCTCCTGATGCCTCTGGGATGCAGGATTATCCAGTACTTGATCAAAAAACTGAGATTGAGCGTGACCAGCAGCCTCAGATCTCTGGAATCCTCTCCACTGATGAGAGAGCCAACCCCCCCCCCCCCCCCCCCCCCCCGACTGACCCCTCGCCCCTACCCCACCTCTCTATTCGAGGGCACCGCCTGAAGGCCTGAAGAGTTCTGACACCATACTGTAAAGTCCAATGCATTGCACACGGCGGGCAGCCTACGTCGCCTGGCAATGCGATCGTCTGTCGCTCAACGACAATCGCTTAGCCCCCCACACCAGACCCGACCGTTCAGCTATAATAAGCTATATGTGTTGCTCTGTTTAGCTGGGGGTGTCGTTTCCCCCCGGGAGATATGAGAGGACGGACCGGATGTTAGGTTGTCGTGAAGTGAGCATATTAGCAGGTAGCTGTGTTGTGCATTACGAGGTAAGTATTAACCTGTAAAACCCATTTTGAGCTGGAATTAAACCACCATATACGAATACAACCTCTCCTCATTCTTCCTGACATTACTGCATGACTGATCGCTACAATACGTTCACTACCACCGATTGTACAAGTATTGTTATGCACCTGCTGAGAGAGAATGTTTTTTCACGGAAGACGCTGTTCTGTTCTCAACCATCATTTTCTTTGGACAATAAACCTTACAAACTACATCAGCTGCAGCCTGGACATTAAACTCTGTCAACATCCACAACTTCTTTTGTTACCAGAGAGAGTATAAAAACATCTAGTAGGTGCATCGTGGCGCATTGTCAATTTATTAGTTAATGACAAGCGGCCACTAAACCTTAAGTTCTCCAACTAACGTTATTTATTTAAATTGTTCCTGTTAATTAATAATGAACATAAGTAGCATGGTAATAATATGTAGGTTATTGATCAATGAATGTATTGATAAATTCATTTATATTACAAATGATACACCAGTAGAAGTAATGTTATTTCCTCATTGACCTTGCTGTGTCGCCTAAAAAAATAGGATTGAGGCGATATTTAGTCAGGCGACAGAAGTTGCTGTGCGATCGTCGCTCGAAAATCTCCTGCCGTGTGGGTTGTCTCATTCATAACAATGGACGCGATACAATTCTGTCGGTCACCTCGCTTAAAAAGTCGGTCGCCTGGCAAAAATCGCCTGCCGTGTGCATTGGACTTAACTGGGGCACTGATACTTTGCAATCTAGTGTATGGATGGCAGTTCCTTTTTATACTGTTCCAAACATCATGTCTCTCCAGCTCCTGCTCAAAAGCTACGAGAGCACGCTACTGAGCTCACTAACACGGCCATTTCTCATAGCTAATTGAGACGAAGATGAGAAGAGCATGTGTGTGTGTGTGTGTCTATGTGTGTACGTGTTGTTGCGGTTTGTGGAGGACTTAACATTCCCAGAAGCCCTTGTAAGCGTCACGAGAGGTCCTCATGGATTGCTATTGATTTCCAGCCCCATTTCTTAACGGGACTCAGGAGATTTGATGGATTGCTAATCTGGCGCTGGAGATGTGCTCTGACCATGAACCACTTTGGATCCCAACCCCCCCACCCCCCCCCCCCCACCCCTCTCTCTCATCACCACAACCGAGGACATCTAACAAATAATAAGTGAATTAAAAGAAACAGGGCCAAATGAGAACTCCAGCTCATCGTGGAACATGTCAGAGATTTATAGGGTTCTCCTAGTCTGCTATTATAACATTGCCATCCTCTCAAGATGAAAAGATGGATTGAAACAAAGTACTCGGCACTTAGTGATTATTTTCCACTTGTTAGCCTTCGTTAAATGTTCGCTCAGGGCCGTGGCGTTGAAATATGACAGATGGATCGTTCATTACAATTACAGCCGCCAATGCTCCGCTGGTTATGCCCCCCCTGTCTAGAACCCATGCCCCACTGGCAGCCCTACGAGGTTAGCCAATCACAGAGCTCACTCGCCCCCCCCCCCCCCCCCTAATTCCATTAGAACTGAGTCATCCTCTGTGCTGGAGACAATCGCTTCGCTTAGGCAAAAATAGTGAAGCGTCTCTCCCTCTCTCTGTCTCTCTCTCGCTTCATGTCCTTGGCATCACTCTCTGTCCCACGAATAACAATAGTGATCTGTGGTCAAATTGAGCAAATGTCCCGTTCGTGGCAACAATGCATCCGGGTTGATTGAAACGAGGCACCCGGTGGAACAAAGGAGCGCAGCAGCCATTTCATCTTCATCTCTCCCTGTAGCACCTGACCTCTCTGTCCTGCACCTGTGACGAACCGAGGCCATGCCAGGTTAGGCTAATTTACTAAACATTAGCCCCCACAGTAGGAACAGACTTCTGGCTGAATAATAGACCATTGTTGGACCCCTCTGGAAGGTTAAATTCCAGGGCAGATTTGAGGCCGTGCTTAATATTTTTTTCTCCCTCCCTAGCTTTTAATTAAGTGCCAAAGACTGAGTGGGCAGGGGGGGGGGGGGGGTGGGCACTCTACCCCCCTCTCCTCCTCCTCTGGCAGTCAGCCCTTATTGGTCGGGTCAGATTCCAGCCCCTTGTAAGCAGCAGATCTACCATGACTGAGCTTCAGTGACATTCGAATGTGGGATAGAAGACAGGCTGACATCGGTGGGCTGCGATGTGGATTTCTGGGTCGAGGGCCGCTCAAGACTTGGGAACATCCCTTTGCTCTCGCAAGGACCAAAAATAAAACACCCGTTATAAACCAGACTGTCGGGGAGAATGTCTCTCACGTTCCGCCTCTTTCTTTACAGCGCAATACGAAACATTTAACCTCACTCAGTGTAAAACTGGAACGACAAGTGCATTAGGTGGTTACAAGGCTGTCAGCGAGGGAGGGAGGGGGGGGGGGCTGGGAGATATATAGCGGGCAAGAAGCAGAGCTGGAAGGGCATGTGATAAAGAAAAAAAAAGAAAACTGGGGAAGACGCTCATCTGCAATACTGTGTGAGACCGTCTGTTGGAGACGGTGGAAGATACATGACTGACTGTCCTTCTCATTTTACATTCCCCCTACATGTTGGAGTCAATGACGGCCTGCGGCTAACGGCATGTTGAACAGGGTGCTTCTATGGAAAGCCAATGTACTGTCTACTGAACACCACCCACCCAGCCCTACCCCCATCCCGCCAGCCAGCCCTACCCCCAAACCCCATCCCTACCGCTACCCCCCATCCCCCATTTCAATGTTGAGGCATCAATGTGTCTCTTTTTTCCTGGGAGCGAGAGATGGTGAGGAGAATCGCAAATAAATCTAAGTGAATTTCTATCACATGCTTCCCTAACGTCACCCATGCCTGGATGGATTGGAGCAAGATGGGTGGAGGGGGGGGGATATGGGGACGGGACGACATCACTCTGTCATTGAAATAATAGTATGGTAAATTCCCATTTTAAAAGTGACAGCCGCAAAATGTTTTAACTCGCCACGTCGTATAAATTGAATTCTTTATGCAAACAATCGTTTCACTTTGTTACCAGAAACTCGTTGAACTTGAACGCACGGAGCCTCACCTTCCATTTCAGCTATTTTCCCTCGACTCTGATCTTTCATTTACCAACCTGGAAAACAATCCTGAACTGGATTAGCTTGTGTCGCAAAGCGCTCTGATCCCCAGACCCACAGGTATGCGTGTGTGTGTGTGAGTGGTATCCTCACAGGTATGTGTGTGTGTGTGTGTGTGTATGTGTGTGTGTGTGTGTGAGTGGGATCCTCACAGGTGTGTGTGTGGTATCCCTGCAGGTATGTGTGTGTGTGTGTGTGTGTGTGTGTGTGTGTGAGAGTGGGATCCTCACAGGTGTGTGTGTGTGCATGTGTGTGTGTGTGTGTGTGTGTGTGTGTGTGTGTGTGTGTGTGTGTGTGTGTGTGTGTGTGTGTGTGATGGGTATCCTCACCTCGTTAATGAAGTCTCCGATGTCCCCGGGATGGGGGGCCGCCGACCTCATGGGGTACTGAGGCTCGGGGTGGAGGGGTCTCTCATCCATGCGGCGGATTCCCACAGGCTTGATGGCGTCGGGCTCTATCGTGTCCGGCTGCTGGAGCTGGCTCAGGTCGTAGTCCTGGGGGGGGGGGAGAACAGATGGGAAGGTCAGCATGCTGCCACCGCACGACTCCAGAACCCAAAACCCGAGCCAATGATGACAGTAAGTCGCGGTGAATTCCAACCCGCACGCCTGTTCTAACCAATGCTGCCCGTACACACAATGTAAGAACAGAAGAAAACCAAGAAAAGGAAGAAATAATACACCCCCCCCCCCCACACACACACACATACAGACACACATACAGACACACACACACACGCACACATACACCGTGAAAAGAGAAGGACATCTTAATGACAAGATTATGTTCCTAAACAACAGAGGCAGTTTACGAGGAGATGAAAGGTTCCGAAGTTAGAATGCAGCATTTTAACTACTGCTAGGAGGAGGAGGAGGAGGGGTGGAAGAGGAGGAGTAGAGGAGGATGAGGGAGATGAGGAAGAGCCTTTAATCTGTGTTTGTGGAGCACAAACTCAAGGACAATTTGATGCATTTAAAACAGCAAGAGTTGAAGGGGGAGGAGGGGGGCTGGTCCAAGCTAAGGACCAAATCATAAGTCGCAGAGCATTTGTGCGAAAGAGATGTGCTGCAGGAAGGGGTGTGCAGGCAACTGTTTGGCTCTAATCAGGCCCCAGACACGGAATGGTGGATATGCATAAGCCATTGCTAATCCTATTAACATTGCCAAGGCAACCTGACTGAATCGCAGTTTGTGCAGAGTCATGGGGAGGCAGAGGGAGGGGCGGAACAGGGAGAGAGCGAGAAGGGGGAGAGATAGAGAAGGGGGAGAGAGAGAGAGAAATAGAGAGAGAAACAGGAGTGAAAGTATGAGTGAGAGAGAGAGGGTGGTTAGAGAGAATGAGTGAGGTTAGACAGAGAGAGAGAGAGAGAGAGAGAGAGAGAGAGAGAGAGAGAGAGAGAGAGAGAGAGAGAGAGAGAGAGAGAGAGAGATATGAGAGACATGAGAGGGAGGGCCTTAAATGAGAAAGAGAGAGAGAGGGCGGATGAGTTCCACTGTGCTGTGGGAAGCAGAGCTAAGCTAAGCTGGGGCGGAAGGCGACAACAGTGACAGAGAAGATATGATGATAGAGCAACACGCCATGTGAGAATCAGGCTGTGTGCCTAATAAGAGCCTATGATGGATCGTCCCCCGTCAGAAGATTTCGGTAATCCATCCATCTCTAATATCCCGCTTCAAAATTGTCTTTGCTCACTTGCACACATAAATACATGGACCCGCGACGTGCACACCAACGTGAAGGCGTGTGCACGGAAAACGCAAGTACTGCAAACAATCTCCCATTTGTTGTAAAAATAAACACAAAGGGGGGAAATTATATATATATATGTATATTATATATATATATATACACGGTATATAAAACCCTGTGAAAATGATGCACCAACAACAAGCACACTTAAGCACCTAAAGTTACTCAATTTCACACTAATAACAATCACGGCAAATCCAAAGCAAACACATTGATTATTCATGTGTAATGCAATTTCATGGGGGATGACAGTAACCTCCCTGAGGCGCTCTGCAGAGGAACAATGCCCCCCCCCCCCCCCCCCCCCCACAGGATGCTGTCCGTCTCCCGGGCTGACCCTTCTGGGAACCTCCGATGAGTCACGCACACAGAGGTCGGGGTTGAAGAGGCAGGAACTGCACACATGGCGTCACAGCTGCCGTGGCAGGCGAGGGAAATATCATCTCTCAAATGTCAGCTCGTCAGACAAACAATCATATTCTCACGTTGGTTTTAGGGTTTTTGATGAATAATGTTTTCCAAACCGTTATCTAAAAGGACGGGAGGCGCGGGTGGTGCTGCGTAGGCACTTGCTGTCCCGTAGGTCGGGCGCTTTCCGACTCGGATTGATTGCACAACTGCAAAACGCGTGGACTGTGAAATAAATAGATTAATAAATAAAACCTAAAATAAATAAATCTCTAAATGGACTCCATGTATCTCTCAGAGAATTATGGTTGTTATTCTGAAGGCTTGTTTGAATGGCGCTGGACTTAATTTCAGTGGACTGAACAAACACTCACCTTATTAACAATCACTTTAGACACTTTAACACTACATTATATTTACCTATTTATTAAAGAGATTTGCATTACATTCATATACCTCATTTGCATTTGCACCTTACCTTAAAGTTTTGTACCTCATTGTCTGCATTTGTACCTCACTGTTTACAAATGTTTACTCACTCTACTTAGATTGTACTTAGGCTGTACTTTAAATTGTATATATTGTATTGTATATTGTATATTCCTCTTTTGCTTACTTTTTTACTGAAGCACACTCTCAGGGGCTCATACAGAAACAAGCATTTCACCGTGAAGTAAATTTTATTGTGACAACTACCGGTAATAAACAAACTGGAACATTGAAGCTTGACTGACCGTACTTCATCTCAGTGGACTGACTGCACTTCATCTCAGTGGACTGACTGCACTTCATCTCAGTGGACTGACTGCACTTCATCTCAGTGGACTGACTGCACTTCATCTCAGTGGACTGACTGTACTTCATCTCAGTGGACTGACCATACTTCATCTCAGTGGACTGACCGTACTTCATCTCACTGACTGATTGTACTTCATCTCAGTGGACTGACCGTACTTCATCTCAGTGGACTGACTGCACTTCATCTCAGTGGAATGACCGTACTTCATCTCACTGACTGATTGTACTTCATCTCAGTGGACTGACCGTACTTCATCTCAGTGGACTGACTGCACTTCATCTCAGTGGACTGACTGTACTTCATCTCAGTGGACTGACCGTACTTCATCTCACTGACTGATTGTACTTCATCTCAGTGGACTGATTGTACTTCATCTCAGTGGACTGACTGCACTTCATCTCAGTGGACTGACTGCACTTCATCTCACTGACTGACTGTACTTCATCTCAGTGGACTGACTGCACTTCATCTCAGTGGACTGACTGCACTTCATCTCAGTGGACTGACTGCACTTCATCTCAGTGGACTGACTGCACTTCATCTCACTGACTGACTGTACTTCATCTCAGTGGGACTGACTGCACTTCATCTCAGTGGACTGACTGCACTTCATCTCAGTGGACTGACTGCACTTCATCTCACTGACTGACTGCACTTCATCTCACTGACTGACTGTACTTCATCTCAGTGGACTGACTGTACTTCATCTCAGTGGACTGATTGTACTTCATCTCAGTGGACTGACTGCACTTCATCTCAGTGGACTGACTGCACTTCATCTCACTGACTGACTGCACTTCATCTCACTGACTGACTGCACTTCATCTCACTGACTGACTGCACTTCATCTCAGTGGGACTGACTGCACTTCATCTCAGTGGACTGACTGTACTTCATCTCAGTGGACTGACTGTACTTCATCTCAGTGGACTGACTGTACTTCATCTCAGTGGACTGACTGCACTTCATCTCACTGACTGACTGCACTTCATCTCACTGACTGACTGCACTTCATCTCAGTGGACTGACTGCACTTCATCTCAGTGGACTGACTGCACTTCATCTCACTGACTGACTGTACTTCATCTCAGTGGGACTGACTGCACTTCATCTCAGTGGACTGACTGCACTTCATCTCAGTGGACTGACTGCACTTCATCTCAGTGGACTGACTGCACTTCATCTCACTGACTGACTGCACTTCATCTCAGTGGACTGACTGCACTTCATCTCAGTGGACTGATTGTACTTCATCTCAGTGGACTGACTGCACTTCATCTCAGTGGACTGACTGCACTTCATCTCAGTGGACTGACTGCACTTCATCTCAGTGGACTGACTGCACTTCATCTCAGTGGACTGACTGCACTTCATCTCACTGACTGACTGTACTTCATCTCAGTGGACTGACTGCACTTCATCTCAGTGGACTGACCGTACTTCATGTCAGTGGACTGACCGTACTTCATCTCACTGACTGACCGTACTTCATCTCAGTGGACTGACCGTAATTCATCTCAGTGGACTGACCGTACTTCATCTCACTGACTGACCCTGGTAAAAGCCCCAAGCCCCATGGGGGCCTCTACACGCCCAACATCCTCTATAGTTATATTGGCCGTCTTCCTGACAAGGTTTCTCTCTCTTGGAATGGGCCGAGTTAAGTCAAATCAATCTTGGGAGACGCATCCCGAAGGAAGAAAAAAAAATGACAAGCCTCTCGGGTTTCTGTGTTCCCGGTTCCACTGTGTGGTAATTGGAAGAAGAGGGGTGACTGACCCATCTCAATTCTCCTATTCCATTCTCATTTTCCCTCCACGCACATGCAGGTTTGTCTATTTGACATTACTTCTGCATGATGTTTTTCGATCTGGCCTGATCAGCCAAAGCCGTCTAGCCTCACCCCCCACCCCAAACCCCTCGGCGAACCGAGCGCCTTGCAAAACCATACAACCCCCCCCCGGACAATGGTCCCAGCTAGTGGCAATTCAAATAGAATACTCCGAGAGCGACCAGTGGTCTGACACTTCAATTTCCTTCCCAGCGGGAGATAGCGAGGAGAGAGGTGGGCATTATAAAGACCACAACGCCATGAGAAAGTCAGCGATGACTCCAGCCCCCTCCCCTCCCCTGCTCCCACAGACAAGACCACTTCCTCCAGGCGACCTGCCCTCCTCTCTCATCGTACTCAAAATGGATGAGATTTATTCTATTAATAAATCTGTTAAGCCTCCCACTCCTTTGCCTTTGAGGAGTGGCATATCACATGGTCTTCTGTAAGTTCGGCATTGTGAATGCACGCAGAAGCACATGGGCGTGCACACACACACACACTCCTGCCTGCCTAATCACTGGCAGATGTGAAATGGCTTTCCCGTCATATCGTTACCTTAGACAGAGCTTCATTATAGCGCTGCAGCAGATGTCTGTCTCTCAATGACATCAGCCTTCCAATTAGCAGCCTCTCAGAGCCACCATGCCACCTCAACAGCCAGAATATAACCCCTTTGTTATATTACCACACATTATGAGATGATTCTCATCTAACAGGAGGTCATTATGACAGAGAGAGAGGGAGAGAGAGATAGAGAGAGAGAGAGAGAGAGAGAGAGAGAGAGAGAGAGAGAGAGAGAGAGAGAGAGAGGGGCAGATACCAAAAAAGGAAGAAAGAAAAAAAGAAAGAAAGAGAGAGAGAAAAAAAGCAAGGGGACAGAGAGATAAAGAGAAAGGAAGGGCAAAAAAAGAGAGAGAGAAAGAGAGATATACTAGTTAGGATGTTTTTCCCTAACAGCCATGCTTGTTCAGAAAAGGAGCCTGAGTGCAACGTCGTTCAACCAGTTGTTCAGTTGGAGTGTCTGTGAGGATGCTGACCTGTGTGGAGGACTGATAAGAGGGAAGCAGCATGTATGTAGATGTCTTGGTGTCGAGAGCCTAAGGCAACGGACATTTGAGCTTTTCTAGTGTGTGTGTGGGCACAGGCGCGAGTGTATGTGAGTACGGTGTGTGTGTGTGCTTGTGTGTGTGTGCTCCACTCTACCTGGTCCTCTTCTCCTCCTCCCTCCTCATCATACTTCAGGATGTTGTCTCTCACGTCGTCCTCGGGATCAATGAGCAGCTGCTTGGCCTGACGCTCCTTATCACGACGTTTCATCAGCACCACAAACACCAGCACCAGAACTAGAGCGACACAGAGAGAGAGAGATGAGATCCCATGTTGCAAGGCATAATAACATACATATTTTCATACAAACCTAATCCAGTGTTTAGCGCTTTAGCGGGAGCCTGATCAGGGCTATCTTTTGGGTAATCCCACAATAATCTAGAAATATCTCACATGATGTTTAGCTCTCTCTATAATCCCTGTGTGTGTGTATGTGTGCGAGGGAGAGAGAGAGAGAGAGAGAGAGAGAGAGAGAGAGAGAGAGAGAGAGAGAGAGAGAGAGAGAGAGAGAGAGAGAGAGAGAGAGAGGGAGAGAGAAAGAGAATGGTGTGAGTATGTTCCTGTGTGGCTCAATGGACAGATCACGGCACATCCACTGCAAAATTAGTGGCTCAATTTCCACTTTCTGCTACCAAACACTAAAAAGCTGCATGTCCTCACAGCGCAGTGAGGCACTTTAGATACAATATCGCAGGAGACACTTTATCGCATAGTCCCATCATTGGAATTAAAATAAGTATCCAGTAAATAACATGCTCCATAGAGTGTGACCCCCCTTCCTCCCAGTGTAACACGGTGTAATATTTGGATATGGCAGGCTAGGCAGCGCTCACCTTTCCACTGTGATAAACTAACCCACCGGTACGTGGTAATACACAGTAAAAAACAGTGATAAACTAACCCACTGTTATGTGGTAATACACTGTAAAAACAGTGATAAACTAACCCACCGTTACGTGGTAATACACTGTAAAAACAGTGATAAACTAACCCACCGTTACGTGGTAATACACTGTAAAAACAGTAATGCGCTTCGCCACTTTATTTCCTATTAATGTTTTTGTGGGAGCTTTCCTCCTCGTCGTCTCCACTGAGGGTTACGACGAGTCAGGGCGTGGTGTGACGCGAGGCGGCGCTTGGAAGACACTCACTGAGCAACACGATGACACAGAGGAGGATGAGGATGATGGTGGCCGTGCCCAGGCCGGCGGCCATGATGTGCTGCTGGTTGGTGCAGGCGCCGTCGATGTCACACCGGCACACCTTGATCCGCAGGAGCGACGTGTTGGACATGGGGAGGTTGCCCGAGTCGGTCACGATGATGGGCACGTCGTAGATACCGCTCTCCAAGAAACTGAGCTTCAGGCTCACCTGGGCATAGTCACCTTGGGGGGAGGAGTGGAGAGATGGAGGAGAGGGAGAGACAGAGGGAGAGAGAGAGGGAGACAGAGAAAGAGGGAGAGAGAGAAGACAGCGAGAAAGAGAGACAAAGAGAAAGAGAGACAGAGAGAAAGAGAGAGAGACAGAGAGAGATAGAGAGAGAGAGAGATAGAGAGAGAGAGAGAGAGAGAGAGAGATAGAGAGATAGAGAGATAGAGAGAGAGAGAGATAGAGAGAGAGAGAGAGAGAGAGAGAGAGAGAGAGAGAGAGAGAGAGAGAGAGAGAGAGAGAGAGAGAGGGGGAGGTACTTAAGTTAGGATGTTTTTATCCTCCAACACACCTTACAGCCATGCTTTTTCAGAAGAGGACCCTGAGTGCAACAACCAGGGGATTAAGAGAGAAGTCCAGACGTGGCGATCTGTAAGGACTATGTTCACAATGAGATTAGGACCGTATTACCACATGCAAAAAAAAAATATATGCAGCATGAATTCCTACCTGGAAGTCGTGTCAGCAGCATATCTAATCCCAAAACGCTGTCGGGATTTTAGATGCGTGGCTTACCGACTGAATACCTTTTGATAATGCCGCTCAGGCTAAATTCCCGGGTTGCTATAATCCATATGCCCTGTTATCCTATTAACATTTATTCACTGCGTTTCGACTCGCGCCATCTAATCGCTAACACACAAACAAATGACTCATCCCGCTCATATTTGTGTTCTGAATTAGCATAATCAATTAAGAGCAGCTTGGTGAGGCAAAGGGCTGTCATTAATCTTGTTTATATTGTCGTCTAATAACCAGCAAATGTGAAGAATAACATGGAGATTGTTGACCCCAATCGTTGATCGATGACCCTGTGTGGTGTGTCCGTTCACTCCCACTTTCCTCACTGAAGTGGTCGAGATCATAGATATATATCACTAGATGACTCACCCGCACTGCTGGCCAACGGAGACCGATGCTGCCACATGGCGGCCATCTTGCGTGGGTGGAGCTCGCCCACTCATAACATTCATGTCTATGATGCATATACTATTGAAATAACCATAGCTTGCAAAATTTTCAACCGTTTGGTTTGTTAAAAACTTCAGAGATGTAGTTATCATACTGCATACGTATAATGGGCTTTGATATATAAAAAAAAACGTTAAAAAAAAATTTCTTCCAAGCAAGAATCATAGCCATGTTAACACTATGGTCGCCAAAAATGCCGTAGCACGTCTTTCCCTGCCATGCTCATTCTGCCAAAGACGCCGTACCACGTCTTTGATATCAATATTTCAAAAATCTGTGATCGAAATCATATTTCTCCCCCGGAGACTTGAGATCTACTCTTGATCCCCTCTCAACTCTCCAACGGTTCAAGAGCGCCATCTGGTGGCCGATCGGCGGATTGCCCAGAGCGGAAACAGGAAATGGAAGCTGGTGCTCATTTCAATTCGGTCCGATCACTCTGTAATAGTCCCAGGACTCGAGCTAGACACAACGGATAGCAATCCGTTACCAATAACTCGATAAACAACATGATTTGGACGTATATACTATTATACAACCTGGAAATGGATCGCATATTTCTACATCCCATAATAGGAATATTTCTGTTCCACGCTCATCGCCCAACGCTATGAGGAAGCTACGGTAAGATTCAGCGTTATTTTTTAACGTGTTCGATACTAACTGCTCTAATGATCATATCACCCACACTAGATGAATCATCTAACGTTGGCCACGGAATTATAAACGACCCCCCCCCCCCCCCCCCATCCAGTCAACATCAGATGATCAGTAGTAACTTCTAGAAGCACGTCCATTTGAAATTTTTTATCTCGCGCAGATTCCTATCAAACTGTATTTGATCATCAATATAATGCATTTGGGGCTATAAATCACGTTCTGGAGAAAGCTGCAGAAAACGATAAAAACATACTTATACTTTAGACCGTATTTTAGTATGAATATGTGAATGAAAAAGTATAACGTTGCTACACCCTGAACAATAGATACTTGACGTTGAATGGGCCATAGTAATGTCAATTTAGCAATACAATTTAAAAAGTTATAGCCCTGCAAAGAAGGTAAACATCCCCATAGACAAATTGAGCTGGCGGAGGATTGTATATTAAGAATATAAGCCTGGCGACCAAAGTGTTAATACCATTTGTAATAAACCAAACCGTTTGTAAATCCGTCAAGATTTCAGCGAGTTAATTAAGAGTATTTTAGTTTGTGCAGATCATCACCTTAAAGCAGTAGTCCACTCAAGCAAGATGGCCGCCGGTGAACTACGCGGGAGACTCCGCCTTGAGCCATCTAGTGTTTATATATCTATGGAGATCACAGCCATCCCGTAGAATATTGCCCATAGTGAGACTGTTGATTTCTGGCACCTGCTGGCCACAAGTGGGTACTGTATCTGTGCTTTCAATACATTTCCCCACAAGCCTATTTGCTCTGTTGCCTCTGTGTGCTTTTTATTTTTTAGCAGAGTGAATTCTTGGGTTTCTATTTGTTTTCCATCGTTGCAATAGAAACCCCACCCCCCCCCCCATTCTGTGTGAGTAGAAACTAGAAACTTCTGGTATTGCGAGAAGGCTAAGCTGGTCGCACCAGACCCTTTGAGGCTAGAGGAGCGAAGGTGAGTGAAGGTTGAGGCGCTGGTGGTCTCAATCTGCTCTGTACACACTCCAAGCCATGAATACCATTAGCCACACACTTCTCTTGCGGCTTTCCAATAACAAGTTGAATGTGTGAATTTGTATGGAATCATATGAATATATTTGATTTGTGACACTGCCATGGTTAGAGGTTAAGTTCCCACTGGAGCCACCCATACGGACAATTGTATGCTGTCATTCAATTGTGAAGTGATTTGTCCTACGACTCAGTCTTAAAAACAGACTATATCTTATCACAGTCTTGTGATAACAGACTATATCTTACCACAGTCTTGTGATAACAGACTATATTTTACCACAGAGTCTTGTGATAACAGACTATACCACTAAGTCTTGTGATAACAGACTATATTTTACAACAGAGTCTTGTGATAACAGACTATATTTTACAACAGAGTGTTGTGATAACAGACTATTATTTTACCACAGAGTCTTGTGATAACAGACTTTATACAACAGGTAGGTCCGACCACACATTGTGATTGGTCGAGAGTGTTCTAAGCCGTGAGTATATTCATGATACACTCACGGTTAAATCACCATGAATATACCACTGCACTGGCTTTAGAATGTTGTAGAACGTTTCAAATGCCATTCATCAAACAGAAAGTGTCAACATGACCTACTCCGCGAAAAACGTTACGTTTGATTTAATGTACCTATAGGAGCTATTTGAATATCAAACAAGCCTCTTGTTAAATGAGGCGGTCTGGTCTACGGGGGAGACTGGGGCTGTCGCATGTAGATTGGGGAATCCCCCGCGTCACGGCATGCATATATGCCCATATATGGACCAAGAGTGGTTCAAAATGTCTGTTAGAGTCATCTGAATCAGACAGATAAAAGCGACGGTTTTGTCCAGATTATTTGATTATTGACACTTCCACTAAATATATTAATCTAGCTACTAACTGGGGAGACTGATCAAATACGGATAAAGGAATATAGCGGGACAATCAATTACGATAGTTAACCTTAGTAGTTCATTCTTGATTAATTGAAAATGTAAACAAGACGAAAGTATCTTTCTGGTCTTCATCCTCTTAGCAGTCGTTTGTATTTAGCTGTACTGTATTGTACCCATTCTGCAATCTGTTAATAAAGTTTTCAATCAATCAATCAAACCTCACATTGTTAAACTGGGCATGCGTCAACCAAAGTCCTGTCGCAGCCGCCCAATCTCCGAAAACGTTGGAGCAAATTTCCAAACAAGCGTTATTTGGACGAACTGACTACATTTTTGGAATCTAAATGGGTACATTCTCGCTTGATTTTTATAATAATAATAAAAATAATGGTCCTAGGTCGTACATTAAAACAGCGTTCCACCTTGGTAAATAGGTGGTCGGACCTACCTGTTGTATAAATTAGAATAATACGTCATTCGTTTGCCTTGCCAAGCTGGTTGATAGCCTACTCCATTTGAAATTCCATAGCAACGATACATCTTTAAAAACAATTTTTCTATGCCAAGTTTACTGAAATTAATATAAAATACCCTAGAATTGTCTGTATTCATCCTATATTTTTCCTGACGGTACAACTTGCTGTATAAAAGCAATAATACACGATAACCAGTGGAATATCAGGAATATTGCCACTCTGTGATGCCTACGCCACTCGAGCTGTGCTCTCGTGGCTGCGGGCGCATCACAGCCGTGGCAATATTCCTGATAACAGTGATAACAGACTATATCTTACCACTGAGTCTTGTGATAACAGTCTATATCTTACCACAGAGTCTTGTGGTAACAGACTATATCTTACCACTGAGTCTTGTGATGGTCCAGTTCTTCCTGACGTCCGTGGGTCTGTAGGCCAGCTCGAAGGCGAAGGGGCCTGCGTTGGGGGTCAGGTCCAGGTCCAGTGCTGTGATGTTGATGGCATTGGGGTCGGGCTTCTCGCACACCTCCGCCTCCTGGGGGAAGACGTGCGGGGCGTTGTCGTTGATGTCCTGGAGGGAGATCTGCAGGGTACCTGTACCGCTCGCTGTGGGCTGGCCTGGATGGGACGGACACGCACACATATTCATGAGAATATTGATTTTGATACATCTACATTATGGATAGAGACATATTGTGCATTAAAATGACCCCTCTGTGTAGTCGAGCACAAGGTATACTATATTTATTGTCAAGGTCTCAGGCTAAAATAGGGCACTCTTTGCAGCTCTACCAGGGGACGAACCCATCCAAAGAGCATACTGATCTGAGAAGCTCATCTCAAATGGAGAGGGAATGACAGAGAGAGAGAGAGAGAGAGAGAGAGAGAGAGAGAGAGAGAGAGAGAGAGAGAGAGAGAGAGAGAGAGAGAGAGAGAGAGAGCATTTGGGTAGTGACAAGAGGAGCAAGCTCTGTGTGTGTGTGTGTGTGTGTGTGTGTGTGTAGCTGGAGAGCGTCTTCCTGACGAAGCCCACTGGATGAGAATACTAAGGACACTGTCGCTCCTCTCAGCCTCCTCTATGCATTCACAGGCTAAGACGCTTTTTTTACCATTCAGGCCACATTTAAAAAGGAGCTAGTCATCCAATCCTGACCCATTAATGCAGAGAAACCTCTTTATTGGTGGAGTTTTTAAGCCCATTGGCCTGAGCTGTGCGTCGTAGAACTGAGTAAACCTGGACAGGAGAGAGGGGTGGAATGCATCCACATACTTAGGCTAGTTCTGGGATCGCAAACACATTATCCCTCAACTAAAAAGTGGCTACGGTACCAGGCATGCCAGGTGGCTGGTACAAGGCTGAGCTTCAATCATGATGTTGCTTTATTGTCTGCAAGGAGACCCTCCACAGATTTGGTGCATCTGATACATTTCAGGGGATACAAATAGCCATTTTGGTGCTGGGTAGAGGGCTGATCTTCATGGGAGTGGGTGTGTGCGGTGGTCATCTGCTCTAGGTTTGCTTTCAGAAAGGTAGCTGTATCTTACGATTAGCATTAGAGAAGCTGCAAGAAGGTCAAATCCCACATGAATGGTTTACATACCATTGTCTGAGGCCAGGAACGTTGCATTATACAAATTGTTCTTCACATAGGACGACTCTCGGTCCAGGACAGCGATTGTGGTGATGCGACCAGTGTTTGGGTCGATTCTCAGCCAGTTGGCCGGATCTGACAGTTTGGTGTATCTGAGAAAAAGTGGGCACAGAAGGGTTAGAAAATGATATTTTTATAATATAACCATAGCCATAAACATTCATTTACACTTCAAAAAACATGTAACCTTTTTTCTGAATTTTCAGCTGCTGGTCGGATTATCTGAAATGCCTTTTTTTGCATTAAGTAGTGAGCACTGCTTGAGGATGACTGCAAGGCTGAAGAGTGTTGTTTGCGTTGTACCTGCTAGTTGGAATTTCCTTTGAAGATGAGAAGTTTAAACTAGGCTACACAGAGAAGTGGTGCTCTCATTCTTCAATTTCCTTTTCATGAAACATATACTATGATGTTTTGACAGGGAAAAACTGACACATAACAATCATTTGCAATTATATATATATATATATATATATATATATATATATATATATATATATATATATATATATATATATATATATATATATATATATATATATATATATATATATATATATATATATATATAAAAAACCCACTGAAACAAAACAAACCAACAATAAACCTAGAAGGTACGTGTCTGTATGGTGGGAAGGGTAACACTGCCGGTATTCACACTATGTGTTATTCAAGGTATTGAGGTCTTTATGCCGTCTTTTGGAGGGATATCTGACCTTTTCTTTTTTCTTTCTTCCAAGCGGTGACAAACGGTTTGGTAATGCACCAAAACTGTGTAATTAATGGTATCAATCCAAGAATTGCTGGAGCAAATTATTAGACGTAATTGAGCATGAGAATGGTCATTACAGGTAAATTACATAATGTCCCAGGCCCCTCTACACTCAGAATGTTCATAATATGGCATCAATAGACATAAAAGATTGACACAGTCTTTAGCTGCATCTCACATCGTTCCTAATAGTGTATGGTAATTGCATGCGGCACCCACTGCAATGGTTTGCATGGATATTTCAGCTGAGAGCGTAGGGAAACCAATACTTTAATGTATTAACTATTGTCTGTTATCAATGATTTGTTCATTCTAGGTGGCTCTCAGAAGGTGCAGCACATTATTTATAGTTTTAATCTCACTCCGGTGTATGTAGTGGTCTGCCACCGTATGGTAACCCTGCTCTTGGGGTCCATCTCTCTGCAGGCCTAGTGAGTGTATAGTGCTCTCGGGGAGCCTGGTCTCTTTTGAAAGATAACATTCTGAAGTTTCTGATACAATAAAATAAAATTCACTTTTAGTGCTAATTAAATAGAGTAACATAAGTCTGAACTTGTTGCAATATCCAAATATATCATTTCCAAAAAATTGGTATGAGCTCATACAAATCCATTCAGAAATGAATGAAAAAAAAAAGCTCTGCAGGTTTCAGTTTTCTCATTGACTCCAATGCATTCAGCGTTTTTTTCGGCAGTAATTGCCATTACTCACACAAAGTGACTTGACAGCTGCACTCCCAACTCACCTGGGCAAACTGAGGTTCCCCTGGGACTTATGATTTAAATGCAGCTGGCACGAGTTATTAATGTTAAAAAGGTGCTGAAAGTGGTATTTTTTAGGTCAACAAGCTCTACACTCGACAGCCATCACTAATACAGATTGTCTGGTCAGTAAACATGAGTCTCCCAGTCCCTCCGATCTGCAGTAAACACAAAATACATGTTCTGTTATCCTGTCTTCCCACTTCATCCAATCAGGAGAGAGAACTCCATACTGCCAAAATGGTCTGACAAAAATAAGAAAGAAAAATCTCTCCTGAAAGTGGGAAGGGATACCAGGAAATACATTTTCTGTTTACTGTATGACAGTAAATGGAAATGGTTACTCTACACAACTGTTTTCACTATGAGCGACAAACCTTGGTGGCCAAACTGACCACGAACCATTCATCCCTAATAACCCCCCCCCCCCCCCACAACAAAAGGGTTAAGCACCTGATACTTTGCTGCATGAAGCGGTCTGGGTCTTGAGCCGTGAAGATGGTCAGGGTCGACTCTGCGGGCATGCCCTCCTCCAACTTAATTATCTTGGGGTTTGGCTCGAAGTAAGGGCTCTCATTGACGTCGATCACCCTGATGGAGACCGTGGCGGTGGACTGGCGAGGTGGAGTGAATGCCTCTGGCTAGAGCCACCTCATTCACAGCTACCACCGTCAGCACATATGTCCTGCTGGTCTCATAATCAATAGGCTGGGGAGGGAAAGAGATTGTTGGCAATATTACAATATTACACCATTAATCAAGAAATCCTTGTACTAAATAAAAGTATGTTTGTAAAATGATGAACATTAAATGGATAGAAACTATGAGTTTTTATGTTCAGAATTACTTACCGGTAACCCACATTGTATTAAAAAATAAAATGTATAGGACACATGCTGTGCAATGTAGCATACAAACATATCATATCAATCTCCCTATTCAGTGAAAGTGTCTCCCAGGGGATGTGTGTGGGAGGAGTTTTTAAGGGGGCGGCCTCACCTTGACGACCGTTACCAGGCCCTCATTAGTGGTTGGATCAGTGGGCACGGAGAACCTGCCAGTGGGGTCGCCCAAGGTGATTTTGTAGACAGCGTTCCAGGCCGGCGTGTTGGGCTGGTCCTTGTCAGTCACCGTCAGGTGGCCACGATGACATTCACCTGGTTCTCAGGCACCTCACCCGAAGAACTGCATGAATAACGCATGAGTGAGTGCACAGAAACCAAGAGAGAGCCGCTAGGTGATACCGCTGTGGCAGCAGAAAAAAACACACAACCCCACCGCCACCCGTCCCAGGTAAACAGTTATCTCTACAGCAACGTGTCATGTCATCACAGGCCATCCCGCTCCCCTTGCTATCCCTGATGCCGCAACAATAGTGTTTAGCCGTTTGTTTCAGTCGCTCACTTAGCACGCCGAGTGCCTCGTTCGCCCTGATGTACCAGTCACCGTGTTACCGGAGATGCATGTTCAACATTGGAAAAGGGATATAACAGTGAAACGCATGGCTGGCCACCGGTAAATCTGTATGCCTTCGGAAACGCCGGGCGAGCCAGAGCGCGGAGCGTGTGAATTACAGGGGCCTGAATACATATATCTCTGGTACGGTTGGAAGCTGGGGTCTATCTTCCCTCGGCTGAAAGCAGAAGCGCCGTTCTCTTACCGTCTCCGCGGTGAACTCCGGAGGTTGTCGTTGACGTCGGTGACTTGATGACAGCTGTGGCCGTGTGGAGAGGCCGTACATGGGGGTTGCCTTCCATGTCGGTGGCCTGGATGATCAGCGTGTACTGAGGCACTTTCTGGAGGAGCGGAGGACAGAGGGAGAGAGATACAACACACATTTTTACAACAATGACAATCATTAGCTTTTGTTTTCATTCATTTTCTCTGGTTTAATTAATTT
>NC_140177.1:57197634-57286124 GCF_963971535.1 Notolepis coatsorum | reverse complement strand
TTTTCATAAACACACAGACCCCTCGGATCCCCAGCCGGGCATTTCATTTAGCTACAGTCGCTGCAACTACTCACGAGCAATCAGTACGCCATTAAAGCGGCATTGACCTGCATAGTGGCAACCCTCTCCAAATGACGCTTTGTTGAGATACACTGCCAAGGTGGGTTTCTTGCGAGGCTACAAATGGCAAAGATCATATCGATGCTTCACGGCAGCCAAGTTAACAAAACGGTCACTGGGGGGAGCACTCATCAATGCTGTTTGATCTCCTAATAGTGTAGTGGCTTGTGGAGCCGGAGCCTCAGGCCGGGGCTGATCCACCGCTCCTGGTACGGTGCTGCTGGGGCCTGTCTGGCGCTTTGCTCCAGTTCATATGGAATGGATAGAATGGGCCCTAGTCATTTCCTTCTGTACACCTAAGATGGCTTCCATAGAATGTTTACGTTTTGTAAAAGAGTTGTTTCTTACTGTGAACGTTGCACTGGAGTGCTGAGATAGTTGGAATGTTCAACACAACTGGTGTAGGAATGTTCGTCCAAATGGTTTATCTTTTGCCACAGTAACCATGGTAACACGCCGGCGCTGAGTCTCCATGACAACATTATCATCAAACATTCCACGGCAGTCATTTTAAAGGTCCCCTCCACTCAAAAACAGGTGTTTTCTACAGTTAACTCCTCTTGGAGGCATGCCTTTGACTCTACAGGTTGTTATTTGTGCAGAACTTGTCACCAGAGTGCCCTTTTCACATTCTCCCACTGGAGGGGGGAGCTTCTCTGTACTTCCTCGAAATCTGTGTAACGCAACTAATCCTGCGAACCTACCATGGTCGCTATTACCCAGCCTAGCCACGCTGTCTTCCAAGAAAATGTTAACTGCTAATGTAAAATGCTAAAGTGAAAATTTTATCATCAGTTGATACATCTAGTGATCTATGTCGAAAATACGAATAATTTTCCCAGCAAATCTGTTAGTTATAACAAGATAGTGTTGTGTTGTGTAGAGATGCTGCAAAGTCATTTTCAGTAGTTTATTGAACATTTTTGTGGAAAAACCACAACAAACACATTGTTATTCAATATACAACATTTAAAGTGTTGAAAGGTGTGGAAAAGATCTTTATGGTGTACTAGCCAAATTACCCTTTAAGAATATAGAATCAAACCACACTGGCCTGCCTAGAAATCCAAGCTCTCTGCCTGAGATCCTACCTGGCTTGGAGCCCTCTGCAACAGTGCCGTTCCAGATCTGATGGATGAACTCTGGCCTGTTGTCATTCATGTCGATCACATTGATCACAATGTCAATGGGGTTTTTCCACCTGGTTGCCATTCAGGTCCACCGCGTGAGCTCGCAGCTGGGGGAGAAAACAAATCAAATAGACACATGACATGTAGTCCAGACATAAACACACAAGTCAGGCCTACAATATTATCCACAAACAAGATCTGCCAATTGGAAGAAAACAATACATAAAGACATTCTAGACATTCTCCCACCCATTACACGGCTGTAACCAAAGCAGAGAAAATATCCCTTTTATTCAGATTCAGATTCAGAGTTTTATGGAAATCAATGCGACATATAATTGAAGCTATGAGTTTGTGCTTCCTCTTTCATACAGCATTCCAGTTATCAGTAACCATTGTGTGTTTTTCAAAGACATATTTCACTTAGCACATATTTTATTAAAACTAATCACTTTTTCCTCTCTCTACCATCTTTAGTTGAGGTCTACTATGGCCATCTGGTTGGTGGATAGCGAAGGAATTCTATAGCAATTACACAGCGATTCCTTTTGATAGAGAAAGGACTACAGCAACGGGCACTGGAGGAGATGGAGGTTAGAAAAACACTTTGAACACAAGCTTGTTTTCACTAAAAAGCCTCAAATCAAATCCTTTGAATTCTCAGACGGATAAGTCAGATTGCCTGAACGACCCCCCCGCCACCCCTCCCCCATCCTCTGTCTCTGTACTCTGAAAGGGGGCCGTTGGGGTGAGAGAGAGAGAGAGAGAGAGAGAGAGAGAGAGAGAGAGAGAGAGAGAGAGAGATAGAGAGAGAGAGAGAGAGAGAGAGAGAGAGAGAGGGAGAGAGAGAGAGAGAGAGAGAGAGAGAGAGAGAGAGAGAGAGAGAGAGAGAGAGAGAGAGAGAGAGAGACAGTCCTTGAGAACATGCTGTACGCCTGGAAAATATGGCGAGGCCAGAAGCAAACACATACCATTTGATGAAAAACAGTAGGGAGGAGATATAAAGCATCTGCGAGTTATATTCGGCCTTCCCCCCCATTCTGTCTCTTTCGATAGCAGTGGGATGTTTTGTCCGCTGTGCCCCGAGACTCACGTGGAAGTTGGAGATCTGTTCTCTGTCCAGGGGCCTGTTGACGGACAGCTCTCCAGAAATAGGGTTGATGATGAAGATGCCGGTGGGAGGCTGGTCGGCGCCGGGGCCCGTCACGCTGTACCTCAGGGAGCGGTTCTTGTCGTGGTCTGAGCGGATCTGGGAGGCAAGCAGAGGTAGCGCTCGTTAATGAGGAATACACGACAGAACCAAGAATAACACAGTGCAACCACAGAAAAGCCTACAAATACAAGAGGGTAATTGGGATATCAGAGGAAATGTGTGTGTGTCTGTGCACTTGTATTAGCTACTATATTTATGAGTTCTGGACATAGACGTTTGGGGGATGTGAGGATATTTTAGTCCTCACAAGTGCAAATTCGCAATAGCTGAAACCTTTTTACAATAGGCCACTCACTGTTGCCATGCCCCCTTTTAGCCAATTGGTATGAACACACACACTTGATGACTTCCTAGTAATGCCAAATGTCAGCCTCCTAGTGTGAAACCTGTGGCCGCTAGAGAGTGGAGACAGTTTTGTGGACTGGCCGACGGACCGACCAACCAGCAGACAGACAGAGTGACCTATAGAGCTGCTGGTCGCAGGAAAAAAAAATATTTTATTTGATCATTTTAAGATTATAGTTTAGGTTTAGGGTTACAATCAGGTTGGTCGTGCACAGGGGCGGACCTTCCTACAGGCGATATAGGTGGTCGCCTAGAGCGCCACCCAGAGGGGGGCGCCAAACAAATGTGTGCAGTTTTGGCGCCCCCCTCTATATCGGCAACCATTATTTTTACATAAAGAAAATTCTAACATAAGGGAAAATGAGCCAAAAATCTAAAACGGTCGGTCGGTCTGAACCTCAGCTTTAAGTGTTCACAGTCAGAACATGCTAGAGCGCTGTGCATTGATGGGTATCGGTCAAGTGTTTATAGAATTGAGCGTTGAGGAAAGAAAGACTAACGTTAGAGGCAAAAGCCATCCGGCCATCCAGTTTAAAAAGAGAAGAAAAGAAGAAGACGAGAAACGTGCCAAGGTGAAAGGTATGCAATTTTGTACAACTTCCAAGACCTGCCACACCAAGAGCTGATGAAGCAAGCAGAGGCACTTGTACACACCTTAAACCATGGAGGGCAATCTGATTTGGATGGGAAGGAACTGGCTCAGGAGTTGGACAATTTGATGTGATTGATGACTTTGCAGCGAGGAAGGCCAGAAGGATTGCACTGTAAATGGAAACCAGTAGGAGCTACAGGCTAACCTTGAAGTGTGATGATAGGGAGTGGAATGTAAATAGTTCTTTAGACAAAGTGAATTTGTAATTTTTATTTATTTGTTTGTTTATTTAGCATATTATATTTTGATTATATATGTGTAACATATTTTACAATACATAATTTTCTTTTAAAGCAAATTTGCACATTATTTTATTGTTTGTTATTATTATTATTATTATTATTATTATTATTATTATTATTATTATTATTATTATTATTATTATTATTATTATTATTATTATTATTATTATTGTGTGTTAGCTAAGTTGTTTATTTGTTTTAATTCTTTAGTGTGCATTTTACATTTATTCTTAGCTCTTGTTCTTGCTTGTAAAAATTATAGGTGCAGTACTTTACTCTATAACTGTTAACCCTTTCACTGCCACACGACGGAGGGTTAACCCTTTACTATCACACAACCGACGGTCGTGAAAGGGTTAACCTTCGGTGTATTGTCGCAGTGAAAAGGGTTAACCGGTTGGTAGCGCAACAATGTTTTCAAGGCTCAGACCGACCGACCGTTTTTCATTTTTGGCTTCATTTATGTAAAAATAATGGTTGCAGATATAGAGGGGTGCGCCAAAACTGTGCAGAGCAAAAAAAGAAAAAAAATTGTGGTGAATCTCGCCTAGGGCGCCAAATGTGCTAGGTCCGCCCCTGGTCGTGCAGTGGAGAAAGTTAAGGTTGGGGGTAAGGGGCTAGGGAGTTAGTAGTTAGTCAATGTATGTAGTCCTCACGAGTATAGTTAGGGCTATACCAAGGTACAAGGATACGTGTGTGTGTGTGTGTGTGTGTGTGTGTGTGTGTGTGTGTGTGTGTGTGTGTGTGTGTGTGTGTGTGTGTGTGTGTGTGTGTGTGTGTGTGTGTGTGTGTGTGTGTGTGTGTGTGTGTGTGTGTGTGTGCGCGCGCATAGTGCGCTATGTGCCGGTGTGTGAAGCCAGGACCCTCTGCATCTCTACACTCTGGATCCACACTACTGAATGAGCAAAACACGCTATTACCTCACTTTAATATCATCCATTAAAACCCAGAAGCATCCCCTTGATACGCTAGGATTTTATGCAATACATACAGATGGCATAAACAGGACTTAGCACTCAAGTCAGGAAGTCCGCTTATGTCGAAAAAGAGGAACTTCTTAATGGACATGAGACAAATTGCCACTCTCTCTGCCGGGGCGGCCCACACGCCCCGCCGGGACCGGAGAGAGCAGTGGCAAACAGATTGGGGCTCAGAGTGTCCTTGAGCCATGATAAAAGGAGGATGATATCTCAACAGGCAACCTGGGAAACAGCCCACCGAGAGCACTTTAGATTTCTCTGGGCTTCTAAAATAATACCATGTTGCATTGCTAGCGAATGCCTGCAGAAAGGAAAAGATAAACAACAACAACAGGATGAAAAAAATAAATAAAAGAGTCTTGACCTTTTAAAAAGCGCTGTAAATGTGGAGTGTTTTGCTGAGGGCGGAAGCGTGTCCGCGGCAATCTGAAGGGGTCACAACACTGAGCTACAAGATGCCACGTCGGGCTAGGAAGCATTTTCTTCCAAGCTGGGCTGCTGGTTTGTGTTTGTTTGTTTGTTTGCTTGTGTGTCTGTGAATGTGGACCCACGAGTGTGTGTGTTTGTGTGTGTGTGTGTGTGTGTGTGTGTGCGTGTGTGTGTGTGTGTGTGTGTGTGTGTGTGTGTGTGCTTGTGAATGTGTGCACACACTCCTGCATGTGTTTGTTTGTGGGTGGATATCTGTCAATGTGAATCCAAGTGTGTGTGTGTGTGTGTGTGTGTGTGTGTGTGTGTGTGTGTGTGTGTGTGTGTGTGTGTGTGTGTGTGTGTGTGTCTTACCCTGACGAGTTCCAGCGGGAAGGGGCCTCTGGAGTTCTCCGGGACGTTGATGGGGGGGATGACCCAGTCTCTCTTCCTGCGGCTGAGCTGGCTGTCTGTGTGGCGGGCTGGGAACACTATCTCCAGCACGCCCTGAGGCACGACTAGAGGGGCGGCTACCTCCTCCGGGACCTGGGGAAGGGAACGACATCGCTTTAGGAACTGGACACTGGTCACTTGTGTATTTGTAAACGAGAATGCCGGTTTGAAGGCGACCCTTTGCTTTAGGGGGTAATTATTTTTATTGGGAAACGGTAACATTCAACTGGGAAGTAGAATTAGAAGTAAGCAGGTACAGGAGTAGAAAACGGAGACTTGAGAGTCATGTGGATAGTTCTTAACTGAATGCGTCATTGGGAACTGAAGCTATTCCGCTTCGATTGTGCAAAAAATACAAATAATAATAATAATAATAATAATAATAATAATAATAATAGAATAAAAGAATAAAATAGAATAGAAATTCAATAAAATAGACATGATAAAAATAAAGATAAAATACAAAAGGCAATGAGTCCTATGTACACTTTCTATACAATATACAGTTCTGCCCTATGTCACTATGCTATCCTAACTATAATATACAAAAACATCCAGTTATGTTAAAAAAAAAAAAAATTAAGTTACCTTTTTCCTTTCCTTTAAAGTGACCTGATCAGGTCTGACACTTATGGTTAATCAACGGTTTGTTAACCCTTTGTAGGGTGGTCGTGAAAGGGTTAACCTTCTGTAGTGTGGTTGTGAAAGGGTTAATCCTTTGGTAGTGAGGTAGTGAAAGGGTTAACATGGAGTTGGTCATTAAAGCCTAGTATGGGTGGAGAGACAGACATGTGCAGGTTCAATACAGATTTAGATTTTGAGGTTACGATTTTATTCTTTATGTGTTAAAATGTGTTCCCACCACAGAGCTCTAAATATAGATTGTATATACTACAGGTATTTACTACACCGCTTGGCTTGGCTCAGAAAAATTACAATTTCAATTTGATTGTGAACAATGAAAACGATCCTTGGTTCCGGCAGGTTTCAACAAGTTAAATTTAAGACTTTTGAAGACCACTAAAATTTAACACATAATTCACGGGAATACTGGCAAAAGGGTATGCAGGAAAATTACTATGAAAGAAGTAATTCATAGTTTTGAATTATTGAGGGGGAACTGATATTACTTTGCAGACATTTCCACAAACACATTTAAACGCAATAAATTATCGTAACATAGAAGTAACTTCCTAATACAATACATATTTAAGACATTTTACGTCTTCCCGGTGGGAACCATGATCAAGCTAATAGCAGTAACATAGTACAAAACACAACCCAGAGAATAGAAAGAAAGAAGGAGAATTGTTGACAGTTTTATAGTTCAATACATTAGTTCATACTTATTTTCTTCATGTTTTCAGTTGAAGGTTAGTACAGACATGTCTACAGTCTACAGTATGTCTTCCACATGGTCCTACTCTCCTGTACCATGTGTGTCTGTGCCTACGGCGAGAAATCTCAAGTCGCTGTGTCTCCACAATGTCGCCTAGACTACATACAATTCCTGTCCATCTACTGCACTCAAGATATCCAAATTCTGAACAGTGACAGAAATCTCCCCTCGTAACACAAAGGGAACAGTAAATATGCTGCCATTTTCTGCACAACAGAATACATTCCCCTAAATGCAGTGATTACATTCCTGTTTGAAAACTGCGTTCATACTACGGACCCAGTGTTTCATTAAATTCTTTGTAGCTTAAAATACCTCCAGTAATCCATGAGATGATACACCTTTAAGTGACTGTTTGAAAAGCTTTATCACCTGCAGCAGCCCCCACCCACCACCACCACGAGCACTGGTTTGCTTTAAATGGCAGAGCTCTTCTCATGTCCTGATAAAACACACCCACCCACCCACACACACACCCAGCCTTCCATAATGGATCTGCTATTCTCCCTTGGCTGTAATGAATGAGATTTGAAACAAAGGACGATGGTACCTGCATGCCAGATACTAAACACCCAGATGGCTCAAATTGCCTATCCCGCTCCAGAGACTGAAAAGACTGAAGCACTGCCAGAAAAAAAAATAAGTTAAACTAACCTTGAACAATTCAAGACAAAGAAATAATGGAAAATAGGAGAGAGAGAGAGAGAGAAAAGACAAAAAATAATGGGAAAGCTCGTCAAAGTCTGTGAGTGACAGCGCCGTGTTTTTGGGGGGGAGATGTTTCACACCTCTCAACAGTCCCCGCCCTTCTGTTCACTCCTATTACTGTATTAGTGTTGATTGGTTACAAGGGTGTAACGGAACGCAGTCGATCTGTGAGCTATACGGACCCCCAGTTAAGCACACAGCGCCTGTGTGTACAACAATGGCGCACCTCGAGGCAAATGCGAGCGTCAATAACGTTAGCGTTATATCTGGATACCGGTCCCGCCTTAACTATATATGCATATGTCATGTTATTTCAGTGCATAACGTCGAGCCACAATGTTAATATTTCCTTCATAGTCACTAGTCAATAGTCACATAGTCAATAGTCATGTCAATACTATAGACAAGGTAATTTCCAAACGTGAACACAAGAGTTATCCAACACATCCACTATACACTAGTGGCCTACACAGAGGGAAGGACAACTCTTTCATTACACTGGAGTGAGTTATTCAGACACGTCCCCTTATGAGAGCCACCTCATGGGCGGCTTTGGCTCAGGGGTAGAGCGGGGCGTCCAATGATCGAAGGGTTGGTGGTTCAAATCCCGCTCAAGCCCATGTCCATCCCATTGCCGTTGAGTCCTTGGGCAAGACACATAACCTACTTGCCTCGTATGAATGTGTATGCATGTGAATGAATGTTGGTGGTGGTCGGAGGGGCCGTAGGCGATGATTATTCGCCACGCTTCCGTGAGTCTGCCTCAGGGCAGCTCTGGCTGCAATTGTAGCTTACCACCACCGGTATGACTGTGTATGAACGAATAATGGACTCTGTGAAGCGCTCTGAGTCAGAGAAGAGCGCTCTCTATAAATCCAATCCATTATTATTTATTATTATTAGAGTTAACAAATAGGCCTAATTGATAATAGACAAGTATGTGTTCCTTATGCTTTCAGATAATACATCAATGTTTGGTTACACCAGTGGTTCTCAATGAGGGGACCGGGAGGCTCCAGGGGATCCCCATACAAAATGGGGAATAGATTAATTTCACCATTTCATTCTCTAGAAGTTAGCCCAATGAGAGAACACATATACAGTATGAGTGACTAATCATCATCATAGGGTTCCATCTCCCAACTGTTATCCCCCCACTGACAGCATGGCCAGGAATGGAATTCAGGAAGTCGTCTTCTCGAGACAAAATCCAATCACATGGGGGTCCACAGCCTAATGTGCGTCAATGTGGGGGTGTTGACGTGAGACCGGTTGAGAGCCACTGGGTTACACAGTAGCCAAAGCCCTACTAACTGGGGCTGTCGGTGCATTTCAATGTTCCAATTGCATTCAATTTAGAAAAAAATACATTGAAGAGAAAATAATATGAATACTAAAATGCCAGTCAAATGTAAATAAATAAATAAAAATAAACGATTTAATGTTCTAAATGGGTGTTACAAAGCACAACCCGATGCCTAATGATAGTTTACTATTGGTATTACCCATAATAGCAAAGACGACGCAAAATTGTATGCTACACCTGTTTTGATGAGGTAATAATATGTAAATATTATCGTTAATATTAAAATGTCATTAAAATGTGGCAAATTTCAGCCTATCCTATACACATTCAAATTGTATTCTCAGGGACAATTGACAGCCCTGCTACTAACTACTTAAAAAGTTTTGTGTGCAAACATAGAAATGTATTACCGCTCTGCCACCTTACGATGAGACCCACATCCCCTGCACTCGCGCTCCCCCTCCGCTAAAATCTGGGAAGCCGTCGGAGCAGTTCCACACTAATCACGTTTGAAATCCGATTATGCCACTTTCACACATTTGAAATGCAGAGAGGCGAGCACGGACAGATAGCAAAGGAGCATGCTTCAGAAATATCTATTACCCTATTAAAATGGGCACGAGTGAGAGCAGTAATTATTTGCGACCTGTGTCTGGAATGATGAACGGCGTGGTGCGTTTGCTCAGCCCAACACGCATCTATCTCCGGAGTGCTGGAGGTCTGCTGTGCCCCCATCTACTCTCTCCAAAACCCCTCCATCTTCTGGGGTAGGAAAGTACTTCAGACTCCAGGAGAGTGTTATGTTGAGTGATGGTCTCAGTGCGTGAGAGGGAGGGAGGGAGGGAGGGAGGGAGGGAGGGAGGGAGGGAGGGAGGGAGGGAGGGAGGGAGGGAGGGAGTGTGCGTCCCTGACGCATGCGTGTGTTTGTGTGTGATTTCAGTGCACTAAAATCCCGCTTTCAAGCTTGTGAAATCCTCCTCCTAAGGGACTGCGGCGGTGCTGAAGTGGCGTTAGATGCTGACGGCACAGTAGTGGTGATGGTGACGGTAGGAGGGGGAGGGGAAGGGGTCAGTTCCATACTAATTAGAAAATTGTTTAGTCGCCATTGATTAAAATGTTTCCCTGGGGCCGCTGCATTCGGCGCTAATAAAAAAATCTAATCGCTGATGTGATTAAGTGATGCACGATGATTCATGACAATAATTGTGCCGGGAGAGAGATAGCCTACTCGTGACCTCATAAACTAGCATGATAGGGGGGAAGTCAATCCCTGATTTCATTAGAAACAACTACTTTTAATGTGCACGTGTGCAAGTATGGTAATCGGCAAGTCTTCTTTAATCCTTCATCAAACCTTCTTTAAACTGCCTCCTACCCTCCATTCGCTATCTACCCTTCATGACTGAAGTGGATTTAAAACCATATAGAGGTTTTGTAGAACATATAAATTGTATGACATAAGTCCATATTCCAGTCACTTCCACCTGAAGTGTTTGTGGAGAAAGAGGGTGTCCTTGTTTTCTCCTCTCCGTTCCCTTTCATGTGTTTTTCGCAAAACAAAGAGTCTCTAAAACATACTTCCTGACTGAAATATGAAGCAGGTCTAAGTGTAAACGTGAAAGGAGCCCATGGTAGAAGACCTTTTCATTCTGTGTTGGGAGCCAGTGAAAAACCTTTCAGCGTCGCAAACGGGTTTCGCAATGCGGACCCATAAGTGCTAGCAGCCTACAATCCCTCAAAACACATGCCCAAAAACGTCTACGATGGATACTCTTTCGCAAATATAACGTACAAGTAAAATCTCTCTGCCCACGGACTCCTATTTTTATTATTATAATTTTTTTTATCGTGTTTTAGTTGGAAGTATGTTTTTTGTAAGTGAATGGAGAGGAGAGATAAAGAACATCTTCAGTCGACAGAAGCTACAGGGGAAAGAGTGTCAGCGTGTGGACATATCAGGGGGAAAAAGAACATACAAGTCAAATATTCTACAAACACATAGTTTTAATTAGCAAAGTAACTATGAGATCACGCTCTCTCCTAAATTCACCTGCTCAGTCAGTTAATGTTCTCTACTCTCCATGAATATTAAGTACATGCTGACCAATGTGAGGCTTTTCTTTTTTCAATTTCCCCTTTAAAAGCTGAAGCTGAAGCCTATGTTTATCTGTTTGCGCCGTGCACGCATTTCTCCTTAGCTGAAGCCCAACAGTGAGTAATGGTATCATTAAAATCACATACCTGCAGGAGTCACTATAGTAAATGAGTGTCAGCGACTAACGACAGCGTATTGAAAAGTGCTGGTAAATCATTCCCTGCTAAAGTTTAATCTGGGTCCGGCGGCCCGCCGTGCCTGCAGCAGCGACAGTAACTAGACATAACTGTCAGCATTAACTTTTAATCTCCAGCCACGTAAAATACGACATTCCAGCCTTAATGAGATTATCTAGAGAGGTTGCCGTGCTACGTTTTGAAATGGCCGCCGGGAAGCCCCGCGTTCGTTTGAGCGGGACTGCAACTGGAGATAAGGGGCGAAAGCGCCGCCGCCGTCTCTGTAAAACAAACGTGGTTATTGTATTTTGGGATGTTCATTAAAAAACGTGAACGAACCCACAACGTGTGCTCTCGCAGCACTGCCAATTAGTGCAACTTACACATAAAAGGCTGGGTTATTGCTCTGCACACGGAGCTAAACGAGACAGTGGTGGCGGTGGGGAGACGAGACGCTAAACATGAAACAACAGATACTATCTCAATGAGCGGCATCACATCAGGTACTAGGAAGTTAAAAACCCCAATATAACCCCAATATAAACACAGCTGCTAGAGCTTTCATTTCCTGTTTACAGAGCAGGGGGGGAGGGGGGGCATGTTTGGTGGTTCGTTAGTATCCTACAACCCCCCCGTCATCCAATCACAATCACAGACGGGTGCATGGTCATCCTCATCTGAGTGCAGAGGAGCGCATCACCGCTAGGACGGTGCTGCTCGCAAAGTGAAGACAGATGCTTCCCGTCTTCCAAATCACCAATAGGGGGGGGTGTGTCCCCTTTTGGAGGACGAGGCAATAAACCTCAACCGCCATACGGAAGCCTAATTGAAATCAACTTTATGTGGCCGCTATTTTGCATCTGTTCTCGCTACCCGCCGACCGCGCTGAGTATATGTTTGTGCTCCTATTCACACATTAACTTTTAATCAGCGCGCACCCATCCAGTCACCCGGAACACCTGCTATGATTTAGGGAACGAGTCGTGTGTGAATGTGCTGCAGCTAATAAGGGCAGAAGTGATTATCCCACGATTATACCAGAGGTAACGCCACAGTCAGACCATCAACACAGGAGAAGAGACGCCCTTTACGCACCTGCTGGTTGGAACCTACAGAGGGCAGCAGCCTGACTCGGGCCTCCCATTCCTCCTGAGTGGTGGGATCGCTGGCCTTGATCACCAGCGGCAACGCTCGTAGGTCGGAGAGGCGGAGGCTCCTGGCGGCGTAGACCACCCCGTCGGCTACCTGGAAGTCAGACGGGTCGCTGCCCTCCAACCGCACCTCCACACCTTGGCCACAATCTGTGAACGTCACTGCGTGACAGAGAGAGAGAGAGAGAGGGAGAGAGGTATTAGATTTGAAATGATGGAAGTCAGGGCGAGAGTGAGACTGACATACAGACAGACTGTCAGTGAGACAGACAGGCAGACAAACAGAAGGCCTCCTCCTACACCATTCACAGACTGCACACAGTACAGTCCACAAAAGCTGCTTCTCGGATTCTTCCTTTCACTCATACATTATTCACTTCAAGCTGTGCCCCAATGGAATTGCTCAAAACAGGTGTGGTGAAAGAGAGAGAGAGAAGAGAGAGAGAGAGAGAGAGAGAGAGAGAGAGAGAGAGAGAGAGAGAGAGAGATCAAGAGAGAAAGAAAGAGAGAGAAGGAGATAGAGAGAAAGAGACAGAAATAGAGAGAGAGAGAAAGAAAGAAAGAAAGAGAGAGAGAGGAAGAGAGAGCAGTTTGAGAAACGCCAAAAATCCCAAAACATTGCATTTTAAAACTGATATGTCAATTAGGTGGTTAAATGTAGCGCTTTGTATTGGTAGATAAAAAAAAATAAAAATCTGCTAAAATAAACAAAACATAATTCAAACGGATGTGTTTTTTTCTTTTCCTTTAGCTTAATAAGCCGTGTTGCATTCTAGCTTTCTCCCCAATGACGAACACGGATGGTTTCCTTGGACGGCTGCCGATCCTCGGCTCTTCGGTAGGGCGAACCGTGTGATGTTTATTTCATCAGTGTGTATAAACACACATGCATGCACACACACACACACACACACACACACACACACACACACACACACACACACACACACACACACACACACACACACACACACACACAAACTCTCTCTCTTTGTCTCACCTCACACACACACACACACACACACACACACACACACACACATGCACGCACACGATAGGCAGGTGGCTCTAGGGGGCTCGTGCACATGGTCTCAGCGGTTCAGCAGCAGTGATACAACATTGGTTCATGTTACAGGTGAGTGACAGTAAAGCACTGACAGCCCATGTATCCGCAAATATTCACACACACACCCGAGAGCAGACACAAACACGTCCAAGCACAGAGGCACAAACATGTACGTACACACACAAGAGCTGACTCACACACACAAGAGCAGACGCAGACGCAGACGCACACACACACACACACACACACACACACACACACACACACACACACACACACACACACACACACACACACACACACACACACACACACACACACACACACACACACACACACACACACACACACACACACACACACACACACACACACACACACACACACACACACACACACACACGCCTCAAGACCTAAGAGTCGTTGTCTGCTCCCCTTGTGTGGATCCCTTTATCCTGGCAGGCTCCTCTCATGTTCGCACCTTAAACAGCAGCTAGCGCACAGAGAGGACGCCCAGGTTCCTCCAAGCCTCGGAGATCAGACGCTGAGATATATCTGTGGAGGCTCTGTCGGTTTGGTGCCGCTCTGAATTATTAAAGCAGACGTGGAATTACTTAACAAAATGCCTGGGAGGAGGAGGGCACCTAATCTCCCTGTGTGCTGCTCGCTGGAGGACAGCATCCTAACAGTCAGAGCACATCCTGCACCTGTGGGTCTGAGAGGACCAGGGTGCTGCTGCTGAGCCCTGGGATCTGAGGGTTAACCCAGAGGCCCAATTATATACTGCAGAGGGGCACGGGGCACCTATGTGCGCGCGCACACACACACACACACACACACACACACACACACACACACACACACACACACACACACACACACACACACACACACACACACACACACACACACACACACACACACACACACACACACACACACACACACACACACACACATCATGTAAAGTAACACACCTTAACCTACTAACAGCAAAGTCTCCCAGTGAAGGTATGCATTCAATTAACATGGTCTAGCTACTTTTAACAGCAGGGGAAATATACTTTTTTTCCCCAGCTAGGTGGTATCCAGCCGTCGAATTGACAAAATGTACCTGCCCCCACCCCCCCCCCCCCCCCCGCCCACATTTGCACTGTGCTTACAAAGGCACAATGGCTAAAAGCAACACAGCAGGAAATGGATGGCCCATCTTCCTCTCGACAGAAAACTATTACCGAGATGTGAATACGGGGAAATACAAAATGAAAGGAGGACAGTGCTGTAAATTACAGGACTGCTAGACATCCCATGCATACAAACAAACATGTTTTAAAAAGACGAGAGACAGAGAGAGAGAGAGAGAGAGAGAGAGAGAGAGAGAGAGAGAGAAAGAGAGAGAGAGAGAGAGAGAGAGAGAGAGAGAGAGAGAGAGAGAGAGAGAGAGAGAGAGAGAGAGAGAGAGAGAGAGAGATCAATAAATATAAGCTTGAAAGCTTGACGGTGGGGAAAAATAAGTGGTGTTTACTGGTCGCGATGTCTTGAAGAATGAAAAACATGACCTTGACTGGGATCCAACTCAAAACAGGAACCAGAACTTTTCTCAAAAGAACCCAGCTGCGTCCAATTATACGTTGCCTGGACATTTAATAACATACCAATCGCTAACGAGAATAGATCACTGCGTACCTGTCCATTTCACCTGAGGCATTGCCGTTTATCTAAATATTGATGTAAAGCACACAAGGTCTTTTCTTTTTGTTGCCCTCCAAGGTGGTACAGCAGTGAAGGAGAACAAACGGTTTGTATAATGAAGATACAAGATGTAAAGGAGAAAAATCCATCCTATACGCCGGAGCTGTGTTCTGTATTGACCACGCGCTCACCCCGGCTGCTTTTGTTCAAGCAACCCTCATCCAATTACTTTTGCTTTTTTTTTTTTTTTTTTTTTTTTTAACCCCGCAAAGCAGACTTCAGAGCGACGGCTGACCTTCAAGCCAACCGTCAGTAAATTCAAAGCCTCTGGGCAACCTTAGCCAGCCCTGAGTCGGCCGGCGCTCAGACAGAACCGGAATACAGAGCTAGTACAGCGAGTGTCAGAAAATACTGTGTGCCTCACGCTACTGCGGCAGCCGGGAGGGTCTGCATATTCGACCAGCTTCCAGGGTGTTAAAGCCAAGGTGAGGTGAGGGAATCTCACTCTTAATGACGAGGCGCTTACATTTGTTGAAATTATGCATGATCGATTAAATCGAGCATGCCATGCATGGTTTATATATGTATTGTATGCCCATGCTTGAGCATGTATGTATTCATTCCCTGTGTGTGTGTGTGTGTGTGTGTGTGTGTGTGTGTGTGTGTGTGTGTGTGTGTGTGTGTGTGTGTGTGTGTGTGTGTTATCTAACTGGATGAGGGGGGACATGCCTGCCTGCAGCTATAACTATGGGCAGCAGTATTGATGAGTGCTGGTCTGAGATCAGCCCTGGGTAGTGTTAGTGTGTCGATGCCTGGGTTGCAGACTGTACAGTACGTGTCGTTTGTCAGTGTGTGTAGAACTGTGTGCCGTGGGCCCATTTGACTGCAGTGTTTCCCCCCATGAGCCTTTGTAGCACAAGCCTCTTGTGGAGCCGGGCTCCAGGTCTTTAGCTATAGCCAAGATTTGGCCGTCACAACACCCCCCGGGAGGCCCCCTCAGCAGTCAGCCGCCACGGCAATCGCTGCACAAATTCCCAGAGGGTAGCACTATTTCCAATGATAATGAATGGGGATGTCCAGCATGTGTCTGTTCATTCATCACACACACCCTCCAGTGGCTTTGCAAAAATCGCAAAACACAGCAATGTATGGTATAGCACTGCTTAAAACCTGGCTGCTGCAAGTTATCTATAGCTGGATGTATTGTCTCCCCAAGGTAAAGCACTAAAAGAGATCTTGGCTGCCACGCCCTATCAGACATGTCGTCATGGACACCCAGATAAAGGCCTTTGGTTTGGACAGAAACGCTGATACAGCAGAGGGGGGTGGGGGGCAGGGGGGCTGCTGGGAGTAAAAAAAAAAAAAAAAAAAAAAAAGTGAAAAAAGAAAAAACAGAACAGTCAGCAGAAAGGCCGTTCCAACTAATGCCCCGCACCGGGGCCCAAAATTACCTCCGATTCAACGATCCCATTCATGGCTTAGAACCCAACCCCCCACCCCCTCCCCTCGCTGACGAGCAACACAAAAACCCAGGCTAACCTCTCCAAAGTGCCCCGCTATTGTCTGCTCCGTCACGTGACAGTTCTAACTCAGACAGCCACAAAGAAAGAGAGAGAGAGAGAGAGAGAGAGAGAGAGAGAGAGAGAGAGAGAGAGAGAGAGAGAGAGAGAGAGAGAGAGAGAGAGAGAGAGAGAGACAGAGAGAGATATGGGGGGTGGGGTGGAGAGAATTTGTTTAATTGGGAACAAGGAATGTGGAAACAATATAAAGCATCCGCAGGTGATTGTACAGTGTGCATAAAATATCCTACAATATCCTCAGCTCTTATTCCTGCCTGCCGCCAGCGTGAGTGAAAAGGCAGAGTGTCCCTCCGACGTGCCGTACGTGTGACAGGGCACGGCGCTCCTCGTGTGGGATGGTGCCGATATTACCATCGTTCATCTATCTGGGAAGTGATGTCACTGACAGGTGAGAAATACCCAGCGTAGGTGTCCCATCAGCAGCCGCAGAGAAAACGCCTGCCCGTGCAAATGCCCCCAGAGATGCCACCGGGGGCGAGTGGCAGGACACCCTGAGGAAATGCATTATTCACAAAGTCGCACGGGCCGCACTGTATGACGGCATGCGTTGGGGATGAGACAATGCAATATGGAGCAGAGGCTCCAAGCCAACGGGTGGTTGTGTGAGACGTCCAGCGCCGCTGTGTTAATAAGATCCTGCCAGGCCCAGGCTGCACTCGGCTACCTCCATTAAAAACCGCTAGCGTTGGGAAATATGGATACTGTTCAGAATCGGGGGGGAAACCGTGCTATGTTACATTTCCGGGGGTCTTACATTCTTACATTTTAGGTCAGCATTTTCCTTTTTTAACAGTGTTAAACATTTTCACTCAACTGCGGTAATAACTTTCGTAGCATATCCCCTCCCATAATTGCCCAATTATTAGATAAAAGGCTAAAAGCACATGGTAGTAATGCTTTTATAATATCATGGCTGGATACCGCCAATAGTTATGCATGCATATATTCCTCCACGCTGTAGGTGGTGCTTAAGCTTTTAGTTCATACATTTTAAACAGCCCCAAGGGTGAAAAGTCATGCTATAGCTTATCTTATTAGGGTAGTACTTAAGGTAGTATCTGCCGATAGAAAATGCTTTCAGTTTAAAAATATAAAATCAGGCCCAATGTTAACGGCTAATACGTTGTCATACCGTCTGCGCTTGCATCAAGAGCTCAGTTATTCGAATTGAGACTTGAACGTTCCTATCAAATAACCCCCGAACAAAACCTGTGCTGTCTGGGGGCGAACTTGGCGCCCGAGGTGGCGTTCTACTCCAGTCTTTGGAACGCCCTGTAAGAATCTAAGACATAATTCATTCCTACTGAGATGTGGAGGTGACGTATACTAGGCAGTGTATCCTTGTCTTCAGTTAAAGGCGACTCTTCAGACAGAGTAAACTGTTGACAGTTAAAGCCTGTGTCTGGAGATGATGAGGCTGCCTTTTGCACGACGAAGGCGTTTTACTAATGCTGTGCACTTCAAACGCACAAAGAAACCCATGCATTAAACGCTGGGCCTAAAATATGAAAAAGGATCTCCACATGACAGAAACGTGTACTATTTGTCTCGTTCTTTTCAAGAAAAGTAGAGAGGAATTGCATCAGTGCACGAACACTCTGGCTTGTTCTCTTAGCTTGACTGCAGAACCAATTCCCCCTGCATGTAGTGACTGTAGTTTAATACCTTACATATTGGTGGACCCATTCTCATTTCCCGACACTACTGCTATGTTTATGCTAATTAGCTCAAATCTGGCACATTTACATTGATGTGGAAACTAAATATGTTCATTAACTTATTGACTGCCACACTGTTTTCCCATCTTTACTCCCTTGCGCCAGCGTTATTGACCATTTTCACGTTTGCGGACCCATCGTATATTCTATATTATAGCTATGGAGACAATAGTATGGCTCATTTGACAGGCACTATTTATAGTCCAACATGGACAAACCAGTTCATTTCTACATACTTTCGTTTGTGCGCTATTCCACAAATTTTTTTTTTTACAAAGCTGCAATCGTTACCTAAAGCATGTTTTAGGTTCGGTTCGGGCCTGGCTATAATACGGGAAACAATAGGTTTCAGGCGAGCAGATCGGCGACAGATAGCTGTGTGCTGATTCACTTTGAGGGGGAGGGGATTCCTGCAGCCGGAGGTACCTCAGTACTGAAAGACAACTGAGAGACCCATTTCAAAAGGTAGGCGATACTGCCACCTGTCGGGATTCGATCGTCATTGCAATTATAACGTAGGCAGCGGTGCCAGGGAGACACAGGCAGGTCTGTGTGAGTGTTTAGAATGGGAAAATCGAGAAAAAAAAGAAAAAAGGATCAAAACCCAAGAAATCTCGGGTTTGGCGGTCAACTGTTGGATTCGAAACCCGAGAAATCTCGGGTTTGGCACAGAAAGAGTCAATGTGCACTGTCCCTGGGTAAAAAATTTAAATATACAAATTAATCAAGAAGGTAGGGAGAGGACCCAACCAACTGCATTTTACTTATACATGATACTATGCTTCGCTGAACTGTAGCGTCTTGCATGTGTGATGGTGTGTAGTTATATATTATTAGCCAAACAGTCAACATCATAATGTTACATTACTGTTGTCTTATTAGCAGTAATTGGCAAGCTAGCTAGCTAACTAGATATTGCTAACATAAGAAAACATTTTTCATTCAACAATAGCCATAAGACCTGCCTGCTATGCCATTCTTAACACTATCGGTCGGAAGCACTTCAACAATTCTGAAGGTGGGCAAGTGTCAAGGAAGGTTTCAAGGAAATACAGTGTGGATTGTGTGGCCCAATATGTGGATTACATGCAGTCATAATGTTAGTGTGTGACGTCCGTGAAATCATCAGCTCTGGCCTACTTTTGTGGGGACAGACTAGTCTTGTCACTGAATTTCTAACTTCGATACAATACCTTGGAAAACATTAATATTCTATACCAATTTCAATACCATGGGGCCCTGTTCAGTTTCTTAGCTTCATAAAATAAGATATTCCTTTATTGATCCCCTTGGGAAAATCATGAGTTTGCATCATACATTGTTGTTCAAATACAGCTGGTGGGGTTAGGGTTCGCTCATCACAGAATAAATCACATTTGTTTGACTTATATTTGAGGGCATGTAATTATCTATCACATTTGCTAACCTGTCGCTCTTTTGAATGATTGAACAGGCCGCCTGTATTCTTATCCCAAACGGTGCATGCTTCCGCGTGTGTTTGCCACTGGTGTTTCTGGTCGCACCAATCGTGTGACGGCAAGTTCTTTCCACGGTTAAGCTTAGGCACTCTTTCGAAGTTGGTTAAGGTTAGAGTTTGTCTTAGAGCATGGCGATAGAACGGTTAGGGTTAGGGTTTGCTGCTGGTCCAGGCGTAAATGGGCGCGTCACGCGATTGGGTGCACATGTCACATGACCAGAAACGTCAGTGGCCAATCAGATTCGCAAAACACATGAACCGTTTGGGTTAAGAAAAGACGCGAACAGGCCGGCATGTCTGTCGTCAAGATGCTTTACCAAGTTGGACGTGTTGGCTCCCTCAGTCTGCATGGGTTTAAAACATCTTTCACAAACAGACGTTGTGGACTTGCCCTGACTGTTGGCTATGTAAACAAAATAATGCCATATTTCGCTCTGTGCGTCTGCTTTGGGAACAAGCCATGGACAAGAGCGCTTGTTGTACGTCCAACCTCTCGTTCTGTCACCATGAAAGCTGAAGAAACGCTTGGCCCACTATGCCTGCAGGGAGTGGAAGCAGAGCGCTGCAGACACACTGTCGCACATCGACGCAACTCATAGGAAATTAGGCTCTTATTTAAAACGCTTTCATTCTTTAGGTACTAATAAAATGGGGTAGAGTACCGTTTATAACGGCAGGGTATTGCGATACCTTTCTAATATTGGTATACTGTGCAACACTAGGCCAGACAGACATACCGACAGATATACCAGACCAACACTGGTACAGGCGGCGTCTGGCCCTTCAGCCAATCTGGTATTATTCTATGCAAATTTGATCTCACTACCTCCTATGCACATTTTAAGAGCGCTGCGCTGTTGTAATTCAAAACTGTATGTTAGAACTTTTTTTTTGTATCCACTTTTTTCTCCCATCCCAATTTAGCCGTGCCAATTCTCCTCTCCCCTGTCTTGAACGTTGCTCGCATGTGCCCCCCACTGGCCGGTTGTAGGGAGGATAGAAGCCCATCGCATGTCCCCTCCGATACATGTGTAGGCAGCCAGTCGCATCTTTTCACCTGCCAGCGCGGACTCTCATTTGGCGAGGAGTAACGTGTAGGAGGCTCACACTGCCCCCGCCATTTTCCTGTCTCTGCTGTGCAGGCACCCCAACCGACCTGTAGGAGTCGCTGTTTACAACGTCCAGATTACCACCCATCGACTTCCCACCCGCTAACTCTGCCAATTGAGTTAGTATGACGGCCGGCCCAAGCCGGAGGCAACGCCGACAGCCGATGTTAGAATGTTATAAAGAAACTCAAAGTGTTAAGAGCGATGCTCTGTTGTATGTTAGAATGTTGTAAAGAAACTCAAAGTGTTAAGAGCGATGCACTGCTCTGTTGTTATATTTTTTATTTAACTATTTTATCACACTTTTTACTGTCCGTTCTATTTTATAATGTTTGGCCTATTTTTAAACTGAATCAAACTGCACTTTTTTACTCTATCTATTCTATTTTATTATTTTTATTACTGAAAAACTGTGATTTACATTACCTTGCTACCTCTCTATCTTTTTTATGCTCGCTTATGCCTGTATTTTTTTTTACTGTTGTGAAGCACTTTGAACTGCAAGTTCTGTATGAAAAGTGCTATACAAATAAAGTAATTTTTATTATAATTATAATCATATGGTAAATTCTCCCGATAGGCTACCTTATTTCTTATTGATACCACCTACCTTTATTATGTCTGGCTGAAGGCCCCAGCAGGGCAGACATCAGAATGGAAATATATGCTGGATTCCTTAATCTTAGACATAACAATTTACAGGCCCCCTGACATGCCAAACTGACCCCTTAGGAGAGGGGAACAGCATTCCTTCATATATTAGATTCTAGCCCATTCTCTTTTAACGCTTAGCATTTCTCTCACATCAGCTCAGGACCATTTGCTTTCCCAGGGGGAAATCTGGCCCGTCTGACAGCCATTGTATTCAGAGGACAATAACAAGGTAAGCAGATCGACTTCAGGCCAAGCCCAGAGTCGCCTCCATTTCCTTCAGAGAGCCAAAGCTTCTCCCCTATTAGCGTATAAAGGTGTTGTGCTCTGACTGAGAAATGGCTAGCCGCTAGGAAATACCAATAGCCTTCTCCTCTGCTAGTCCAATGTCTGAACATGAACTACAAGGCCGTCGGCTACCTGCTAGGTTCTGACTGAGCGAGGGCCAGCTGACAGCATGTGGGCTTAGCCGTTTCCACCAAACTACCGTGCAGTTAACTGCTGGAAGACAAGCGCTTCTCTATTCTGAACCAAAGCCTGATAGCAGAAGTGTACTTCTGCGTTAAGTAATGCTTAGCCTCCAGAAATTAGCCTGGGAACTGGGAAGTCTCTGTGGGTTAGCAGAGAGGGGGAAGCAGAGATATCAGAAAGAGTCTAGTAGGGCCTGGTGGGTAAATTAAATGATTCTGTGTTTTCCAATGCAGTGACAGCCTAGCATTGTCTGGATTACTGTGTCGTTGGAGCCAAGAGCTCAGCTGATAAGGCTAAGCTACATCCTTCTGCACTTATCAGCTCATAGCTACTGGGATTTTGTTCAGCGAGCTATCAGGACGAGCGGCTTGATACAGAGGCTTTTATTGGGGGTATTAAACTGACCACATTACTGGGAACACTCAAACCCTCTCTCAACTCTTCATGCCTTTCAGCAAGGCTTTTCTAACCCCCTGCGAATGCATACAGGTGAGCCTCATTATGAAGAGCATCACATTTAATATGCCGGTCAGGCCAACAGGCTATCATGACATACTGACATAGCCAACAGCTTTATGAGGGAAAACCACCAGAGACGCCCGCCTAACAAGTGTTCCACTGTCCTCTCTCTCCTCCAAGATCAAAAGGAACATAATGAGTGGATACATATTTTCGGAAGTATGAAAGCAGTCGTGTTTTATTGTAGACAGGGCTAAGTAAGAGGTCAGTGTGGCCTTATAAAACTACTCCAACCTCTCAGGCTCTCTCATACAACACCCAGGGCGGGCTTGGCCCGTCCTCAGATCTAAATCAACGTTATTAGAGATGAGGTGTTGGGACCTCATCCTCATGTACATAACCGCCTTCCTTTAACCTCACTCGGCCCCATCGTAAAGGTCATCGCTTTTTAATTGCTCTCTGTCCCCTCGTTCAAGCCGCTTTAACTGCCGGGTATCGCTCACTCTGTCCAATCTGCGCCCCTTTTTTCACGACCGAGGGAAGGACGGAGCGAGAGACGGAGGCGAGAGAAGTGAGAACAAAAGGAAGGCGGGGCATGGAAAAGCAATCTGTGTGTGAGGTTGAAGGCCAGAGGCGGGTCGAGATGCCGTTTCTCCCCTTTTTCCATCCCGAAATCAGAATGCAGATAATAAGCCATTTTTACGTGTTACACATGCACCTGTCTTTACTGCACTGTCTACAGCCATTTCCCGGTGACCAGAGAGTGCGGTACAACACATTGTGGGGGGAATGTTTCACCGCTTCCTGTACATCCTGTACTTCCTGTAGCGGCACGGTGGTGTAGTAGTGGTTAACACTGTCGCCTCACAGCAAGAAGGTCCAGGGTTCGATTCCCGCTTGGGGACCAGGTTTCCATGATGCCAGGTACCCAGGTGGGGTATCTCCCAGGCCTTTCTGTGTGGAGTTTGCATGTTCTCCCTGTGCTCGCAAGGGTTTCCCCCCCGATAAGATAAACCCAATGGAAAAACATGCACAACAGATCGCTAACGCTGTGGCGTCCTTGACGAAGACGGACAGGAGCACTTGGATTGGTCCCCGGGGCGTGGCTCACGTTGACGCCCTATCTGCTCCCGGCTGCCCATGGGGGGAAGGACAACGGGATGGGAAAAGTGCAGAGACATTTCATCTGCGACTCAGTGCATGTGTGTGTGTGTTCCTGTGGGTCGCCCATCTCGCGTGTGTGTGTTAAAACTGCATGACAAATAAAGACTTCTAGTCTAACAATTATATATTATTATTATATTATCCATCTGCACTATGCTTCCTGTACATCCATCTGCACTACGCTGTGCCATTTCCTCCTAGGCATTTCCAATTCGACACGAGCCAACCCCATCTCACAGGTTCTAAGGGGGTGGGGTTCTATACTTTTGTATACCATCGTACTACTCATCATGGAATGCTTAGAAAAGGACGCAACCATTTCATGCATGCGAAACATCCCAAATCAAATTACTTTACACTTCACAATAGGGCTGACCTTCGAATTTCTTTTTGGAATTCGAAGCTTCGGTGGCCGAGATTCGATTTTAATTCGAAGCTTCGAGATAAAAAATATATAATATAATATAATAATTATAATTTTCTTTTTTTTTATGTTGTGGGACTTGTACAGCACTTTGTTCAACTTTGTGCTGTAAAGTTTAAACCTTTTAAAATCCTAGACAAACGAAACACTTTGCTTTCATGAAATATTGTAAGCCGTCATTTGAGGCTTTATAAAAGCAGCACAATTAACACAAATCTGTCAGTGCAGAGTCCGACCTCATCTTAAATAACAAACAGCATTGCTTGTTGTAGTTAACAAAGAGAGGCAGAGTTGATTTTGCACAAAAAACAAAAAATATATTCAAATTGTATTTTCATATTCGAATCCCATGCCCATCGAACGAAGCTTCGAAGTATTTAAGACAGCCCTACTTCACAATGTATGCCGTGTAAAACAAAGTCCTGAACAAAACTGCAGACTTGAGCTCTGACCAGTCAGACTCGCACTTGCACCTCTGATCCAAACCGATTCGACAAAGGCCACGTCCACTCTGTCACCAGTAGCCTATATTGCAATAATGACTGTCACCTTGAGAGAGCGCTCAAGTAGTCATTAGCCTGGTTGCAGTGCCACAATAAAGTCCATATAGTGTGACACTATGTTAAATCTAGTTCATGAGAATAATTGAATAATTTCTACTAAAAAGCAGGATACCATCCCTCCTCAAATTGCCTCCTGCCTATATGAGGTCCTGATTTGTGGTTGTGTTTTATACGCAGGGACCTGCTTGGATCCACAGGCACAGCCTCTCACATTACCTCCAATGGAATTCCAAGCAGAGAGAAAATCATTTATATATATAAAAAAAACACAGGCCAATAACCTCACAGTCAGCTGATCATTCTGAACCCCAGGTCTCTGGTGCCAAGCAGAGCATATTTTCTGACGCAGCTGGATCACGAGGGCTGGGCACTAAACTGCCTCAGTGCAACCTGTAACGGGGCATTAGTTGGTCCTTTTGATCTCCATACCACAGCTTCAAAGCTGTTTAATTCCAGCCCTTGATCATTTCTGTCAAAATGCCATGGTAAAGAAAAGTCTGCGGAGACGGAGAGGGGCAAATGACTGCTGGTGCAGTATCCTCCGGAGGCATGCTCATGGGGGGTGTGGAGGGGGGCTTGTAGCCAGGACTTTTTATCACCCCAGCAGAAAGGCGCCTGTCACTGGATTGTTGTCACAGCGGGCCTGGCTAGCGTCCATCTTGCTGTACATGTCAGCTAGTGTTACAAAAAAACTGAAATACAGCTCCCTGTGCAGCACAGTGCCATACTGTCTTCCCCAGGGGACCACTAGGTCCTTATCCAAGGGGTTTTGGACAGAAACTGAATATTTGACACCAGCAGTGATGGCAGCATATCCCATCTCCGATCTCCAGGTCAGAGCTGTTAATGGTGTTAAAACAGTGCCTGTTTACACTCTCTTTCAATGTCTCCCGCTTTAGTAAATGCTATCCATCATACATTCCGGGCCGATGGGATGTCTCATTAAAATATCTAGACTCCAATGCATGTTTATGTATACAGCATTCAGAAGCATCTTACACAAGCAATGAATCACCTCAGACACTGCAAGGAGGCATTGGAACAAACACTCACTTGTTTAGATTTCCTATCGACAGTACCTTGTCTGCTGTGATCGATGCCGGCCGGACTGGAAAGCCTGATTTTGCTTGCTGGGGTTAGCATTCTCATAAATTAAAGAGCCCAAACAACGCGTGAAAAGGATCCTATTCCTCAGGCCAAACCCAACGCTGCTTCAGCAGAAGTATGAAATAAGGGCTGAGGCACCTGCAAGCTCAACCAGACACCGTTTGCAGCGCCGCCCAATTACCTCTAGTAATCAGGGAGGCATCTTGTTTGGGGGAGGGGTGTGTGTGTGTGTGTGTGCGTGTGTGTGTGTGTGCGCGCGTGTGTGTGTGTGTGTGTGTGTGTGTGTGTGTGTGTGTGTGTGTGTGTGTGTGTGTGTGTGTGTGTGTGTGTGTGTGTGTGTATGTGTGTGTGTGTGTGTGTGTGCGTGGGTGTGGGTGTGTGTGCTGGTGGTGGGGGTTCGCGTGTATTTTTTTAAATGTGCATGTATGCCCAAAACTATCCCTAGTGTTAAAGTTCATGCACAGCAACTCGTGGATGCATACAGGCCAGCTGGACGAGACGGACAATGAAACTGGCAGGGCTGGTGAAAGTTCATTACTTGTTGTCGTTTATGCTGTTGACTGCCTGTTTCATGTTTGGAATTAAGACAAACGGGCCGTCTGGTCAATTGAAGGAGGATTAATATATCATTTAGCCGATTGTTTAGGACCAAATGGCAATGCTGTATATAAAATATTTGACTGCTACTCATGAAGCTCTGAAGTATCGCTGTGCTGCTTTACCACATGAGGAACGATTGATTGAGAAAGGTTACATTTGGGTTTGTACCAGAGGCCATTCGACTGGTGAATGGCCACAGTACAAGAAAAGGTCAGTTTACTAACGTGCACCCTTTGACCCCTTGATTTTAATATTCTTGACAAAAGTGCACTTTTTATACCGACCGAATCTATTTACTTATTTATCTACTGGACTGACAGCTCAACAATGTAGGGATCCTGTTCTGGCAGTGTCATGTCTTTTATGCTTTGAAGTGTCATGTATGTCTCGTGTCCTTGTTTTGTCCTGTTTTGTCTTGAATGTAATGTATAGAAATGCAGATGTTTGTCATATCATGCCTTAAATTGCCCCTTGCGGGACTAATAGTTTTTTTTTTTTTGAATTTGAATTTGTTAGTGAATAAACATTTAAATCAGACTGACAGTTTATCTGTGGCACACGCCTCAAGCTAGTTCAGAGACGGCACCCCGTAGATGAGGAAACAAACCACACAGGGATTATTAACAACTTCCATTTGCGAGGGTCAAACGCCATGCAAATTAAAGCGCACGAAAACAAAGACATTTCCCAGGAGCTTGACCGGCCAGGAAGCTATTTGTACGTTATCAATTTTGACCAAATTAACATGGCTGTGTACATTGAGGCGTGATTACATTCCGACAAATTGTTTAGTCTACCGCTCGACCGCTTGACGCGCAGTTCATTAAGCGCCGGCTCGAGCCACAGCGAGTAATAACCAGCAGGCGTGACAGAGGTACGCCGACTGTAATCACACACATGTGACACGCCCTGCGCGTATCTAGGGACCGCAGACTTAAAGCCGGCATACCCGTCCTCATGTCCTTAATTGCCTCCTGTCTAGTGATAAATAAACTTTTCACGCCCTCAACGTTATGTTTATAGGCTGCATAGAAAAATGCAATGTTGGCCTTCAATCTGAACGCGGCCACCGCCACGCAAACACGGCTCTCGACGCTACACGGCGGCGTGCACATGTCGTGGAGTCTGAGACTGAATAATGTGAATATTCCACATTTTCTAGTCTGTTTCATTAGTGTCTGGAAGTCAACACTGGTGTCCCTATAATACCCTAGAAAACATGACGGCTAATATATACTAATACTACGGCTAATATATATAACTATAAAACTCAAATGGACTAGGAGTAAAGGAAGACAACGTCAATTCAACAACAAACACTGGTTTAATCGACGATGAAAACAGACCTTTCTCTACTTACATATCTGTATATTGCCCTTCTGCATCGACTGCGGTGAAAATCCTCTACAATAATAACACAACACTAATTAACTAGGAATAAATGTCTAATGAAGAAGGCATGGTCGAAGCAGTCTCCCTACCCTACCTTCACTGGGAATGACACTTGTGCCTGCTTTCCATACCTCGGTTGTCAATCAAACCCATGCAAATGACTCAGCTCAGGTAAAGACTGACATGGTCCACTGCATCCAATTACAAAAACCACACACACCCACCCACGCACACACACACGCGCGCGCACACACACACACATGAAAGTTATGTTCTCTCTTGCACGCACACACACACACACAAGCACAACATTTCTCTGTTTGCTTTAAACTAAAATGAGGAGCAACATATACAGACCAGAGCTGCCTAAAATGCTGGTATCGGTATCGGCGAGTACCCTCTAATTCTGAGCTCCGATACCGTATGACGTAATTTATCAACAACACTGCGGTCTGCTAAGTGAGCATTATAAAACAAACGTGTTTTTAACCGACCGTGAATTAAAGTGTCAATGACATTTGTCATTTTAACAGCAGATACTTTCTTAAAATGCCATCGTCCCGACAGAGCGCTGTTGACGGAGAGCTCTGATGGGTTCGCTTGGTGGTGTTATTAGCATTGAACAGCTAACCGAAAGCTAGCATTAAAGTTTTAGCTTTAACGTTACCTTGGCTAAAGTTTGGGCTATTCATAATCCAGCAATAATGGCTGCAGACCTGCAAGCAAAGTACAGCAAGTTGGCAAAGGAGTATTCCAAGTTAAATCACATTTTCACCAGTAACGTTACAGTCTTTCCATCTACCGGAAGCTCATGCTAGCTAACCTAGCTCACGTTAACGTCATCACTGATCGACCACCTCGCGTACACAATTAATGACATGTTGCGGACAGCCATATCGGTGACAATGTTAGCTTTTAGTGCCAAATGATAAGAGTCTGAGGCGGAGTCTCAAAAGAGAATGTTGAATATTTATTGTGCAAAAATCCCAACAGAGCCTCTGCTACTTAAACGGAGCCGTGTGGAAGCAAGTGCAGCAACGAATAATGTCTGTGTGGAACTAATGTGCCAACAACCTTTCCGTGGGTGAACTCATTGAGATAGTTTTCAATTACTGATACTAATACTAATCTATACAATCACCTGTTGTTGAATAAATACCATTACTTTATAGTTATTACTAAAAAACAGTATATATAAAACAGTAGCTGTATAAAACAAAACAAAAAAAAGTTTTATAATTTATATATATTTTTTTTATGTATGCACTGGTATCGGATCAGTATCGGTATCGGCCGATACCCAAAGCTTAGGTATCGGAATCGGATCGGGAAGGAAAAAATGGTATCGGAACATCTCTAATACCGACACATGTTTTTATTTACCAGAGAAAACATTGTTTATAGAAACACCAACAGCGCTGTCTTCCACCAAAGAAAACAAAGGAAAATGACTGGGAGTCGTAAATTTTTTCGACCAATCGATTGATGGAGAATCTGTGAGATGGTTTTCAATATCATTCACAATATGTCTCGTTCACTGGCGTGCATGTTGCGTCCCGCTGCCTCAAGGGGGCACCAAGCATAAAAAAACTAAAACATAATAACTCATCATTCGTTTTCTGACAGCCCAACTTGGTGACATCAAAGCTAGTTGGGTCTAACGTTATACCGTTATAAATCCAGACAGCGATGCATCCTCCTCCTCTATGCCCATTAGTGTTGTCACGATACTGGAATTTCGACTTCGATACGATACCTTGAAAAGTATCGATACTTCGATACCATTTCGATACCAAAAAAATAAAAAAAAATAAAAATAAAAATATATATATATATATATATATATATATATATATATATATATATATATATATTTTTTTAAACAAATTTAGCTTTGGTTGCTGGTTGATTCTACTCAGTTTCTCTCTGGTACTATAAGAGAAGATAAATATAACACTTTTAAAACCCTTTGTTTATCTTTAGATCACACATTTAAAAATAACTGTTCATCTCACTTCAATCATTTTTATTGCAAATGCAGAACATGGTATTTTCTCAAGCAGACAGATGTAAACACTGTAATCTGTGTTGCATGTACCTGACAAACTGAACTGTTTGTATTACAGTTAGTAACAGTTTCGATTTTTATTTAAAGATAACGAGAGCGAGAGAGAGAGAGAGAGAGAGAGAGAGAGAGAGAGAGAGAGAGAGAGAGAGAGAGAGAGAGAGAGGCTATGCTCGGAGCATTTTAGTAACGTTACATTTTCAACAAGATTGCTGCTATTTAAACACTTGATGGAAACGGGGTAACGAACCTTATGTCGACTGTAGTATTGTATGACCTCGACATAACGTGTAAACATTAACGTTACTCCGTTTCCATGCAGTAATTATAAAGGTGGGCAGCTAAGCTAACGGAGCTAACGGCTAGCAGTTTGTTTACAAACTGAAGACGGCTCTGTGACTCTGTGAGGGGGAGGGCTGGAGCAGGCGGAGGGGCAAGCGCGCTCTGAACAGCGTGTCAACAACTTGCTGTAGAACACTCGCCAGCTGGTACCGATACTGCAGAAAGTATCGGTATTTCGGGAAATGAGTATCGAAGCCGTTTTAAATATTCAGTATCGATATGTATCGATACTTCGATATTTTTGACAACACTAATGCCCATCACCGGCAGACGCTGTGATGACGGTCCCTGAAGCCTTTACTGTCTATAGCTGCAGTTACGCGACCCTGGGGTAATGAGCTATACACAGTGAATAGTGGAGGTAGATTTTACAGAATGGACAACTCAACTCAACAGGAACGTGCAAATCAATGCATGCGTGTCTATAACTTAAAGAGCACAATACACACAGCACTCACTACAGACCAGTAGTGAGGTAAATGCTCCACCAGTGTATTCTTACATCGACCAAACAATTGACCAGACAGATTTTTGGGGTCAGCCCCACAATTGACGGTCCTCAGGGGGGGGGGGGGGGGGGGGGGGGGGGGGGGGGCAGGTTTAAATACCCTATTGTGATGTTCACCTTTAGTATGTACAGTAAAAAAAAAAAAACACACACAGGACAGGTCCCTGTGCCATTATGTCATTGCGTATGAAGCAGTGTGTGTGTGTGCGTGCGTGCGTGCGTGTGTGTGTGTGTTAGGGTGTGTGTGTGTGTGTGTTAGGGCTGAGCCCAAACGTTCGAACATGCAACATGCATTCGAATTATAAATCAACATTTGAATTTTTTATTTTGTTTAAACCAATGGGATTTTTCTTCACAGTTGCAGATAAATATTAGGCTATAATATTATAGTATTCAAATAAACTGATGAGTTATATTCATTAGCTAATTCAGGGCCAACCACGAGATCAGTCGGGTTAACTCGCCATGCGTTGCGTGCCAAGACCTGAGAAAACTCGGGTTTTAATCGTTATTTCTTTTATTAGCGATATCCATTAATTTTCATCCATCCAACCTGATGTTATCATTGGGAATGGGTCTGAGCTCGCAAAAGGGCAAATACCGCCGCCTATGGTCTCCCGGATGGTATTGCACATCATTGGATTGGATTGATTGGGAATGTCCATCGAAAAAATAACTCCGGTCTGGGTCTTGCTTCTCGGGCATGCAGTATCGTGTTACCAGATTGACTGAGGACCCTCAGAGCAGCGTTGATTATGTGTTTCGGACTATGACGTTGGATCAATAAACGCGATCGATATTTGGAATGGCGATTAGGAATTGGATTGATCTTTTTGCAGAACATCTGATGTGAGGTAAGGAATTTATGTTACGAGTCTTGGGGTAATCAGATGTTCCTATCACCGCCATCGTAGCGTGTGTGTGTGTGTGTGTGTGTGTGTGTGTGACGTTAGCGCTGACCAGGTCATGGACAATTGATTTTTCAGCCTGCTTCTCTAGCGTGCATAAGGACACAAATACTATCGATAATCTAGCGTTTATTTGAAAACTATTCATAAATCAGCCGAATTTTTTTTTTGTATTCCACTAAAGAGCTATTATCACGGATTTCTCTGGAATTACTAGAACTCTCCAAAACTATACTCGTATTCAAAACGGTATAAACGGAAATGTACTGATGAAAAAACAATCCGTTTCGTACATGTTGAGTGCAAGCAAGTCATTGATAAGTGACGGGTGTATTAGATCCATAGCCATAATCTAAGATATGTTTAAGCGTTCGCAAATTTCCCCATCCTCCCATTGACTAAAGCGCTGGCATGGAACGGCCTATTTTGGGCATAGGGGCGTGGCTCTGAATGTGTTAAAGAAAGTTGATTTAATTGATTTTGTTGGGCTGGGGCTTCTCCCTGGGCTGGGTCTAGGGCTGGAAAGTTGATTTAATAAAAAAAGAAAATACTAATTTAATCAGATTAATCACTTTATTCAAATTGAAGATTTAGTTTGAGGATATCAACAAAGAAAAGTTTGAATCCCAAAAACTGGCTTCGGGGACAGCCTTAGTGTGTGTGTGTGTGTGTGTGTGTGTGTGTGTGTGTGTGTGTGCGTGTGTGTGTGTGTGCGTGTGTGTGTGTGTGTGTGTGTGTGTGTGTGTGTGTGTGTGTGTGTGTGTGTGTGTGAGTGTGTGTGTGTGTGTGCGTGTGTGTGTGTGTGTGTGCGTGTGCTGGGATCTGGGGAGCAGAGCTAATGGAATTCCTGCACTGTGCCTTTTCTCCTTGGGAGAGGAAAGCGTAGGGGGGTGGGGGGCAGCACTGCATCTGAATCCTCTTTGGCTGAGAAATGAAGCCAGAGACAAAGGAAGGTGAGGCTGACAGTCTCAGGAGGACACCATTACACTGCTCCTCTCAAGAAGAGAAAAACCCTGATTTACCCAGACGACACACACACACACACACACACACACACACACACACACACACACACACACACACACACACACACACACACACACACACACACACACACACACACACACACACACACACACACACACACACACACACACACACACACACACACACACACACACACACACACACACACACAGGCGTAACCACTCATATCCTGCAACATGGGACATACATACTAGGGATATGGGTCATAAAAACCCAATAACCGAATAATCGTTTGCAGGGGAGGGTGGGTCAAAGTCGACTTTTGTAACATCGTTGTTAACTGTTTTATTTTTTTATTTTATATATGCAGGCTATGGCCTCCAATGAAGGTCCTGAACTGTGTTGATGGAAAAGGCATTTTAAAATCCCAGCCGAGGGATGTCAAACAACACCTCCCACTTGGGAGCTGGGAGCGCTGTTCCAACTTCCTGCGCGGCCTCTGTGGCCTCCTCACGCTCACGCTGTTGCTGTTCTTGTTGTTATTCCTCCTTGGCTCTGTAACACAGCGTAGCCCGGAACTCTCGTCTGGCGTGGGACGTGTAGGACCGGCGTCCAAAAAAAACAGACAAGCAATCCGACGACCGACCTAGCTAGTCAAATAGGTTCCACGGTAGTGTGCCAGACGCCCCGGTGAGAATTATTTTCTTCTTTACCCGTCATCTGCTCTGTCCTTTGTTGACTGTGGGCAGACAGACACAGTGGGCAGTGAATGTGGTTCAGACCGCCCACCGTCCGACCAGCCGCGGCCCAGTGAAGTCGTGCACACGTCTGACACGCACGTCCTCACAAATGCAGAAATATTCACAGGCTCAAAATGTGTGCATACACACGTTCGTGTCACACACAAAAACATGCTCACGCACACAAACACACACAAAACACACACACACACACAAACCGTGAAACACAAAGCCGGTAACATGCGTACCGATTCTTTCTGCCTCCTGTTTGTGCCCTAACCCTAACCCAACCTCTGCATAAAATACCCCTGAACAGATGGACATCCAAGTGGTTCTCATTTAAACAAGAAACTACACAGAGGTTTAGGATTCTCACCCTAAAAGAATAAACACTCTTAAGACAGATGTGTTGAAAACTTGAAATAACACAGTGCGGCATATTCCTTCACTGAACACATGTTAAAAATAACCTGAACCCGGCTTCAAATCACGTCGTTATTAAGGGCGTTGTGTTGTTTTTCCGACACACACGCACCACACCTGTATGTGTTCAATTAGGGCCGACACATGTTGCGTTACCTCAACGCCAGAGTGTAGCTTTCCGGGGGAGTTTTAACACACTATGCCCTGCAAAAGCCGGATAAACATGTAAATGTGTTTTTTTGTTCTCTTTTAACGGCAAAATCAAATGATGACACTGACGCGTCGTCGCAGCAGGCACTGCTGCTGCTTTTAATAGCCACAGCGGTGAAACACTAAACCACCAAAAACACCTTCCTCTACCCTCTCACCCAATACCACACACAGCGAAAGCAGTGGAAAATCCCTCTTCTAAACTCTTCCACTAAAAAAAGCAAACCAAAAACAGTACAGACAAATAAACCTGGGGGGGCTTTTGAGCCCCCCCCCCCCCCCCCCCCCCCCAAGTAAAAAAACACCTGCTTAATTTAAAAGGAGGGATGAGAGAGAGAAGAAGGGAAAGGAGAGGGAAAAAAACATTCCTCAAAACAATGACGCCCAGGAAGAGAGAGAGGCGTCTTCAAAGGCAAGGATTAGGGCAGCTGCCAATACAGAGGGGTGTGAGCATTCGCCACCGCACGTTTGAATCAATACGTGTCAAATTCTGCTTGAAACACAATTAGCCGGTGCTAAAAAGAGAAAAAAGGAGGGAAAGGAGTACACAGAGAGGAAGATTAAAAGGCAAAGTACAATGTTCCTCTCAGAACGCTTTCCAGATTCAACACACACACACACACACACACACACACACACACACACACACACACACACACACACACACACACACACACACACACACACACACACACACACACACACACACACACACACACACACACACACACACACACACACACACACACACACACACACACACACACACACACACACACACACACACACACACACACACACACAGCGTTTCAGACACATGACAGCTTGTTGTGTGCTGCTCTGGTGGAAGAGAGCAAACAAGAGGAATAAGAGACATGCGTTTTCTATGAATATCCAGACACCTTCTCTCCCGACGCGTCACGTCCGCTAGTCCCACTCAGGGTTCTCCTCAGCTTGTTATGGCCCGAGGCGCGCGGCCGTCTGGCCACTGACCCAGACGTCTGCCTTCTGCCCCCTGCTCCTCTTCCCCCACTACTGTGCAATTAAGTATTCAAGTGCAATATATTTATCCTCCTATTCACTAAGTGCAATAGATCCATACCTATCATATTGATACCCTGACTGAGCTACTTTGTCTAGCAGTGTTACTGTGACATTTTGTGTTATTTGATAATTGTGTAGCACCTTAACTTGTGTGTTTTACTACTTGTGTGTTTTACTGTGCAGCACCTTAAAAGGTTAATCTCGTTGTACTTGTATAATGACAATAAAGAGTATTCTATTCTACCTGCTTGATTCCCAACTCCGCCACACACACACACACAGAAAGTTAGTGCTCAAAAGGAGATGAGCTAGATGCAGTGACGTAGAAAAAGGGAGGGGGGGGGGTTGACTTGATGGGAGGGGTGGCGTAGTATAGAACGCTGCTATAGAGTCATCCATCTGTGCAAGCAATTAATGTCCCTATCTGCGGGCTGCATGAATCACATTCTGTTCAGATTGATGCACAGACTTGTGTAATTGCATGGATCGTCTGTTCTGGTGCAGTAGATAAAATATGTAAAAAATAGAAAATGCTGCTTAAGATTCTCCCGTAGGTTGGAGGACATGAGAACTTATAGACCTGTTCGCTGTATACGTCAGACTCAGTGTGCGTGCACATCACCGGAGCAGACATGAACGTAATCCTGGTCAGAACAACGTGGCAGACTACAATACATTTGCATTTGTTAGCCATGCTAGCGATCTAGGGCTGACCTTCGATATTTTTTTTGGAAGGCTGCTGTTACATTAGGGCCAGAACGATTTGTTTCAGTTTCGTTTTTCAGAACGCTACGTAATGGCAGGCAAGTTAGACATAATTTTGCCTCCTGAGCACCGAGTGATGTATACATGTAGTACAATGCCAAAGCAGTAGGTGGCGATGTAGTTCAAACATGAAGGCCATTTTCAACCAATCAGAAAGGTTGAACGTGCCACTACACTTCCTGCTAAAAAACAACAGTCCACCATCTTTAAATACCTCGCGTGAGCCATTTTAGCAATGTAGCATTTATTTTTCAGCAAGAAACAAAGTGCAATAAAAGTGCAATAAACAAAACGGATACATTCACTGTGTGTTCTGCCTCTCATTTGTTGATGAAACAAAACCAACATCAACACAATTTACCACCAAGAGCCGATAGTTTAGTCTCACAAAAAGATCTCGGATGTTGTTAGCTACATGCTAATGTGAATGGCATTCTCCATGTATATAGTTAGCATCGAGGCTATTAACGTAGTAATGTTAAAGGATAACTCCACTATTTTGGGAAATTAGCTTATTTAACATCTTCCCTGGAGTTAGACAAGAAGATGCATACCTTTTTTGTCTCTGTGCGTGCATTTTAGCTTTGGGAATAGATGCTCCGTTAGCATAGCTTAGCTTCATCACTGGAAGTGAGGCAGGACAGTAGCCTTACAGTGTATTGCAAGGTCTGACATTGACCAAACTTGATATGCATGACCTTGGTGGGCTCTAGGTCAACTCCTGAAAAGGGGGTCAATGTCAGACCTTGCAATCAAAAGTTAGGGGCACACTGAAATTATGGCAAGGGTTATTAGCCCCCTAACTTTTGATTGCAAAGTCTGACATTGACCCCCTTTTCAGGAGTTGACCTAGAGCCCACCAAGGTCATGCATATCAAGTTTGGTCAATGTCAGACCTTGCAATACACTGTAAGGCACTGTAAGGCTACTGTCCTGCCTCACTTCCAGTGATGAAGCTAAGCTATGCTAACGGAGCATCTATTCCCAAAGCTAAAATGCACGCACAGAGACAAAAAAGGTATGCATCTTCTTGTCTAACTCCAGGGAAGATGTTAAATAAGCTAATTTCCCAAAATAGTGGAGTTATCCTTTAACGCTAGTAGAAATGGATGAAAACTTTATTTAACAGATTGCAGAATGGGTACAATACAATACGGCTCAATACACACAATTGTTAAGGGTATGCAGACTGTTGTAGTTTGGACTGGGCTCCTTATAACAATAACTTGACAACACATGGTAGCCGCAGCTACTTGGGACAGCTCTGCTGTAAACACTGGAAATAACCGTGCGTGTTACACATGAATAAGCAATCTGAGGAGGACGCAGCTGATATCCTGTATAGCCTCCCCATATGGCCGGTTGGTGTCGGGAGACAGCAAATTATATTAATTATAGCGCGATATTGCAAGTGACTCCCAGAAATAGTTCTGATGTTTGGACTAATGGACAGAGTCGAGGTCCAGCCAGGGGAGAATTTGGCGTCGGTCTCTACTGCGCATGGGCATTGGGCATGAACGGCTCCGTATCTGATCTGCGCAAATTACATGGCACTGTTGTCTGCGAGTTTTCAAAACGAAAACACCCTTTGAGCGTTGCCGCTAGGAAACCGCGTTTTCCTGCCAAAACGGCGTTTCCTTTTAACTTGGACATGCAAACGTAATCATTCGAAAATACAACGTTGCTATTTTTCCCCAGTGTAACCATGGCCTTAGTCAGGGGAGTGCCATGGTTTCTCCATAGAGCCCGGTCGTATTATTTTAGCACAGGGAAACTTAGTCACGGGGGGGGGGGGGGGGGTCATGTACAAACCAGCCAGTAAGGAAGCTCCACGTAACATCATTTGTAAGACTGAGACACACATATTTCCATTAGGGCAGCTCACTTTTATATGCATGGCTTCCTTTTTACTTGCGAGCAGAAGCAATTTGACACGATCCAATCTGCCAAATTGTCACACAACGTGCTGAAGGAGGACTGCAATTCTGCCTCATAACATGAGAGAAAGAAAAGACCAGGCCATTGAAAACACACAAACAATTGGATTGTGTAAAAAAAATTGAGAGAAAGGGGGCTTTGTGTTCCAGCCACGCATGTGAAGTGGAAGACGTTATAATTTTTCATCGGAGATGAAAAATAGATATATTATGCACACGTGCATATATGCAAGGCCGCAATACATAGTTTTACAAATTGGTAATATACGCAAGACAATGGGTAGGGAAGGTTTTTGCTTGTGTGAGCAAATTCTGTTACGCTTTTACTACCTGGGATGGATAGAGCAACCCAAGCACTATATATAAAGAAAGGTGCAGCAGTGCTGAGGACCGTGATAGGTGTGAACCATTAGTCCTGCCAACGATCCGCTACAGAGTGAGGAGGTTCCCATCCCGACGCTGATTGGAGTGAGGGGGGGGTAGCAGGGTGTGCAGCGCGGCGCCGGGGCACGGCTCTGTAACGGCGGGGGAACTCTGTGACTGGATGGCCCTCTTACCCCCAGAGTAATCAGCTGAACTGAGTGGGTTCAGCAAAGGATCTGCACAGCTGTGGTTTATTACAGACACAATGCACCCCAGATTAGGAGAACCAAGGGAGGAGAAAGAGGGGAGAAGGGAGGTAGGATGAGGGAGGGAGGGAGGGAGGAAGGGAGGAAGGGAGGAAGGGAGGGGAAAACGACTCAAAACACATCTGTCCTCAGTTTGTCTTCGGCTAAAACACCAGACCGCAAGCATGGCCGCGTACAAATCTGTCTCCACTTGGACAAGCCGTCTGCGGAAATGTTTCCAGACCTCGGGTTCTTAAACTCGGGGGCCCGTGGGAATAGCAATCTTCTGACGCGGGGTCACGGCGACATCCACGGGCGAGGGCAACAAACAGAGCCAGAGTGTACTAGCTAAAACGGGGGTGGGGGGTGGGGTGTGTGTGTGTGTAAGGGGATGACTGAAGACAGCCACTGGTGTTCAATTTGTCCCCCAGGAGACCCATCAGTAATGCCTCCGTGGTCCTGACCTGTGATTCCTAATGAAACATTTATGTTTTTGAAGTGACAGAAAACATGCTGGTTTCCTTGTCGTATCCATCCATCTTTTGTTGTGGAAGTGTCCCCGCCACAGCAGCCGGATCTGTCATGGAGCAGGATAATTGTTCTGCAATTAGGCCATGTTTTTGGGCCAGCAGGCCTGACGGAGCATTTTAGCCCGGCTTGCTAAGTGGAGGCTTTGAGGCTTTGAAAAGTGCAAGCATGCATGATGGCTTCACCTGATTCACCCCCTCAGAAATAGAGCGAGGGGAGGGGGGGGGGGGGGGGGGTAGAGAGAGAAAGGAAATAGAGAAAGAAGAGAGACTGTGACACAGAAAGAAAAAACGAAAGAAAGAAAAAAGAGAGGAAGATGGAACAAATGAAAAAAAGAGGAGGTGCGATGTCATAGTCTTGTCATCCTGCTTCACGTGGTCCCTCTCGGAGCAAACAGAGATGCAGCCTCACAGCGTGTCACCGTTCTGCAGAGGAGTGAGCTTCATCAGGAAGCTGTCCCCGCGCCATTAGAGCTGCCCTGTGTTTACTGAAAGGCCCCATTCTACCCCCCTTTGAACGCCTCACACACAAGGAGTGATTAAACATCAAACCACACTCTGCGTACACTAATCAACTACCCAGCCTCCCCCGTTTGCCCCCCTCCCCCCCCCCCCAAGTATTGAGAGATGTGAATTGCTAACAGTAGATCTACAGCGACAGAATATTATTTTTAGTGAATCGTTTAAATGATAAGACACAGTGTGACGTGTCTCACTGAAAAGCCTTTCCCGTTTGGAAGTTTAGCTCCTTCAAACTAACCTCAAAAGGAATATTTTATTTTGTGTTTAACACATTCCCGCCCGACAACGTATATATCCGTGTTTTGAATCCATGCTTAAAGGACCAACCAAGGTTGTTTTGGCTTTTATTCCATTTTAATAACCTATTCAAGGTCGCCGAGCTGCACTGCAGATGTACCCTCCTCTTTGAATTCGAAAAAGTGCATTACCGGCCAGATCCTCTTAGGGGCGCTGTATCGATAATGCAGTGTTCCCTGTGGCAGAAGTTGTCTTTTTTTTCTGGATTTCCAATGTAGTTTTCTACTCACCTGAAGCGATCCCTATATCCTGTTGCACGGAATACGTTTTGGATCACGGATTTCACTATGCAGTAAGGGAATATATCATCAGCCAATGGACATATCGATCTACTAGATGGCGATCGATAACTGGGAAATGGTCTGGGGGATCCAACCGGCTCATGGCAAGATCTTTTTCATGTAAATTACATGCTGATCAGGGCTTGTTATGATACTCAACCAGCCGATCAGCGTATGTGGCTACTGAGACGAACATGGTTATTGGTAGGGCTGGGCGATATGGCCTAAATATGATATCACGATATTTTCTGACCTTTCGGCGATACACGATACACATCACAATGTTTTTCTTTTTTTCCCCAAACAATTCATTATGAGGCTTACCAAGACAGTATTTGAGTTTGCAAGCTAACATTAAAGACAAAATAAAATACCCATGCATTTAGCATTTTTATATTATATATTAGATTTAGATTATTGGATTATTAAATTATATATTGCATATATTTAGCAATGAGATATTATATGATTTAGATATGAAATATGATTAATTGAAAATGGGGGACCCTGATGTAAATAAGACGAAAGTCTTTCTCTGGTCTGCATCCCCTTAACAATTGTATGTATTGAGCTGTACTGTACCCATTCTGCAATATGTTAATAAAGTTTTAAATCAATCAATCAATCAATCAATCAATAGCATTTTAGCATTTTTATGAAACTACTGTATAGTTGTATGTCTCTAAATGTTTTGATGAATTGAAAATGGAGGACCCTTGTGTAAAAAAGCTGAAAGTCTTTTTCTGGTCTTCATCCTCCAGTCCACTGTTGTTGTATTGAGCTGTACTGTATTGTACCCATTCTGCAATCGTTAATAACGTTTTCATTCATTCAATCATTCAGCCGGCAACAGAATAATTTTGATTGACAGTCGAGTCTGCCAATTACGTCACACTGCTTGCACCCGCCCTGCTGTTCTTAGCACCAATCGGCAAGCGCTATGCGTTTTTTACTTCCGATTTTGTCCGCATTGATTTTGACGAGAGCTCAGCTCAACGACAACAACAGCTCCCCGCGGCCGACGAGTGATTACCAGCGCACCGCAGCATGACTAAACGAGCCATAATAATTTTATTGCAACGAATGTTATAATAAAAGCCTTTCTGTGAGGTTTCTGTCCTCGCTCTCTCACTCATTCTGTTCCTTTAACCACCTCGCTCTGTTTTCATTTGTTTTTTCTGTTAATTATTTCAATTCCCTCATTCACACGCTTCTCCCCAGTGTCGTCATCAGAGACGTCGCTGATTGGTTCTCTCAGGTCCGCACGCTTTTCAATCACATTCCCCAGCTGTCACTGCTTGTCAATCAATCAATCCCTTATTATTTATACCCCGTTTCTCCACTCTAAGTTTGTTGGATCGTCTTGATTTTTCTCTGGTTGCATTCTCCGTTTTGCTGCTGCTGCTGCTTTTGCTCTCTGTGCTATCTCCAGGATTTTTCCAAGAAGCCTTCTTCTTGGACACCTGTTCCCGTGGCGCGCGCTCGCTCCGCTGTTGTTCCAGCACCATTACGCATTACGTCTGGGTGAGTTTTTATTGACTGTCTTGATCTATTCCGTTTTTCGTGTGTTACTATTACACTGAAGATTACCACCTTTTTGTCAGACAGTCACTCACCCAGCGTTCCCTTTTGTTTGTTCCCTCTGGGATAATATTTTTGGGACTTTTCATCTCCCTCTGTGTGTTGCTCACACCGAAGATATTATTTCACATTTGGATTGTTTTTGGACTTCACTACTGTGTGCATATTACACGAAGATATTCACTTGGGACTGTGTTTGGAATTTTGCTCACTGTGTGTTTTACACGAAGAGATTCACTTGGGATTTGTTTTGGAATTGTGCTCACTGTGTTTAATTACACGAAGATTAGTTCACCCTGTTCTCCTGCTCGTTCAACCTGCACTGTTGTTGACTCGTTCCCTCTCTCCCTCTCTCGGTCTCGCAACACATCGGAGATCCTGCCGAGAGAATTCTGCAGAGCGGTTCTGATGTCAACATCTGCTATTCCCAAGCTACCACCACGGGAGAAGCTGCAGAGCAGCAGAACTTTTGCCCCCTGGCCTATGTACCTGTCTTGTTGACTTGCCTATCCTGTACTCTTTATATTTAGTATTCAAATAAACAAGCCCTTGTATTTGGCAACTCTGAATTCCTACTCTCTTGTGTCGTGCGTTTGGGGTCGGTGTCAAACCATAACACTTTCCATACATCTGTCTGATTGAAAACTTTATTAACAGACCGCAGAATTGGCACGCACAACTCAGCACGGGCTGAGATATGAACAGTAACGCTTGCTATCTATGTCGTCATCGGACGTTGCTATGTTTGGGTAAATACGCTGATGTTATTGAATGTGTAACTATATAACGTTAATGCCACAAAACGAATGCCTTTGTTAATAATAAGTAGTAACTTTGATGCAGTAGTGTGTGTGGGGGCGGCGTTGTTCAAAAGTTTGAACGGGTGTGGACCAGATTGACGCGACACAATCCTCTTGGGCAAAACATCACGATACGTTAAAAAAGTGTATCGTTAATGAACTGTACCCGATATTTATATAATATCGTCATATCGCCCAGCCCTAGTTATTGGTAATCAATAATCAGAAACGACGTCCCCCCCCCCCTTTCATGCATTCATGCTTGAGGATCGTACCGATCATATGCAGTTTGAGTTTTAACTGTAGCTTCTGTATAACCGAAATGCCATTGGATATAACGTTAGTAGCTATTAGCCCTTTATCCAGCCTTCCAGGAAATATACTAGACCAAATCCTGTATAACTCTTATATTCAAGACACTATAAAATGAGAACGTATTGATGAAAAAATTATTTCTTTAAGCCATTTTGAAGGGACGGTTTATGGTCTCAACTGACAATGAGAATGGACAGATAGCAATACTATAAAGTATAGATTTAGCTCTACAAACAGCCCCACAGACTGTGCAAGTCTGTTTACATATGCTGGCCGTCTACAGTGATTTTAGACGCATCCAAATGGCCGCCAATGTGTTAACCGAGTGTGCTTTTTCTTTCTTGAGGTAAGGCTGGGGGCGGGGGAGGTGGGGGGGGGGGTCTAAACTTGGCAACAGTGCGCCTGCAGACATCTATAACATACAGTGGGTGAGTGTAGTAACAGCATCCTGGCTAGAAACAGTCAGAGTATTAACCCTTTCACTACCATTCTGTAGTGTGGTGGTGAAAGGGTTAACCATTTGTCGTGTGACAGTGAAAGGGTTAACCTTATGTAGTGTGGCAGTGAACGGGTTAACCTTATGTGGTGTGGTAGTGAAAGGGTCAACCTTCTGTAGTTTGGTAGTGAACGGGTTAACCTTATGTAGTCTGGTAGTGAAAGGGTTAACAGTATGTAGTGTGGTAGTGAAAGGGTTAACAGTATGTAGTGTGGTAGTGAAAGGGTTAACATTATGTAGTGTGGTAGTGAAAGGGTTAACATTATGTAGTGTGGTCAAGTCAAGTCAAGAGTTTTAATTGTCACGGCATACAAGTATACAATGAAATGCGGGTGGTCTTGCCCGCAACGATGTACAATACAGTGGTACAACATATAATAGAATCCAATAAAAAAACAACATTGTGCAATAAACAGGTAACAGGTAACATGGTGTGACATCACGGTATCTGTACATAGTTATTTACAGAGCATATAGGACATGCTAGGTAGCTTTGGTAGTGCAATACACTGTTCCTGTTATTCTAATATAAAGTGGCCTTTCCTTTTGGCCATAAGTGTGCGGCATGAGTGTGTGCCCGCTCATGTTAAAGTGTTAAGTGGCTGCTAGTGTGTGAGCGTGCACAGCGTGCGTGTCGTGTGTGTGTTCATGTGTGCTTGTGTGTGGATAGTTCAGTGTTCTGTGGCACTCAATGTTCATTGTTCAGGGCTCTGATGGCCTGGGGGAAGAAGCTGAGCCTAAGCCGCTCTGTCCTAGTAGCTGGGGTTCGCAGGCGTCTGCCTGACCTCAGCAGCTGGAACAGGCTGTTATTGGGGTGGTGAGGGTCTTTCATTATCCTGCAGGCTCTGGATTTGCACCTCTTGTTGTCTAGAACCTGCAGGGGAGGTAGTGCAATACCCGTGGTACGCTCGGCTGAGCGCACCACTCTCTGTAGGGCCTTCTTGTCTTGTGCCGTGCTGTTTCCATACCAGGCAGTGATGTTTCCGGTCAAAATGCTCTCTACAGCTCCTGAGTAGAAGGACTGGAGTATCTTCCCCGATACTCTGAACTTCCTTAACTGTCTCAGGTGGTAGAGGCGCTGTTTCGCCTTCTTTACTACTGTGTCTATGTGTGTTGACCATGTCAGATCCTCTGAGATGTGGACCCCCAGGTACTTAAAGCTGCTCACCCTGTCCACGGTAGCCCCGTTAATCATCAGTGGTGTGTGTGTCTCCTGCTGTCCTCTCCTATAATCCACGATCAGCTCCTTGGTTTTACCAATGTTCAGGAGCAGGCTGTTGTCCTGGCACCAGCGTTCCAGTACCTCAACCTCCTCCCGGTAGGCCTTCTCTTCGTTGTCCGAGATCAGCCCCACCACCACCATGTCGTCTGCGAACTTCACTATGGAGTTGGAGCTGAACTTGGCCAAACAGTCGTGTGTGTAGAGTGAGTACAGCAGGGGGCTTAGAACACAGCCCTGAGGGGACCCGATGCTCAGGGTGATGGTGTTGGAGGTCTGACCCCCCACCCTGACCGCCTGGGGTCTTTCACTCAGAAAGTCCAGTACCCAGGCGCTCAGGGCGGAGCTCAGACCCAGCTCGATCAGCTTGTCCACCAGTCTGGTGGGGACTATGGTGTTGAACGCTGAGCTGTAGTCAATGAACAACAGTCTCACATAGCCCCCCTTCTGACGGTCAAGGTGGGAGAGGGTGTTGTGCAGTACCTGGGACACCGCGTCATCAGTGGACCTGTTTGTCCTGTATGCAAATTGCATAGGGTCCATATCACTGGGGAGGGAGGCACAAATGTGGTCCTTGACCAGCCTCTCAAAACATTTCATGACCACAGAGGTGAGTGCCACCGGTCTGTAGTCATTTGGACATGTTGGGGAGGGTTTCTTCGGTAAAGGGATGATGGTAGACATCTTGAAGCAGGCAGGGACCACTGACTCCGCCAGGGATTGATTAAATATGGCGGTGAACACCGGGGCAAGCTGGTTGGCACAGGACTTAAGTATGCGTCCTGTTATACCATCTGGGCCAGCAGCCTTCCTGGTGTTCACCTGCATAAATGCTCTTCTCACACTGTGTACCGTCAATGAGAGAGCGTCCCCGCCCCCCCGCGGATGCCCCCCCCCCCCCCCCCCCCCCTCCACAACAGCCGGCGCACCAGTGACGTCACTAGCCGTTGGGCTAGAAGTGCCACTGTTTGCACCAAACCGCGCGTAGAAGGTGTTGAGCTGGTCCGCAAGGGAGGCGTCGTCGCTCCCCATTGAGGAGGCGCTGACTTTGTAGTCAGTTATAGCCCTCAGTCCCTGCCATAAGCCTCTTGTGTCATTCTGTGCCATTTGTGCCTCCATCTTGTCGGCATATGACCTCTTAGCAAGTTTGACAGCCTTGCGCAGAGTGTAGACTGTTGTCTTGTACTCTTCCATGTTTCCTGACTCTCTGCCCCGGTTATAAGCAGTGGTGCGAGAGTTCAGGGCTGCTCTGATGGTACTGTCCACCCATGGTTTCTGGTTTGGGAACACCCTCGCCTTCTTTGTGGGGACGATACTATCAGCCAGTGTTGTTATAAATGACACCACAGCAGGGCTGTACGCTAAGCTTTTTCACTAGGGGCACACTTGCCCCTAAATGAGAAATTTAGGGGCAAAGAATATTTTTTAGGGGCAAATTTTTAAATAACTATTTTACCATTATAGTAGGGCTGGGCGATATGGCCTCTAAATGATATCGCGATATTTTGACATTTCCTCTAAAGCACTTAAAAATGCTTGATTGAACCCTTTGATGCATACAGTCACACCAATATGATGATTATAATAAGTCCCTGCAACATATGTTTGCATTATTAAACCATGAAGATGCTTTAAAAAATAATTTAATGAAAATGTACTAAGAGTAGTCTACTGACACACTAATAAAAAAAAATATTTACATCTAAGACAATTTATATAAAAACTCTTGGGTGCCTTTTACACAGTACTGTGTTTTCTATCCACTTTAGCCAAACACACACACACACACACACACACACACACACACATATATATATATATATATATATATATATATATATATACACACACTACTGTGAGAAAATAATAATCACACAGACTTAATAATTTTAGAATATTTCAGATAATGAAATTAAATGTTTATATCATCAACTATCCAGTTAGTATTTATACTGTGTGTAACATTTGGCTACTTTAAATCATTGAATGTAGAGAGAGAGAGAGAGAGAGAGAGAGAGAGAGAGAGCCCCCCTTCGGGTTTTGATCGTCTAAGCTGCCGTAGGTGATGACGTCACACTCGAATGTAAACAGGAAGAGATGGAGACACACGGAGATGGGAATTGAATGATATACAGAAACGAATAACCAATAAATATGAAGTTATGTTTAAACTTCTGTTGTCAAGCGTTGTCAATATAACCCACCCCCTTTCCTCACGAATGGAACTAGTCTTGTGGAGTCCGCTTTGACCGTTTTCCAGGGTTAGCAGAGATCGCTAGTTAGCTTAGCATAATCCTAATGGAGACCTTGGTTAGAAGCTACCGTTAGCTCATTGCTCGTGTCAATTAAATTGCATGTTATTAAAGGTCCGTGCTGGTCTGTCTAATGAAATTACAACCGCAACATTATATTGCACTGTACAGCCCTGGTTGTAGGCTAATGTTTTACTACAATTTGTATGGATTAATTTAGGAGTGAAATGCGAATGAAGGGTTGAAATCACCACTCGCAAGCTTGCCCCCAGATATTATTTTAAACTCGCCCGGACCAAATTAGGGGGCAATTTGCGATCATATCATCGCAGTGTACAGGCCTGCACAGCGTCTGTGTAATCGCTGACGTCACTGTTACTCCTCCTGAACATTCCCCAGTCGGCGATGTCTAGTGCGTCCTGAAGCGTGGCCTCTGATTGGTCGTCCCATTTTTTTACCTCACGTGACACGACGGCGTCACGTGATCTCTGTTTATATGCTGGGACCAGCAAGATGGCGGCATGATCCGACATGTTTGTTGCTCCCGCTAATGGTGGAGCCGGTACAGCCTTGTATCCGGCTCTGAACGGGGTGTAACAGTGGTCGAGTGTATTTCCTCCCCTTGTGGAGCAGACGATGTGCTGGAAGAAAGACGGCATGACTTTCTTCAGATTCGCCTGATTGAAGTCCCCGGCTACGATCATGGCTGCGTCCGGATGCTTGATCTGGTGTGTGTTCAGATGTTCGTGTAGTTCCCCTAGCGCCCTGCCGACGTTCGCCTGGGGGTGGATGTACACTGCAGTCATGATCACTGCAGTGAATTTGCGCGGAAGATGGAACGGGCGACATTGGATCGTGAGGTGTTCCATGTCGGGAGAGCATGAACGGGAGAGTATCTTCACCTCCCCGGGGCTAGTCCAGCCGTTGTTGGTCATAAGGCATAGCCCCCCGCCGATGCTCTTCCCGGAGGCTTCTGTACGGTCCGCTCTGAAGATGGTGAAGGAGTTGGAGGGAGAGATGCTGTGATCGGGAGTCACTGTTTTCAGCCAGGTCTCCGTGAAGCACAGGATATTGCATTCCTTCATCTCTCGCTGGAATCGGACCCGCGCTCGTGGTAGTGAAAGGGTTAACATTATGTAGTGTGGTGGTGAAAGGGTTAACCGCATGTAGTGTGGTAGTGAAAGGGTTAACCTTATGTAGTGTGGTGGTGAAAGGGTTAACCGCATGTAGTGTGGTGGTGAAAGGGTTAACTGTATGCAGTGTGGTAGTGAAAGGGTTAACTGCATGTAGTGTGGTAGTGCAAGGGTTAACCGCATGTAGTGTGGCGGTGAAAGGGTTAACCACATGTAGTGTGGTGGTAAAAGGGTTAACCGCATGTAGTGTGGTGGTAAAAGGGTTAACCACATGTAGTGTGGTGGTAAAAGGGTTAACCACATGTAGTGTGGTGGTAAAAGGGTTAACCACATGTAGTGTGGTGGTAAAAGGGTTAACCACATGTAGTGTGGTGGTGAAAGGATTCAATTGTGCCAGGTGGCGTCCCGTTTCCTTCAGAAGGTCCCCTGCTTGGCCTTGCAGCAGGTACAAGAATAGCAATCCAGGAGACTGGGATTGAACCTATTCCTGAGAGCATGTGAACTAGGCGAGCGAGAACAGCGACGGAGGAGAGGGGGGGGGGGGGCCTGCATTACGCTGTGGCCAGTCCTGCCGCTGAGATTACTGATCAGCTTCCTGCTCCCAGGCGGCTCGGGGGCATTGCTGCCCACCCTGTTATCCACAGACCTCTGAATAACTGCAAGGAGGAGATTGGGCCCCGTGTGCATTTCTCTGGCCTAAGCTCATTGCTTTCATTGGATGATAAAACTCTGTCCGTGCTCCTGAAAGTTAATCTTGTTTTTTTTTCCTCTTTTATCAATTTAGAAAGGATGATTGTTTGTACCATATGTGCGAGTGTGCACAGATGCATGTAGGAATGTGTGTGTGTGTGTGTGTGTGTGTGTGTGTGTGTGTGTGTGTGTGTGTGTGTGTGTGTGTGTGTGTGTGTGTGTGTGTGTGTGTGTGTGTGTGTGTGTGTGTGTGTGTGGACAGCGGGGGCGAATGATACAGCTGCTTATTAAGGAATATGATCTCCCCCCGCTACTCCATTTCCTCTAGGACCCTCCTCGGACACAACCGGCAATATACATGGACAGTCAAGATGTACAGCCTAATAACTCACATTATATGAATTCAATAACATGTGCCCATAGCCTTGCATGGTGGTTGATGGGGGCAGTAAAACAAACTTTAATATCCCTGTGTGTTAGAATCGCTAATCTTCAGTGCTGAGGGCCGTGCGCGGCTGTAACTTCTCCCGCTAACACCGTGCGGCTGCTCTGAAGAGGTGTTCTTCCAATACAGGGGACGTGGAGCGTAAACAACGCACGCGGGTGACATCTTTATAGTTTTTCCAATTCTATGATGTCAGCATTGTGCCCGCTGAACCCTACACCCCCCCCGCAGCGTTGTCTGACTCGCTCCCATTCCGCGCTTTTCTTGGGAAAATATGACACTGATCGTTTCGGAAGGCTATAGCGCACGACTCTGCGAAGCCAAGGGCACGGAATTAGTTACCAGGAACCAGGGCTTTTGGGAGTTTCGCAGAGGTCATTTGCATACTATGGTGTACAGTTCCAGGAAGTCGTGGATACGGCGGCTTGGCAGTTATGACCTGAAATCTATATATCATTGTATATTAAACACCAGCACCGCAAATAGCCCAGCGCATACTCTCTGCCGTGTTGGCATTCTGTCAATGAATTTGTAACGTGTGTCTCCGTCAACATTGTGATTGATTTGTTGCACATTTGGTTGAATTAAAAAGGGGCACAAAATGAAACAGCCATATGCAACCAGGGGTTGACACTGAGGTATCAAATCACTTGTCCACGGGGCGAGTACAGGGCATGTTCTACTTGCCTAAAAGGTTATGAACAGTCAAATTTGAATTTCCTTTCATTTTAGCATAAATGAATGAACGTTATGTCCCTCTGCCTCAAAAGGGCGACATCATATAATTTGCTGGCACCTACTCTCTCTCTCTCTGGGTGATACATGCATGGCATGTGTTAGGGGTCGGTACGTAACACACGCAAAGTTTCAAGCCATCTCCTCCAGAACTTGAGTCTCTGCAGTGGTAGCAGAGTGCTTAGACCTCTACATTACCCAGCCACGCCAGTGCCTAGTAGGCATGGGCTGGTTACCGGTTCACCGCGGTTTGAAAATGTTGCGGTGTCAAAACCACTCAAATTAGGTTCAGACGGTAGGCGCCGACGGTATAAGTTTCAAAATCATGAACTTCGGAAAATGCCTGTCAGAAATGTCAACTGGAATGCACCCTTGGAACGCCCCCGGAGTCGCGTTGTCTTGAAATCAACTTTAGTAATAGCTGGGAGTTACCACGGCTAGCTAGTTAGCTGTAAGGGATAATACATGACGTGGTGTGCTGTTATCTGAAAATAATGCTCAATGCACGGGGTAATTAGCGTCCCCGAGTTGGGTTTGTCTGGAAAGTAACGTTAGCTACACAGCTAGCAAGCTATACAAAAATAAACCATTTAATGTGTCATACCATCAAAATGTCATACCGGCACATGCCTAGTGCCTAGACATCTACACTACCCAGCCACTCCCGTGCTTATACCTCCACACTACATTTACATTTACATTTACATTTAGTCATTTAGCTGACGCTTTTATCCAAAGCGACTTACAAGTTCTGTACGACAAGACAGCAAGAAGGGTATCAAAGTGTTGCGTGTTACAGTGTAGGTTAGTTTATTAGGACAAGTGCATGACAGTAAGGTTAGTCAGGGTTAGATTTTTTATTTTAATTTTTTATTATTATCATTTCAGATAATGGTTGAAGAAGTGAGTCTTTAGTCGACGGCGAAAGATTGGACGGGATTCGGCTGTCCTAACTGGGGTGGGCAGTTCATTCCACCATTGTGGGGCAAGGACTGAGAATAGGCAGCTTCTCTTTGATGACCCTCCGGGAGCTTGGATAGGAGTAAGTCTGAGGCGGCCAGAAGATGCAGAGCGTAGGGGTCTTGAGGGTGTGTAGTTAGAGACCATTGACCGGAGGTAGGCGGGAGTGGTTCCCTTTGCCGCACGGTATGCTAGGTCGAGGGCCTTGAAGCAGATACGTGCAGCAATGGGGAGCCAGTGCAGGTCCCTAAGAAGTGGGGTGACATGGGCCGACCTCGGTAGGTTTGAGATCAGGCGGGCCGCTGCGTTTTGAATGAGTTGAAGAGGCTTGGTGGCAGTGGCCGGGAGGCCAGCTAGCAGTGCGTTGCAGTAGTCAAGGCGGGAGATGACTGTTGATTGGACGAGGAGTTGGGTGGCTTCTTTTGTCAGGAAGGGGCAGCCACTCCTGTGCTTAAACCTCTACACTACCCAGCCACTCCCGTGCTTAAACCTCTACACTACCCAGTCGCGTGTAGTCTTTTACCAACAAACTTGCAGTTCCGCGTTCGCGTTCTGCAATCTGATTGGCCACTGGCGTACGCTCTCTCTACGCCCAAACAGCACGTTACACTAGTTCTGCCTCTACTAACAGCCTGCAGCCTCCTCGCTAGTTCTGCCTCTAACCTCTAACAGCCTATCCAATTCATATCAATCGAAATAACGTATTGTTTTCATCTCTCTTAACGTGATTGCATCAACACAACATAAATGTTCAAAACACGACAAGACAGTTTGCATCACTTCCCACAGTTCTTGGCACTTATTCTACCGGTAGTGTGGTAGTTGTTGCCACGGTATTGGGTCTTTGGGTGAATACTTCATTGCCGGGGAAGAAGAACACTGATAGCGGTGTGTGGACCGTCCTGCGAGCCACGGGGCGGTGGTCTGGGGCTCGTGGGGCGAGCCCCTGTATTTATTTGATATCTATTTCTGCTTCTGGCTGTTGAGCTGCTGAGCTGCTGTTACTGAGCTACTGTTACTGAGCTACTGATACTGAGCTACGGGTAAGAACGGTGTGCTCCTCACTACCTGTGTCCTAGTTGATTACTGCACCTGTGACCCTAAATACCTAACCAGTGCTGTCAAATCTAAAACCCGCCACCAGGTGTCCAATAATAATATTACAAATAATATTTGGGCGATATGGCAAAAAAACGTTATCGTGATAAAATAATAAAATAATTTTCATATCACTCGATATCGATAATTATCGTCGATATACATGAAATAATTATTTCTGTCAAGTTTAATTAACTTCTTATGCCCGGCACCGGTGGGCTATTAATAGATAGACTCACTTTTTTTGCTGCGGTAGAACGAAGACGTCACTACGAGACGAGTTGGAGAGCCGTCGCATGTCGAGCCAACCCTTTGAGAAGCTTTGTGGTCCCGGCTTGAATTCTCCATGAATGTGTCCATATAAATCCATTTTGTTAGATCCAACTGTACTGTCTGAATGAATGTTTCTTGTGATTATGGGTGATTTCCGACCGCCAAAACAACTGAATGTCTCGTCTCGAGTTGATGTCGTCATCAGTCCGCGCACCTTCTTCTAACGCAGTAACCGCCCCGGGCCCAGTGCATAGATTATTATATTCCACCAGGGGGCAACCTACCGCCACTGGATCATATGCATTATAAGAATGGAACTGTGTAGATTTCATCATGTCTTTTGCGATAAAATAACCTATTGCATTTGTAATGTCTTTGTGCCTTTTCGATTTTTTGTCGTAAGAGAGTGTAAAAGCAGACACTAGCGTTTGTTGCTGCGAGGTACTTGCATAGGTAGTTGCATCAGATCCAGGCGCAGCACGAACTTCAATGGTTCTTGTTTGTGGCTGTCGGCTAACGCCACCACTCCTTTCCGTAGGCGTAGGGTTGTCATCTCCTTCGCTGTCGCCATCTCCTTCACTGGAATTTTCATGCATTTTCCTAACTAAAGTTGCTAAACTAATCTCGGAAATCGAAACCAAAACAGTAGCACATCTGGAGCTGTGGTGCGTAAGCGCTTCATCACGTAACGTAGCTCTATTCCTGATTGGTTGTTAGTGCGTGTGCTGATATCCAAGCTTGGAAAATCGATATATCGAAACTTTGCGACCACGTTTCATGTTTATTTCGAGGAAATAATTTATCGCAATTAGGGATGCCCCGATCACGTTTTTTGCCACCGATACCGATCACCGATCGTCGTGAGCCATATCGGCCGATACCGATCCGATACGATCGTTTTTCATTAAAAGAAATTAAAATGTATTTTATATACATTTTTTTTTTTTTTATAAAATATATATATTATATAATTAGACTTGTACTTGTATTATCTGCGAGACATCGCCACCACGCAACAAGCTCCACTGTCTGTGTGTACTCTAGTAGCCTCCAGCTACGGCCAGGATTCTCCGGAGCTACAGCTGGACCTATACTCGAGTAGCCTCAAGCTACGGCCAGGATTCTCCGGCGCTGCACCTGGACCCTATTGGTATATCGTTACTTAACTGTGCTCAGCAAGCCCTCAGCTCGAATATGCATCGAATCAGTGTTATAAGACATTGATATCAGTGCTATCTGTAGCTACTGCTAGCCGGATATATAACGTTAATACAACGCCTCAGTGAATTATTTAGTTCAATGGGACATTTCGTTTTGAACAGTGAACTAACGTGAGCTAACAGCTAACAGCTAACAGGTATCATACACGTCTCTACTATACTTGCTGGAGCGTTTGTTGATGTCAGGAGCTATCGGTAGCTGGCCGGCTAGATACCGTTCGGTTAGACAATGCCTCATCGTGTATTAAACTAAAAGTGAATAGTTGACTGGGTCATTTTGTAACGGTAGCTAAGCTAACGTTAGCTCAGGGAGACGCCGTCCTCCCGTGTCCCGTCTCACTAGACTAGACCCGTGTTTACATGCGTGCGGGAGGGGCTGGAGGGATGAGCAGACGCCGCACCACCCGGAGACAGAACTCAGCGACAGCGAGTGAGATCGTTTTGACGATCGGCGAAAATAAAGCATTATCACCGATCACCGATCGCATATTTATACTGATTATCGGCCGATAACGATCGGTGGCCGATCGATCGGGGCATCCCTAATCGCAATAATTATCGTTATCGTTTTATCGCCCAGCCCTACAGTGCTTAGACCTCTACACTACCCAGCCACTCCCGTACTTAAACCTCTACACTACCCAGCCACTCCAGTGCTTAGACCTCTACACTACCCAGCCACTCTAGTGCTTAGACCTCTACACTACCCAGTCACTCTAGTGCTTAGACCTCTACACTACCCAGTCACTCTAGTGCTTAGACCTCTACACTACCCAGCCACTCCAGTGCTTAGACCTCTACACTACCCAGCCACTCCAGTGCTTAGACCTCTACACTACTCAGCCACTCTAGTGCTTAGACCTCTACACTACCCAGTACCCAGCCACTCCAGTGCTTAGACCTCTACACTACCCAGCCACTCTAGTGCTTAGACCTCTACACTACTCAGCCACTCTAGTGCTTAGACCTCTACACTACCCAGTCACTCTAGTGCTTAGACCTCTACACTACCCAGTCACTCTAGTGCTTAGACCTCTACACTACCCAGCCACTCCAGTGCATAGACCTCTACACTACTCAGCCACTCTAGTGCTTAGACCTCTACACTACCCAGTACCCAGCCACTCCAGTGCTTAGACCTCTACACTACCCAGCCACTCCAGTGCTTAGACCTCTACACTACTCAGCCACTCTAGTGCTTAGACCTCTACACTACCCAGTACCCAGCCACTCCAGTGCTTAGACCTCTACACTACCCAGCCACTCCAGTGCTTAGGCATCTACACTACCTAGCCGTAGCTGCGAAACAATATTAATGTCAAACAATACATTTGATCAGAATCGCAACAGGTGGCCATCAGTCCTTACACCAGGGTTGTGTGGATACAACTCTGGCTTCATCACGGATTGGTGTTATTGGTTTTGTTGAATGGGATGAAATGCTGTCTGGATCTGTGCCTTGTATTGTATTAGATGGGACGCTAACTAGTTTTGATATCACTTTGAGTTGGGCTTTCAGAATGAAAATGTTTTAATTTAGAGTGTTTTGGCATCATGATGACTGAATAACAACGTCACTCTATAACAGGCTCGTAATGGAAGTGCATTTATGTGTCCGTCTGTCAAGAGAGGACAGTGTGCAGTACATAATAGCTTAAAGGTCAACCTCCACGTTGTATTTTTGTTCAATAAACAATGTGGACTAGGCCAACAGTGGCTTTCATGAAGAAGGGAAAAAAACAAGTATTGAAATTGACCCAGTTTTAGCGTTTTTATCAAACATTTTGTCTGCCCAACACAATCACCACGCACGTGCATATTTTAATCAATGGTTCATAACGTGCGTGTGTAATCGAAATGATCGTCACAACAGGTGCAGGGCACCAGGGGGCTCACCAGGGGGCGCTGAGAGTCACACAGCTAGTGGCAGGCAGAGAGCCTTGCTACCATAGATATATGCTTGCTACTACTAGCCGAATGAAACTGCATCTGTTTCACCTCACTATTGCTCCGTGATTATAGCCATCCATCCATATCTAAAGCTAACCACTATTTGTAAAAGCCACAACCACGTTACCATATTTGTAATAATGTAAATCATTGTGTCGTTGTACACATATTGTGTTTATAACGTTAGTAGATAACATAGCTTAGCTTGGTAGCTATTGTGCTAACAACATATCCCGACATCCGGCTTGCTGGCCGGCATGAACGGCCGACCCAAAATGGTTCTCTCCTCTCTGTACACCCTGTCCCCACGGGTGCCCTGCCGGGGGGCCCATGGACGCGACGGCGGCGGCAGCCGTAGGGTGCTCGAGCCCGTAAAGGCTAGTGTTACACGATAGCTATGAGCTAACTAGCGCTGCGGGCTCCGGCGCCCTGCGGCCGCCGCTGTTGTCGAGTCCACAAGCTCCTCCGCGGGGACGGGGGCACACAAAGAGGAGAGAACCACCCGCAGGGACGGCGGGCTATAGGCTAACGTCAGTGAGTGTAGTGGTCCGTCCCGCGTGTAGCAGGGACGGCGGAGATATAGGCTAACTGTGATGCACCGAGTGAGCCACCATTGATCTAGTACTATGACCCGGACGGACATAAGGCATACGTTTCCTGAAGTGACGTCACGGCCGTGCTAGGCATTCTATGGTGCTAGGTGCTAGCGTCTGATAAGCTTTTAGATTCGGCTCATTAATATGCACCTGTTGTCCTGTTGTGACGTCGGCATTTGATAAGCTTTTTTGATTCGCGCGTGCATGTTATTCGTGCGTGGACCTTTTTAACTCTTTCAGAGTGGCATTTCCGGTGTCAAATGGAAAAAAAATAAATAATGAAATTATATACCAATGATGTAAACTACCCATAATTGATCAGTAGGGTTTAACCTGGAGGTTGGGCTTTAATAGTTTGTTTTGTTCATGGGTTTTAGACAGATTTCTACTGGGCATCAGTCCCTCCTGCAGCATAAAGTATAGAGAGCCTGGCTTGTCTAGTGTTAAACCAGTTGTGATAGAAATGTGCCATTAGGCTGAACCTTAATAACTCACCATTTGTTTTCTGACGGCCCAACTCTGTGACATCAAAACTGACCCTAACATCATACCGTCGCCACGTGGCACAAATCCAGACACGGCGATGAATCCTTCTCTATGCTTTTATCACCGGCTGATTCTGCCGTCTCGTCAGTGGATGATTGGGCAGCTGGTGCATGTTTGCATGTCGGAGGCAGCGAGAGAGAGTGAGAGAGAGAGAGAGAGAGAGAGAGAGAGAGAGAGAGAGAGAGAGAGAGAGAGAGAGAGAGAGAGAGAGAGAGAGAGAGAGAGAGAGAGAGAGAGAGTGTGCAATGTCGTTCCAGTATTTATAGACGGATATATCTCATGCTGTGTGAAGAGCGAACAAAAGAAGGTTGCTTCGTGGCCTCTAAAAAAACAAAAAATAGAAAGAAAGATTTACAAAAACACAATTGACCATTCGGGGCAAAAGGAAAGTAAACTCCTTTTTGTTTAACTTTGTCCGGGGCAATTGGGCAACCGATATGGGCAGAATTAGGTTGGTAAGAGTCAGAGATACATAATATTGGTGGTAGATCTTGGCCCAGCCCTGGTTATGGAACTCTCCTGCTAACCCTCTCCAGCCTGTTCAACAGATGATGTGAATCATGTGCTCCACACTGGACTCTGGAGATGAGGAAATGCCTCATGTATGTGCAAAGCCACAGTGTCTGCCACACAAATCGCATAAGAACACATTGTATCATCATCTGAACATGTAGAATTATTGACCCAGTTATTCACTTGTGTCGCCACGCTGTTGAAAAGCAGATGGCGCCAGAAAGTAGAATTTTTTTTGTTGAGATAAATCAAAATTACTAACATGAAGAGATGATGCTCTGAGTAATCCATCAGCTGTGTTTCATTGTATATTAATTTGCCAACCAGTTGCGTACCAGATATCAAAGTGACATTTGAAAACGAGGCTCTTGTCAACACATTTTAAATGAGAACTTTTGAGTTCATGCTGTGCTTTTGGGGAAATGAAATGTACGCACACTGTCCCTCCAGGAATATAATTGGGGAGTAGGGGTGTAACGATGCAACCTCACAACGATTAAATTCGATTACGATTCTTCAGGCAACGATTCAATGCATCATGAAATCTCTTCATTTGACCACGATTCTATTCGATTCGATACATTTTCTATCAGTTAATTCCCCCAAAAAAAATGTATACACATGTGGCTGGGGGAACTGATTCACTCAGCATGAATGGACTATAGGTCAATAAAAACAACACACACACACAAAAAATACACTAAATTTATTTTTTTAATTTTTTTAAGTTTAGATTATAATCGATTTTAATCGATTCTAACATTTTCAAGTCGATGCAGTTGAATCATCACATTAGGATCGATGCATTAGGATCGATGGGGAGTGAAATGGTTAAAACACTGAAGTGATTTTGATGAGATACAACAATTGATCTCAAACCCTGCCCTCTCTCCCTGATCCTCCAATCACAACTGTTGCTTCCCGAGGGCTCAATTGCTACACGTTTACAGCTTCATAGCGCTAGGCAACCAACTTTTAAAAGGAACGTAATGGAGGAAGACGTGAAGACATTGTGATGCAGACACGCCAATCAACAGTGACTAGCAACTCTCAATCTCCGAAGGTCTCCTGTTCATGAAGCACGTCCTCCTTTCGAATACATGTTTTCCACTTAAACCTGCCTCATTGTGCCAACATAAAAGCAGCGAAGGAAAGGCACAAAGGACAACTCTAAATACAGACAGCCATTAGTATATAGTCCACCTGTGCCACTTCCATTACTGGGGTGTCAAATAGAGCTCATATTCATTACGTCTGCACACAAAGGGAGGGGCAGACATGTGTTTTCAGGCTTTAGTTAGGCTTAGGGGGTAAAAAAAAAAAAGTAAATGAATGTCAAGTTGCTTTCATGGGAGCAGTTCAGGACTATCGTGTTGCTCTGTGGAGACTAGAGCCTCTCTGGACCGGTGACGGTCAGCAGCGGGGGACAGGCCTGCCGCTCTGGGAAAGGGCGTTGTCCATGAACCACAGCGCGTTGTCCCATCTTCTATTACCAGTCCCCCCCATCCTTTATGCAGCAGGGACAATGACAGCTTTTGGGAGGGGGGACCTGGAGGACTGAGTGTGTATGTGTGTCAGTGCGTGGTTGTGGGTGTGTGTGTGCCTGTGCCTGTGTGTGGGTTCCGGTTACTCTCTCTGCTGGTGCCATAACAACACAGACAGAGCAGCTCGGTTAACATGGCGACCGGTTGCGCTCGGTGTATTTCTCCACGCGGGAGCACCATGCTGCCTCGGGGCAGTCAGTCACTTGTATAAGTGGTAAACAGAACACAGATACCCATTCCCAAATACACATGAACACAAACATGTTCCAACACAAACAACAACACAACACACGCACGCGTCGCGTACACAGCATTTGACACGCCAACACATAAACCCACAAGCACACACACAACAACGATTTCAACGAGTGTAGGAAAATGTTTGTAGCGTATCACCCCCCAATTTCCATAATGTGGGAGTAGAGGGGTCAAAGATCACTCCCATGGCAAACCAATCCCTCTGAGTGAGGACTCACAACGGGCAGTAGCTGCACGCCTCCAGCCCAGTGCCGCCTTGGGAGAGTGGCCCGCTGCTCCAACCTCCTCCTCTCACAACAACTACACCAGCGGGTTTACCTTTTTAGAGGAGTATGGCCCGGCAGCCACTGTAACCCAAAGCGCTCTTTTGCGTATCGGTTTTCAACCATGACAGTGAGAGAAGAAAGAGGTAGGGGGGAAAGCAAGAGAGGGAGAGAGAGAGAGAGAGGGGGGGGTAAAATGAAGGCAGGAAAACAAAATGCCTTTTTTCAAACTTCGGTTACATTAAATCCAGCGCTCGTGTGGACAGGGCCTAAAAGAAGAGAACAGAAGGGGTAGGAGAGCTAAAGCCAAGCCCTGCTAGTAGGTGGTTTTGTAGCATCCTGGTGCAAGGGGAGGGGCATCATGGGGCTTCTTTCAGTTGTCACATTAAAAAGACCCATCCGTCAGACAGACACAGAGCTTAGTGTGATCCCTACCGGCCTGGCCAAGGAGGGACACTTTCCACAGCGCTGCGCCAAAAACGCCACAAACGAGCTAGTGTAAATAAGATTCCCATTGGCACCCATTGTGACCCGCATGACAAAAGAGGGCTGTAACATTCCGCGAAAGAGGGAGGAAAAAAACAAACACATTTAAAAAGATGTGACGGGGAGGAAGCGCGTTTGTGTGCGGTAACCACGGCTACCTGAGCGGCGTGCACCTTCTCACCCAATCAACACTCTTAATTACAAACGTGCCTGGATGCGCTTGGTTCATTCAGTGCCACGGGGCGAAGCATGTGGCATTAGCGGGGGATTCAACCGGATCCCTACCGCAGAATACGCCTGTTGTTAGGACTTTTGAGCCTTCAAAAGAAGCCTGTGGTGATGGAAGCCTAATGATTAAGTATGCACGCTTCTGTCAGAATACAGTATTCGCGGATATCTTCAAAAGTGTGCTAGCAGATATAGTGTTGCATTGTGGAACAGGCAAGGGGTGGGGGTGAGGAATAGGAGACGAGGTAACGTGACAGCTGTGGTGACCCGGGATACCAGGAGGACCAGGAACCACAAACATTTGTCTTTCTGCCTGGATGGAATCCACATTAGGAGGTCATCACCATTCCAGCGACCCCGACACAACACATGCCCCCGTGACAGCTGTGTGTGGGGTTTAAGGCCCCGAACCCAAACAGGAGACAGTGTGTTGGGAGAGAGAGGAGTGCCAACACGTCCGTATGACACTTCAACTTGAAAGAAACAGTTGAAATGGAAAATTTTTATGTATTAAACATAAAAACATGTTCAAAAAAGAACATAACAAATAAGAAGAACAAGAACATAATTTGGTTTTGCCGTGGACGGAGGGAGGAGCGCCGAGTGGTAATATGAGAAACCCCATTGGGCACCATAAATCAATCACGATAACATCACCAGGGCCGTATGATATTACACCAAATACTGGAACCCTTAATGTTGTCCTTGCATATGTCCCACTCCATCAGTCTGGGGACTCGTTGGAGGAGGCAGCAGTGGGAGGAGGCCAGCGGGAGCCATCCGTTTCAGATCAATGATACATATGGCAACACACCAAACTGGATGGGGGTCGGCGCCTACGCGTCAGATTTAAACGCGAGTGGACAGCTGGTGCCGAGAGCTGCGATACCACAGAATTCTAGGGGAATTCAGACCCCTTTTTTTGTGCTTTTACGGCTGTGGAAATGGGGGCAAACTGTGGAGCTTCTCTGGTAAGAACATTAAAGGGCTTTTATGGGCCCGCCAGCCGAGCCCAGGTCACTTTAATGGGGGACAGTACCCCCCCCCTCCTCTTCCCTTTTACTGCGTCCTCGCAGTTCACTGTGGACTCCCGCTCACATCAGGGACATCTGGCTCCTCCATCTCAAAAACATGACCCTTAATGGCCAATTACGAACTCTAGAGACAGGGGAATATGCTCCGATTTATAGTTCTAGTGTATTCCGACCCAGAATGCTCAGTCTATCACGGCCACATTAGGTTATATGAGACAGGAGGCCCATCAGGCCTAATCAGCCTCATCCTCTCCAGTGGATGGCCATTAACCCCCCTCCACCATGCCACCCCAGCCATCCACTCCTAGCCCAGTGAATTAAACAAACGAATGGCTTCCTCACTACTACAATTAAAGCATACAATAACATAAAGCTATGAAGCTCATTAAAGTACTACTCCATCTCGGGCTCCAGACAGGCCGCGGTGGGTCGAGACCAACTGAATTATAAAACATTTATGAAGTTAGTAGTATGGCGTCCCGATGTGTGCGTTTGCACTGCTGTCTTTGGTTTCAGCTCTTTCGGTGTCTGGTTCGTATTCACGGCTGGATGTTCCCCTGCAGTCGAGCTCTCTGGTGAGAGGGAGGGGGATGGGGGGGGGCAGGCAGGTTACACACAGAGTCCCTTCAGTTGCCCCTGACAACACCGTGGCTTTTGCCCAGTTGAGCCCTCTTCATTTTAGGCTTTCTCCTCTCCTCCTTTTCACGTTATCCTCCCTCTTCTCTTTCAGTTGGGGGTCTCCTGCTATTATTAAGTCTACCCCCCCCCCCCCCCACCCCCACCGTTCATTCCAAACACAACAGTGTTATCCGTGTCAAATCCATTGGAGATGGCCCTGGAGGGAGTCAACAATGAGCCAATAGATTCTCTCCCTCCACTAAGGAACACCTCCCGGGTAAAAGCAAAAACAACTCCAAAACAGCGAGGAGAGTTCAAAACACAGAGAGGCGACTCCAACGAGAGTGTATCGTAATGCAAAAATAACTTTTCAGAGGGTAGACCTTGGCATATTTATTTTTGTATCTCCGTATGCAACAGCCGTTTTGATATTCAGGCACGGTTTAGACTACACGGTCCAGCCGCTCTGATCCATTTGTGCGTTCGGTTTTTACACCGTTTGGTTTCTATACTTTAACGCGTTTACGTTTACTGAAGCGTATCTCTTTATTTTTTGTCCTCTGAGCAAACAGTGACAAGGAAATGAAAATTCCCGAGTCTAAAATCTTTTTTTTAAAGCCAGCACACGTAGCAAGAGAGAGAGAAAAAAATGAAACTCTTTTCAGTAGTGTTGGTAAGCTCGGAGCCTCTGAAAAAAGGGGATTTTGAATAAACACGTTCATCTTTGTACTGTATTGAAGTGCTTAACAGACTGCGCGCGGAGCGAATTCCAACGCCAGGCAGACTGGGGAGAAGAAAACAATAGCATCTGACTGTTCTGACACATTTGAATCCTCGCAGGAAAATAAGAAGTAGTGGAAAAACAATCATGTTTTAAATAGTATGAAGAGCCAGTAGGGAGAGGGAGGGAGATTTGATCTTTTACATATTTTGTCATGCCTTGTATTCAGACAAGGCTGCTTTTAGCAGGTGACTTAACGACAATTAACACCTCCTATCAGCCTTTTCACCTTCCTGTCCCAGGCAGCGGGTGTGAGGGGGCCAAGGTGTCACCTGATGAAAGAAACACACTGCCATCAAACTGCCAGGCGGCCCCTTCCCCACACTGATAAACCCTGCTTTATCTGGCCTTGCCTGGGGAGGTATGTTCAGGCTTTTGATGGCTAGACTGACACACACAACCCCCAATCACCACCACCACCCCCACCCCCAGACACTGAAAAATCACAGCACCAGCACAGCCTAACTGGCTACTAGGGATGGGTACCTTTCACATTTGAACCGATACGGTACCGGTACCTGTGAATCGATACCGGTACCCAACGGTAGCTTTTTTCGGTACTTTAGTCTCAAGAAATGTAATTTACCTACCTCAGTTGCAAAAAAAATCCAAACTTCAAATAACTACAATTTCGACCGTTTTCGGCTTGCCATTGCTCCGACTGCTTTGTTGTTGAATCAAGTAAAATCCTAGGTAAGCATATATTGTGCGTGTAAACGTTGACATGAAAAGAAAAAAAGAAAAAAATATAAAAAAATTATAAAAAACTTTTTTATTTTTTTTCTCTCTCGGTATCTCACTTGAATCGATACTCGGTAGTACTGACGTGTTTCGGTTCGGTACCTCAAAAGTACCGAATTCGGTACCCATCCCTACTGGCTACAACAACCGTAACAACAACAGTCGGGAATAGGTAAAGTAGATGGGAACAGACATAAAACACTAAGCGTAGCATCACGGGGGTGATAGTGTGAATCGCCACCTGCACGCGCTATTGCAATCCCCTTCGGTCTCCCGCTCGCTCGATGGCCGGGACTCTGGAGGCGGTGAACACTAACGGTGGGGGACGGTGTCTCCGGGGGCCCGCCGTATGGCGCGTGAGGCTCGGAATCGTAAATGAGCAAAGTTTGGCAGAAAATGCATAGGCTTGAGGGAAAAAAAGAAGAAAAAAACAAGGTTGAAGGATGGAAGGCAGTGGAGGCAATGAATTTAGAGGCTGGGGGATTTTCGATATGACAGGGGTAGTTATTTGCTGGCAGCAGCAAAGCCCCTGTACCAACAAAGGGCCTTTCATATTTCCTCTGAACAGAGACAGAGACTCCCATTAATCCCTGGGGGGGAGGACTCATCACCGGCTTCTCCTCCGCACATAAATTACTCTTCGTATGCCCTTCCTGCTATTACAGCCCCGTGTTTACAGCGCGCAGAGCAGAGGGATAGAACGTAGGGGAGCCAGCCACACATCTTTAATGCGTTAGGCCACTCTTAAAACAGTTATGTCGGCGCTAACTCATAACACATGTGCCAACACTTGCTTTGCTCCAAGCCACAATCAGGAAGCCGTGGTGGACCTCTATCTCCCTCCCTCCCTCCCTCCCTTTCTCTCTCTCTCTCTCTCCCTCCCTCCCTCCCTCCCTCCCTCCCTCCCTCCCTCCCTCCCTCTCTTTCTCTCTCTCCAATAGGAGTGCGACGAGATGTTGGCGTATAGGCCAAAGCTCTGCCCAGCTGTCGTGTATTTTTTTCTTTCTTAGCAGATGAAAACCACTGACGGGCAGAGAACATGCCAATCCCCACTTATCCCTCGCAGAATGGTGTTTAACAGTGGTGCACAGCTGCACCGTATACACATGCTCTAGAGTCCCATTGGTGGTCTGGAGCGAGGCGCGATAAGCGGCTAGGGAAGCCTCCCTATATGGAACGCTTAGGATGGATTCACTATCAGCGGGGGGAAGAGGAGGAAATGGATGGGGTGAGAGAGGGAGAGAGAGAGAGAGGAGGGAGAGGAACAACCTCCCTCTACTACAGTGTGTGTGTGTGTGTGTGTGTGTGTGTGTGTGTGTGTGTGTGTGTGTGTGTGTGTGTGCGTGCGTGCGTGCGTGCGTGCGTGCGTGTGCCCAGTGTCCGGACCACCTTATTTCAAACAGGCACAAATCGATGGTGGTGCAATCACATTTTCCGAGCGTGCTGCAGATGGACCAATAAATAAAGTCCAAAGATCATCAGACGCTGGGATTGGAGGGGACAGGCTGAGGGGGAGGCCAGACACTGCCTCAGCTGTGTGGCCAAGTGGCATGGAATGCTGTTCCAACTGTCAACAGTGTCCAGCGCCTAATACCGCGCACACACACACACACCACCCTCCTTAAAGCGCAAGTTAAGAATTTTGGAACCCCTAGCCTTATTTCCTACTTACCAATGGTGGTGTCCGTTGGTAGAGTAGAGTCCTTTCCAACCACAATCCATGTTGTTCTTCACGCTGGACACCTGCAGCTACAGCTTGCTAGCCACAAAAACTAGGGATGCACCAAATGGGAAATTCTTGGCCGAAACTGAATACCGAAAATAGGAAACAGTTGGCTGAAAACCGAATGCTGAAAATGATTAATATAAATATTAAGGCTGTCAAAGTTAACGCGGTATTAATGCGTTATCGCCCGATTCTATTAACGCCACTATTTTTTTTAACTCACGATCAACTTTTAAGAAAACATTTTTTTATTTTTTTTTATTTTTTGCATTCAGAACAAAGCCAAGGTGCGAATAGCTTATAGCAGACTTAATGAGGTTACTGTAGTGGTTACTGAGTCATAATTCACGGCATTCTAGCCTACATGGAAGGACTGTTTTTTTTTTATGATAAAATTTTACATGGAAGGACTGTTGTATTTACTCTTACCGTAGCTTAAGAGAGACTAGTGAAAAAGGAATGGAAGCGGTGTTAGCTAGCTTAACGCTAACGTTAGTTAAAATGTTTTTTAACCGCGACGGGCATATAGTAATGGCGAGGATATAAAGCATGTTAAAGGTGCATTTATTGGATGCGTTGCTCGCAGAGTTTACATAGAAACAGCGCGACTCCCAAGACAAGAGGAGTTATCACAGGCTGTAGAACGCAGGAAGAGCTGCCAAGCTGCTCACGTTACACGTTGCGCATGCTATGTATGTAGCCGCATTTTGATTACGTCATCACAACAACACGTTAGGTTACAAACGTAACCCTGTTATTTGACATTCTGTGATATATTTTCGGTGCTAAAACCCTTTCGGCCGAAAGCCGAAAGTGCCCTTTTTAACCATTTTCGGCCGATAATTTTCGGTGGCCGAATATTCGGTGCATCCCTAACAAAAACTACTTATCAAGTTAAACTAAGCAATGGGGCCACGCTTACAGCAACACAAACCTACAGTGCAGTCCCAAAGCAAATATGTATATTTTTTTATGTTTACATTATGTAAATTACATAAAAATTTTAACTTTATGTTTATGTTAACTTTACATTCATTTCGTGGCTAACTAGTTTCAAGTTTGTCTAGTTTGTTTATTATTTGTCACAAATCACAATAAAATACATGTACTTTACGGTGAAATGCTTGACTAACAAGCTGGAGCTTGGTGTCAAGTGTGAAGCACAGCATAGCTTGAGCTGAGAAAGGACTCAGTCAGAATAAATTATTGGCTATGGGGTCAGAAATCCGGAATGTCCCCTTTAACATCCACAATGGCCCTGTTCTGACGGGGTGGGGGGACGGACGAGGGATGGCCCTGTTCTGACGGGGTGTGGGAGTGAGGGGACGAGGGATGGCCCTGTTCTGACGAGTTGTGGGGGTGAGGGGACGAGGGAGCTGTGGTCTCAGAATAACAACAGCTTTCTTGGTGTTTGTTATCTCCACCGTGAAATCAGCAATAGCCTTTATCTTTGCCTGTGATGTCGCTGTGATTCAAGTGGAGTCTGACAGGTGGGTGAGCCGCGCAGACAGAGCAGCCCAGTCACCGCCGAGTGTTGCGCCCAGCCTTATATTGCTCCTGTTATTCATCTAGGCAGCCCTGCTTTAGTACCAGCCCTGTTTGTCTGACTCAGCAGCGCTATGAATCATGTGTGTTGTGTGTGTGTGTGTGTGTGTGTGTGTGTGTGTGTGTGTGTGTGTGTGTGTGTGTGTGTGTGTGTGTGTGTGTGTGTGTGTGTGTGCACAGCTGCAGGCGTGACAATGTGCCAGTAAGACCGCATGCTTGCATGTCAATCCGTAGTCTAAAGAGATCAAAGGCGGGAGTGGATATTTCTATGTCCTCCCCATCTTGCATTCATCAGACTTTCGTCACAACGATGACATCACAGACATCTATGAATCAACGGAAGACTTGTTTTCGTCCCTTCTTTCATATGTTGAGAAAAACCACAAATCCAAAAACGTCTATATGTTTCCATTCGGTGCGATCAATTATCAATTATTATGAAAAAAAAGATACAACAGGTTGTCAGCGTGGCAACGTCCCATTCATCAAGGTTCTATTCAAGTGTGCAATTATTCAGTGTACATATAAAAGAAGCCAAACAATACCCCGGTGTTGGTAGACACTACACAGCAGAAACGGGGGCTGGTAAATGCACTGCCATTTCCCAACACAATGACTTGTTTGTGCCATTGTGACCTCACTCAGCCCTCCTAGACAACACATTCTCAGTCGGACATGGTGAGAAAACGACCTTTCACATACAAATGGATTCACCAGTTGTCTTTCTACCACTCCAATAAAGTCCACTTTAAAAAAGGACTAGCTGGGGGGGACCACCCCTCCCTTCCCCTCCCCTCCAGGCATTCTGCCCTAAAACAAACGGATGAGACAGGAATAATAACGGTGTGTCAGCCGGGTGGTTTATGTTCCTGACCAGTCCTCCATATAACGTACAGAGAGGATTTGAAGGCAGGAGGGGAGACTTATCTTTGTTTTCGTTATCCCATCAGCTGGCACCTACTTGTCTATACTACCCCCCTCCGAAAAGAAGGTCTGTGAAATGGGGCTTTGTGGGCCCAAAATAGCCCCCCACCCCATCTAACTCCTCCTCTGCCTCCAACGCATGCCTTCACTATACCACCAGAAAAGATCATATTTATGTTCTGTGTGAGCTCAATGACTAGCCTACTTGAACACAAGAAAATACCCCCCCCCCCGCCCCTCTGATTCCACAAACACAAACACACATACATACACAACACACACACAGAGCACACACAGACACCCACGGTCGCAAACAAAAGCCCCCTAATGCATTTGTCCTTTTACCTCATGGTTTGGCTATCTGGCGACAAATAAACAAACACTTGAAAGATTCAACAAGCTAATCCGAATGAAAACCACAGCGGATGGCTGAGCCAGCATCATCTATTTCCTGGTCTCCAAATGAGGCTACAGCTATAATAATAATAATTGTTAGACTAGAAGTCTTTATTTGTCATGCAGTTTAACACACACACACGAGATGCACTGAGTCGCAGATGAAATGTCTCTCTGCACTTTTCCCATCCCGTTGTCCTTCCCCCCATGGGCAGCCGGGAGCAGATAGGGCGTCAACGTGAGCCGCGCCCCGGGGACCAATCCAAGTGCTCCTGTCCGTCTTCGTCAAGGACACCACAGCGTTAGCGATCTGTTGTGCATGTTTTTCCATTGGGTGTATCTTATCGGGGGGGAAACCCTTGCGAGCACGGGGAGAACATGCAAACTCCACACAGAAAGGCCTGGGAGATACCCCACCTGAGTACCTGGCATCATGGAAACCTGGTCCCCAAGCGGGAATCGAACCCTGGAACTTCTTGCTGTGAGGCGATAGTGTTAACCACTACACCACCGTGCCGCTAAGCCCACTCATAATATGTGATGTCAATGTATGAATCACTGAACAAAAGGAAAATCTTCTTTTTTTATAATTTTTTTTTATGTTGTGGGACTTGTACAGCACTTTGTTCAACTTTGTTGTTTTTAAATGTGCTCTATAAATAAAGTGGATTGGATTGGATTAATAAATTAAATTAATAATGAGTCGGGAGCTGCGCTGCCTGGGCGGCTGCTCTCCGTTACACAGCCAACAACATTACATTACATAATTATGTTGCAACCTTCGTCTATAAAGCAAACAATATATGTACCAATATCTAAATAAACTACATGTACCTATATCTAAATAAAGGATATGTACCACTGTGCATGTACCAATACATAAACAAAAGGATCGGGTTCAGATCATCTTCTCCAAAGTCAATAACAATGGTTTTAGCTGAACCCCACACACTGGGGACCATGGGTGATTATAAACACAAATAGTAAAGCTGAAAAAAATAAATGAAAAAAAAACATAGCATGTTGATCCAATACAAATGCATGCCTCCTTTGCCTCCTACAGAGTTCTTCATACTGGGAGCTTTGAGGGAGGACTGAGCTGAAATAACATGTGGTCAATCTCCTCTGGTTCTGATGCTCCCCGGCCCACACAGCATTCTTTACATACTCCATTTAACCCAGATGTTCAGGCCCGGCTCAGCCCTCTTACATTGTCTTCCAGCAACAAATACACTAAACTAAATCAATCACAAGAAGCGCAAATACAAGGCCCCGGAGAACTTGAAAGATTTGCAGCTGGAATATGGAACTAACTGTGAATGAACCCTAGCGGCGGCAAATCCCCTCTTTTCGCTTCGAGGCCTTGATCGCCTGATTTAGGATCCACCCGAGTCTTTCATCTGCATCCGATAATGATGACCTCGGTTCAAGACGAGCTGCTGTGATGAGATTGTGCCACCGAGTGTTAATCCTTCAATCGCTTCACGCGTTTCACCCCGATCGCTCGTGAGAAGGGAAATCATGATTCAGCGTGACTCCTGCTGGATGCGCCCCTCGATTTCTACTTTGGCAGAAGACAATTGGTCAAAACAGTGTAAAACTGTAATGATTTAAATTGCCTCTGGAAAGGGGAAAAATGGAGGATAAAGTTGCCCCCTAGGTTTGATTCAATGCCCTGGTTCTTTAATAAGCCCAATTCATTTTGCTCCCGGGCCTGACTCCTTCTATCACTACTGACAGGCGTGAAAGGTCAATAACCTTGGCTCATAGCCCTCATATGGTTAGCAATGCCATAAATTAATGGATGAGGCCGTTATTCCAAACTCTTCAAGTCAGCCGAAGGAAGCTTATCTTCTACAAAGGTCACAGTGCTTAGAGCACTTAGTGTGAGAGTGAAGGACTGACATGGAATCTATACAAGATTGAGTGCATTGCTCTCAGGTGGACTTGGCTGGGAGGTGGTGGGTTGGTGTCTTGAGAAGCACCTGGAAATGTGTTGCTTCTGCTGAAGAGATGTCACAAAGAGATTGTGCGACAACAAATGGCACTGTTTTCAGAGTGTGCTTTAACAGTTTCCTTCAGTTTATTGAAACAACTCAAGAATGAATTAATTGTAAGCATGTCATTTCCTCCCACGGGGTATATGCATGCTGTTCATAATCCTCCACGATTCATATGAAACAGAAATATTGCCTTCCATCATCGACTATGGAAAAGCAGGAGATCGGTCTCCAGATAACACTTCGATTGGTCGCGTGCTGCTGAGCGCCTTCCACTCGGGTAATTTGTCAGTGCATTGGCTTGGCTTGTTCTATATATACACACACCAACAGGCCTAACAATATCCATGGAGCATTGAGCAGACGTTAGGGCTGCACGATTTTGGGAAATAATCTAATTGCGATTTTTCTGACAGATATTGCGATTGCGATAACATTTGCGATTATAATTTTTTTTAAGCAGCCCCACAGAGGTGTATTGTAAAATGCAGCTTGAAAATGTTTCTTTTTACCTGGGAATCGATACCGGTACCCAACGGTACCATTTTTTCCCTGTACTTTACTCTCCCTCTCTGAAGTCTAAACCTCACAACACACAATCTAAAACCCCATAGCTCCCTCTCCCAAACCGATCTTGTATCTCAATGGGACTTCCTGGTTTAATAAATTTAAAAGAAGAAAAAAAAATCGATTAATTGTTCAGCCCTAGCAGACGTTCATCTCGTAGCTGTAGTTACACCAACAGGCCTACCAACATCCATGCAGCATTGAGCAGACCTTCAGCTCGTAGCTGTAGTTACACCCTCCAGTACCCCTACACGCCCCCCCCCCTCCCTTCCAACCCACCCCCTGCTGAGCCGGCGGTCTTACAGGAAATAAAGTGGCGACATGCTGCACGCTCTTTAATGCCTCAGTAAATATCGACAGAGGGAGAGATAATATAAACCAAGCCCACGCAGGCCACACAGCCATGCGTTGCTCACTGCCGCAGTATTACGTTGGGGAGGGTGAGCGCAAAGTGCTGCCGGGTCACTCATAATGTCCGTGTTGTTGTGACGACAGCGAGTGGCGTAAGAGCAGCCCGGTGACGGTAGATCACCCTGAGCAGGGTAGTAATGCAGATCAACGGTTTGGGTGGCAGGCAGTGTGGGGTGAGCGGCGTGCTAGCTTCCAACCGCCAAGATTAAACCAAGAGATTAAGCGGATATAAATCAAGGTAATGAGTTTTTCTTTTGCATGCTCCCAAGTATTGGCATCCTACCCCTCGGTGTGGTCGGCGGCTAGCGGGTGGCAGTCAGCGTTACTCATATCCTGCCTCCCCCCAGGGGCTCAGGCACACAGAGGCCTCCTCCACTGCACTTTGCCATGGGGGAAATATCAAGAAACACCCGCTCCACAAAACAACTCCGGGCCATCTATCAAAAATATTACCAACACAACTCTAATAGTGCTCCATGCTCATGACGGAGCTCATGAAGCAGTCAAGGTCGGCGCGAGAGACAAAACCGGGCCTGTTTTGGAATGCAGAACGCTGGGACTAAAAAACGCTTCCCTACTGTCCGTGCGTTACTCAATTAAGCCACATCAATCATTCGAAAGGAGGCCAGGGAGCTCATCCATCTTCGAGCTCACGTGAAGGAGGGGTAGAGGAGGAGCGGGGGAGGGGAAGGGGAGCTGAGAGGGAGGGATGGAGGAGGGGGTTTGCAGCAGGGATGTCACAGGATAGGACCTGGCGAGTCATTAGAGGCAAACGTCCAGAGAAGCGCTGGTGCGTTGAAATAGAAGCTGCGTGCCGGAACACGGTCGCTGGGCCCGCGGGAGGCTGCCGTCTCTTCCCAAGCAGGATATTGGCCTTTGTGAACATCGTTACAGTATCTGGGTCAATTAATGTCGCCCTGCCTCAAATTCCTCTTTTGTCGTCAGGAGGAATAATGGCGCGCCGTCAACTCACGTCGCCTCATCATGAGCACAGTGTGGTCTTCTGAGACCCTGGGCTTTTGCATTAGGACCGAAAACACACTGACTCGTTGCACAGGGATAAACACGGGAGCCAGCTCTGTCTCAATTAAACATTCTGCTCTAAATTTACTCAAGCTGTCTCATAAATATATTCATTTGGAGAATTAATTTCATTCGGTGACCCTGCAGACAAAAGAGGACAGTGCTCTGCCTCGACTCACCCTCTTTCTGGTTACGGAGCCTGTGAGCGTCTCTTGTTCACAAGCAAGAGATAGCGCTGCAGAATCAAACATTTTTGACAGCCCAAGGCCACTCCCCGGCGTAAAAACCAACACGGTAGTATAAGATGTCAAATGTATTCCAGAGTGCGACGTTTCAAAGTGTGGACAGAGAGTATGGAAGGGGAGAGAGACAGCGGGAAAGAAAGACAGAAAGTAGAAAATTCCTATGGAGTGGGAGGAAGCCATTTAAAGCCCCAATCGTTGGTTCCTCCACCATATCAGTGTTTGGTATATTCACATACATTCTTGAAGACTTTTATCTACAGTATGTCATATGATATAGATATTAACATTATGGAAAATGACCAAATCTGTTTTACTCAAGTGTTTATTAAACATTACCAACGTAAACTGACCTTTTACAGCCGGAAAACACAGTGAACACGATCACAAACACATACCTTGTTATCGAGAGCTCAGTCAGTTATTTCTTATTTCTAGGTGGCGGGGCTGCCCACTGCCCAGTTGTTTATGTTCAGATCACCGAGTGGGTCTTTATATGCCAAGGGGTGTCAGAGACAGTGCAGGGAAAATTTGAGGGTTAGCCTCTACAACACCCTCAGCTAGCTTAACATAATGAGGAAAACAAGCACAATGGAGAGAGAAAGAGTACATCGGAGGAGGACACAATCAAAAAGGGGGGGGGGGGGTGAATACTGCTCAATAAACTGCTGCACTAACACTGTGAAACAGGGCTTTCTTTGTAAAGCTGGGGACTAGCAGAGAGATATGGAGTTGTGTCGCCCAACGGGGCCACTCCCATGCCAGTGTAAAGAAAAGTACTGAAATCCACAAATCAGCCCTTTAGTAAAATAAACATTTCACTCCACAGTGTTGATCTATTGTCTGCCATGTGCGCGCTGGCGTTTTCTGGAGTTTCACTAGTGAAGAATAACACTAGTCTAGTTATATAGAGCCGGGTCAATACCACCATTTATACATGACCTCATTACATAGTGGGGTCATGTTTGCACTTTCGGGATGTCTTTTATGTTAAATAAAACCCAACACGCCTGAACCAGAGTGCCAGGCTGCACACCAGGCCACAATTAACATGAATGATTCTCTCACGCGTCGCTATGACCGCTTACAGGAAAGGATTGTTTTAGGAAAACAGAATTAATCTTTTCCCTTCTGACGGTCTTTTAGATTGAAGCACGCACACACACACACATCAATTTCGAAAACCCGGGCAATGTCAAGACAGGAACGGTGCAGGTGTGATCTAAAGCCAAAAACCAATAAAAGCCTGTAACCTTCACACGACCAAGGATCAGTCGAGGCCTGGCCTCCGCGCTTCTACTGCGACTGAGTTATAACAAGACAATGCATTTTATTTGCAATAATGCAATACCCTGCGAGAGGGTAAACGAAAACGAATCAACATTGAAACTATTTTACACGTTCTAGTCAGATGACACACCAGGGTCTACACAGTGCTGTGATGGTGTGTTGACAGTGGCAGTCTGGGCTGCATTATGTCTTAGGAACAGCTGTAGCTTCCGGTAGGTTTCTGCCGGCGGAGCCCCCACTGCCCGGAGAGCCTGTCTGGGTTGAACAGGCTAATTATATGCCAAGGACAAACACACACGCGCACACACTCACTCACAGGCACAAAAGAGAGGCACCTTAGCTGCTGCCCAATGTCAGTGTCACACACACAGACACACACACACACACACACTCCCGAGCGCCAACAGGCGGGGGGGCAGGGCTTGAGGCTGATATGAGCGATATGAAATGAGGCGCTGAGGAGAAGCCCGGCAGGCGGTGTCAGCCCTCCACACAAAATACTTTATCTGCATTTAGGCATTTTCACAAGTCCATGTCTGCCTCCAAACGTGAGGAGACGATACGCAGCCTGTTCGATAAGGAGGCGCTGGCAGAAAAGGTCAGACGTAAATAAAATATGACCTCTCCCGTCACGCCACCCAGTTAGGTCCTAAAAGCAACCCATCACAAATTAGCCACAGACGGGCGCACTTGCTTTAATACACTAACGGCATTATTATTTCATTGTTATGATACCGCCGCGCCGTTAAGACTGCCACGGAGCCCCGCGCCTTATGACACATGGACCGTAGTTGCGGTCTGACCCCATAATATGGACAAATGCCACTTCCGCCGTTATATTGTACGCAGAATTGCATCAAAGGTGGAGTATTGAAGTCATATACCACCACGATCCAATCAGCCGGGCAGGATGTGCGGCGGATATCTAGGCCACGGCGTAGCCCGGGAAAAACCAACAGTGACGGGCAATGAAAATGTATAGAGCCTCATAAAAAATAAAGAATAAAGCAGATTCCTCACGAACCCGCCAGCGATGCTTTAGCTGGGAATTGGAGCGCAGCCTTCATTACAACGCATTGATCAGACCAAACAAAGACCCTGGATTTATTGATCCACTTCCTGGAGAGAGAGGGGGGGGAGAAAACAGTGAGGGGGGAATGAGAAAGAGAGCAATGAACTGGATTTGCAAACAAGCTCACGCTGGAAGTGCTGCCTCGGCTTAAAAACAAGGAAGAGGGGGATTTAGAACCCCATCAAATGGAGAAGTGCGTCCAGGGAGGGGTGGTGTGTGTGTGTGTGTGTGTGTGGGGGGGGGGGGGGTTGCACTTGATGTCCGACTATGAAAAAGAGATAAGAAGTAACGGCACGCAGCGGTACCCCTAATGACAAAAAGCAGGGGGTTTCTCTGCGTCTCCCGCTGCTCCTCTGCGCTCCTCTCTTCCGACTGGAGGACGGCGGACTCCTCTTGTACTTATGGGTCCCGTCTCTCTCTCTCCACCAGGGATTTGAATATTAAGGAAGTGGTGTTCGACTACTGAATTATTCAGGCCTGGCACAGACATCAGTGATCACCTCGTCTGCCTCAGATACCGAGGTATTAAAAACACACGCTGTGTCCGCGGCGATGCGGCTCAACCGTGACTGTGGATTAACGCCGTGGGAGAAAACATGAAGAGGACGTTTCAACCCCGTTCCTGCGAAGTTACTGACAACGTGTCATTATTGATCGTCTGCACGCTGACGAAATTAAATATCAACATTATTTTTAAAAAGCCTAGTGTTCCAGAGGCATGTGCCTTGTAGTTTGTACCACAGGGGGGCCATACATACAAAATGAGTTGTCACTCGTCACGTGAGAACAAAGAATATCCATATCAGATAAGTCTGGCTTCAGGTTGAAAACGGCCTCTGCTTTCACCCGATGATAGATGTCCCTTTAACGTAGGCCAGGACAACGTGCTCCAGGAGGTGCCATGCATCTGGGGCCTCCCCGGCGAGGGTCACGACCCCCCCTTGGCTGGTCTTCCATTCAGCTAGCGCTTGCCAGGTCCCCCGCCCCCCCAGCATCCTCATCTCTACTTCTAGAGGCTCTGTTGCTGAGCACTTGGCCCAATTTACAGGAGAGGGTCGAGCAGGGTCACGTCTGACCAAACACTGGGCCCCCCCTCCCGACACATGTGAGAGTGGCCCCAGCTGTACAGAGGGGGAGGGGGGCCGGGGGGCATCAAGAGCCTTGACGGAGAGCAGGGGACCAGAACAACAACATGTAAATGGACTCAGTCAAAACAAAATTTAGGATTTCTCTCAGGGAATGTTTTTGGTGTCACATGGGGTCAAAGGGGGTCGGCCTTAATCAAATAGAGAAACAAGAGGTAATTATACTTGATGACAGATTCATGGAAAGTGCAGTGGTTTCCTTTGCCCAAGAGATCTCTTTTTGGAGTTATATTTCATCACAATAGAATAAGAACAGAAGTCCAAAGTCCCTCTCTCATAGTGTTGACTTTATTTTCAACTAGGCCTCCATGATGAAACATGTGGCACCTGTGCTCCTGCTCTCCAGCTCCGAGTCCAACTTCCTTGGATTCAGCTCAATAGACGTTAAAAAGCCCTAAAACCAGCTTTGAAGTAGACTATAAGTGTGGTTATTTTTCCTCACCAGAGCACGATTAATCAGCAAAAAAAATTATACATTTTGGAGGATAGATGGATGGGGGGTGTTGGGTGGGGGTTGAGACTGTGGCTGCATAAGAGAGTGTATTAAGTTCAATTAGACTTTTGGGCTTTTCATTAACCCAGTTTTAGAGAGGGAACCCTCTAGGGCTGTCCCGAATACCTTTTTTGGGGTCTTCGAAGCTTCAGCACCAATTATCATCGACTATTCGAAGCTTTGCGACAGCACAAATTGACATAATTGGCTACAAAAATGTGCAATAATATAATAAATGATAATAAAACTGCTCATAGGCATAATGAAAAAGATTGCCTGTGCAGCCTATGCCAACAAATAAAATCTATAAAATAAAAAGCATGTATTTGTTGACAGCAGTATGCTAATCCACAAAATAAATGGGCTTTAAATAAATAAATACCGTAATTCCTCTAATAGTAACCGGGTCTCAAATACAAGCCGGGTCTCTATTAATGGCCGGGTGCGCTCTTGAGCTAAGCAATTATAAGCCGGCCTCCTAATACAAGCCGGGTTACTAATATACTGAGCTGCATACTGAGCTAGTTACTTGATTTCACTTTGAAAACGTTGAAATGACCAGTGACCACCTGTAATTGCACTGTTTACTATTTCATACAGTATTTGGTTTCAATAAATGAACCCAGTACATTTTACTGAGTTCAAACTGACACAAAATGTTGATTTATTCATTATGATCCGTTTGAAAATTTGAAATATAGGCCTCCCTCTTATACAGGCCTCCTCCTAATACAAGCCTGGTACCCGCTACAGTTGAAACAAATACAAGCCGGGGTTACTATTAGAGGAATTACGGTAAATAAATAAGTAAGGCCCTCGTCAGTGTAGACCTTTACATGAAATATTAAATAATTAACAGATTTGCTTCTGTTGCCTTGGGACTAACATTAACAAAAATAAAATAAGGCATTTCAGGCTTAACTCATTCAGCGCCAGACCCGACATTTCTCGGGTTATCTCGCCAGCGGAACAGTGTCATACCCGAGATTTCTCAGGTTTTGATCCTTTGATCTTTTTCCTCTGATCCCCGTTTTAACCCATCATCCGGATCATTCTATATGTTCCTGGATCGTTTGCCTACGTTGGAATTGCAATGCTGATCGAATATCACAAGGTGGCAGTATCGCCTACCTTTGAACTGGAATGGCTTGGTGTGGATACACGTTTTCCTTCTTTTTTTTTACAGAGATTCACAGCGATCGCCTCGAAATTCCGTTGCGGAAGCGTATTTCCCATCAAAACGTGTATAGACATATACACTGGTAATCGCGATGTCGATGCGATCACTTGGAATTATTCTTTTTGGAATACCTTCTGGCTAAGGTAAGGTATACTCTATGTCTATTTTACTGAACCTGAAACATGTTTTTCTAATTATCACAGTTTTGTGTTTTACCAGACGTAAAACATGCTCGACAAAAACGATTACAGTTTTGAGTTAAAACGACCCCCCCCCCCCCCCCCTTGATGATACATGTGTACATGTTATATACCTTTGATTTGGTCGTATTTGGGGTTTCAGGGGATCAACCAGAACGGTTTGGGCTTATTGCATATAACGCGTTCTATCTTGCGATCTATGGAAAAAGACTGGATTATCTTGGAAATGCGCGATGTTTAGCGTGTAATGAACTACAAACTACAGTGTGTAGAAACAAACTATTTTTTCCATGTTGGACTACAAGTAGTGTCTGTCAAATGAGCCACACCATTGACTCAACAGCTATAATACAGAACACACAGCTCTGCAAACATCGTGAAACACCGCGAAAATGACCATTTTAAGCTGGCGTGAAGCGGCAGAGATGGGGACAGTTTATGGCGCTGAATGAGTTAATAAAGGCACAATAAATACACATGGAAAAAAGCAAGAAATAAAATTGTGCCTTCACTTTAAGTGTGCAGTGAAATTAAATAAACAACCATATCCAATCAAAGGAAAACATGAACCTAACAAAAATAGCTTCTGTGTTCTAAGCACAAACGATCACACCTGGAGCTTTGAATGATATCAGTGTTCATCCTGCTTTAGGTTGAGTGACGGAAAGACCAACGTGTCCACATTCTTTGGCAACAGGGGGGAAATGTGCTCTGAAGGGGTTGAAGTGACAGGGATGTAAAGCAGTTGCGTGGCTACAGTTGCCAGCCATGGATAGCGGTCCGCATTTCGTCTCCATCACTCAAGAAGACTGGAATCCATCTTTGACCTGTCTTTTAAAAAGTCCTCCAGTTCCTTCTGTTATTTGGTGCATCAACTGAAAACAGATGTTTTATCCACATCAACCACCGGGCGTCTCACAAAAAAAACACTTGACTCTTTCATGATAAAGCCCATTATAGATAACAGAAAGAGAGCCATATTGTGGTCTCATTTATTGCTCAAGACAAGAGGTCTGTCAATATTGTAGAAGGGGAAGGATTAAATGGTTAATGAAAACACTGGAGCCAGGGTAGCCTACACTCTGCCTAAACGAGACATCACCCATGTGCGGACAGGGAGGCACAATGACATATGGGACAAAAAGCTAATGCTAAATAGGAGCTAAATAGGTAGATAGGTTTTCTGACTATTCTAAATATCCTAGTTTGAGAAGAACATTATGTTTATTCATAATGAATAATGTTATTATTTCAATAAGTGAATTCTTATTTCCTGGGCTAATTATTGTTTTTGGAGGGGCAAAAAAAGGTAGGCTATTTGAACACTGAATTTGGCGTTGATTATGCTAGGCCCCACGATACAATATTATCACAATACCTAAGTCACGATACGATATCATTGCAATATATTGCGATTTATTACCTTTTTTCAACTGCAAATTATGTCCCTAACTGAAAACTTTGTCAGCATCGGCAATAAAAATATACACACAACCTCTGTTTTATTTAATAAGATAAGTGTTCAGTCTGTTCATCTCACTTCAATATTTTTTACTAGAGCAAAAGAAAGAAAATTATATCAATACTTAGCGCCCAAAATACAATATTTTGCCACAAACATATTGTGATAGATACTATGCTGCTCAGCTGCTGTATCAGTTTTCTTCCCCCCCACTCCTATCAATTACCATGGCAACGACTGAAGCTTGGAAGCTTGGAAGCATTCGGGTCTGCCCCAGAAGCCTCTGCTGAATAACGCTCAGACTGACTTACAACCCTGCTTAGAAAAAACAGCACAATGTGCGCCGGCTCTCTAAAGCCACCACAATCCCATTACACAACCGCTACACCTCACATTAAATATCATTTAGCAAAATGGAGTATTTTTTCTTCTTTCTATCGAGCACTTAAACAAGCAACAAGGAAATACTCAGTGAAAGCATTTATTTACCATTTGAAAGGTTTAGCCTTTTCTCTAACCGCATTCCAGTGACGTGATGGTGTGAGAAGCAGGAAGTGGATGACCATGTTTGGTCGTTCCTGTCCACTCACTCACTATCAGGCCTGAGCAAATATTCCAATCTTTAAAGACAAGGTCATGCGGGGCCCCAGAGGGCAGACAGTGGGAAACCTCCTAAGCCTGACGTGGTTTTTGCATTGACAAACAATGAGGCCCCACCCCCACCACCCCCTCCCTTAACGCCTCACCGGAGAGGAGGACTCATAGATAAATAATTGCCCTCCCTTGCTTTCCTGTCTGCTGCACTGCTAACCAACTTTGTCCAAATGCACCTGAACAAGTCTATTGAAAATCAATGGAGCATTCACCGGACCGTCCATGGCAGTTTGTCACTGGATATGCAACGTCACATGGATAATGTTAATGTTACGTAAATTCAATCAAAATAGGCGAATAATATATATATATATATATTTTTTTTAACTGAAGTCACCACTCCTAAAGACATAGGTTTGTGCCAAAAGCTACAGGGCCTAGATTTAAATCGGAGGCATTGCATCTGAATGGCTCTCATTTCCAGCTTTTACTGATCTCAGTAGCAGGATGTGTATTCTGCACATTCTGCTCCAATTCAATGAAGAAAAAGAGCTTGGAATATTAAGGTGGGCTGAGATATTCAGTCGCCAACCTTCCAGACACCTTCCCTCACATATTCGGGGTCAACAGCACAACAGCAACGGAGTCACATTACAGACACCGTATACACGCCGGCCCGATAGTATTACATTAATATTCTAAGCAGATCCCGTTTCCAAAACGAGCAAAACTGCCCCAGTGCCGCAGAGAGCATCTAGTAACCGCTCACTAATAGCTTTCCAAATGAGGACGGGTTCATGCATTTTGAAACGGAGTGGCTGGATTTTGTGACGTTAGCGGGGGGGAAGGAGCTTCTGTCGCGCTGAGCATGAACACTTCGGTGTGTTTGAAAGGAATGACTCCAGCGAGATTCACTCAGTTCTCCCCATTCATTCAGTATTTAATGCCTTGGGGTGCAATTAAGAATGATAATGAAATGGAGGGAGGCATCCTGGCAGTAAAGCATGGGGGGCATTGAGCATAGGCTCTGCTGCATCTCACAGGGCTAGAAGAACATCCTGTTAGAAGGAGGGGAAAAAAAACTCAACTCTTGGGTCAAAAACAAGAGTATTTCGAACCAGCATGGTGGACGTGAATTTGAAAAAAACATGGTGGGGCTTTACTCCCCCCACACACACACACCATGGGAGCTCTGTCTTTCAAAAACATGCCACAGGAGCCTTTCATTAGCAAACGGAGTTTCATTAACATCATCCCACGCGGCAGAGAGCCCCACGCTGCATTACAATGACAAGAGTGCCTCTCTGTCAAGGAACTCTCCATGGAGCAACAGCCCCACTGGGGGAGGGGAGGGTAAAAGAAAAGGGGAGGGAGGGAAGGGGCAAACAAAAGGGAACCTGATTACCCCTAGTCACGGCTCATCCACAAGCCAACAGGGAGAGAGATCCATCAACTGCAGGATCAAACGAGAGGTTGTGCAGCAGGTAAGGCCCAGTGAAAGCTCATCCCTCCCACCCGACCATGCACCTCGTCCTCTTTCTCCTTTCTCCCTCACACTCTCTCTCTCTCAAACAGTCATCTCTGCCTCCCCCTCCTTCCGTCTCCCTGAATCCCAGCAACGGCTGCCTGTGACTTTTAGGTGCACACTGTGAAATCCAACGCAAGTGAGAATGTGTTCCAGTCCAAATGACCTCAAGGCTCTAACCTCCCTATCTGCACGTTGGTGATATATTCCAGAGTTTTTATTACCTCTGCAATGTTTCCAAAGTGGCTCCATCTTCACTTTTACAGTATTTAATAACTGCAAAGAGGGCATGCTTTCTGCAGTGCAATGGCTTAGTACAAAATCACAGCGCTGTTTTGTATGCTCGTCTTTGCAACAGGAAATGTGCTGGGAAAACAAAAAGTACCAAAGCCCACTAGAGTTGGATCTGAGACAAAAACACTACCACGCAAACAAAACCCTGAACATTTAAGTTGTTCTGGGGGGAGAATTACTGCCATTGAGTGTGCTTGGTGTTATAAAACTGCATGGCAACCCCTGACCACATTCCACTGAGGTTCTACCATGGACCAGCAGACTTCTAGCCAAGGCTACCTAACAGAAATAATGACTCTGTAGTATACTGTGCAAATGAAACAATTACTTTAACAATCGTTGTGTTCTCCTGTGCTTGGCACGAAGCATTCTATAGCTTGGTTGACTTCTGTGTTATTGGTGTGATGAGCGTGGAATACAAATGTGTTGTGTGCGACTCCTGCTTTCCTTTACAATGGAAGACCTGTCCCTAGTGAAATAGCTAACATGTCACTTGTGCTATTTTAACTCTGATGACTAAAGCCAGCACTGCAGTAAACATCCATATTAGGAAACACAACAATAATGACACAAACTATTTAGCTATGGTTTCGTGGTTTTAGCCGCTAAGCAAAAAAATCTGCTGATATTTCTGCTTGTTCTTCAATAAAAAAAAGAGGCAGAGGCAGAGTTGGAGGCCAAGTTAAGTCGATCCAGATTTTAGTTGGCTTACAAGCCAAACTACATGTGTACAAAGCCTCCATTACACCGAAGCTAATTGTTTAAATATGTCTCTGATGCTTGTTTCAAACCTCCCTTCAATGTTGAACATGTAGTGAAACCCACACATGCACACATATGCACGCACGCACACAAACACACACTTACTCACTCAATAAAATCCTATGACAAGCGTGGAGCGTGGGACAGCATTAACAGAATTCCAACACTTACCATTGAAAAGGGCCTGTCCCTTCTCTGTGCTGTCTGGTACCACCACATTATATACATCTTCAGAGAACCCAGCCCTGCATGGATGGGTGCTTCTGCCCTCTGCAGCGATCTAGGGGTGGGGGGTGGGGGGAAGGAATGAGAATGAGTCATAAATCAACCATCTGAAATGCACTCCGATACCTCCAAAACCTCTTGGTCACGTTCGGGAGCCTCAACAGTTGTACAAAAGCATCTGTTGTTTTTATAGCGGGGACCGCAATTAGGATAATGAGGCCAAAAGGGTTAAGCATTAGCCAAAAAGCATGGCTAGGCAAGAACAAGCTCCATTTGTCCTCTGGAGGGGCCCATGCTCAGGCTACGGTTAGAGCCATGCCTCATAGCCGGCCCTTCTGATCACTATACTATCCTCTGGACAAACACTTTGAAGTTCAGGAACAGAGAAACAGTCAAAACTAACTGCTAGCAATCCACTATTGTGGGAACAAAACCTTTTGTTTCTGAATGTCTGAATAACCAAGCACAAAAACAGTCGGCCGAAGTTTCAAAGGGCAATTGTCTGCTATTTATCAAACGAAATACAAGAGTAAACATACTTTTATTTTTGTATTTAGGCCACAGAGGAATAGTCCAAATTGGGAGCATAGGACCCATGAGCAGCTTTGAAATTAGATCCTAAAATCAGATGTGATGTTGGACAAAATAGGCTAATTTGTGATGATATGAGGAATAAATTGTACTACAGTACAAAGTACTCTGAGTCAGAGATTGAATAGGGTGACTGATTATGTACAAGCGTGTGCAAATCTGCTCAGGCATACCGGGTGGGCATCAGCATTTCCCCCACCTCCAGGAGCAGAGATGCAACCTCAAAAGAATGTAAAATGTGTGGAGTCCCACAGAAAAAGAGCATCCATTGTGGGTATCCGTGCCACTTGCCATTCTTTTTAATCAGTGGAATTTAAATCGAAAACGCTAGGGAGGGGGAGGAGCAACGCTGCTTTCCAACACATTAGCCTACTACAACAACATAATAAAATCGAATAATGTCCCCTTTAAACAGATTTAAGTAGCAAATGGCCTTATATTTTGATACCTTAACTTAAGACAAACATATTATTCAGAAAGTAGTGGACTTGTATCCAAGTTATTGGAGATAGGCTACTGACTTGTGCCTATTAAACAGTGAAGGAAACAGAATAAGATCATTCTTAGGAAATTAATACAGTAGGCTACAATAGTCTTTCCATCCTTAAGTGTCGAAAATAATCATTAACTTCGCAGTGAATACATTACTACAGCCCCCTACGGAGTAGGTCTAGGCTACTTTCGTGTTGATGACAGCTGCATACAACAAGGGAATTACCTCCAATATACAACGGCCAGGTTGATTATCAAAAGAAAGAGCATGTTAATGTGGTCTGTCTAGTCTAAAGCTCAACTATCCTAAACTAGTGTAGGCAGCATCATTTGTTTGGCTCTGTAGTGTAGGCTGTATGTGATATAGCCTAGTTGTATCCAAACAAACACGAATACTCAACAACTTCAGAGCAATAGACAATACACAATGAACGTGCTCCACAGAGTCATGTTAGGCTAGTAATAACATAACGGCAATCCCACACAGCTAGCAAACAATCAATCTGAAAACAAAAACAATCTCTGCTAGCCTAGTTCTTGACCATTTAAATCCTCGCCTGGATAGGCTACACAGCAGTCTACCATAGCCCAAGCAAAATTCAAAATAGCAGAATAATATGTAGGCTACCTCGTGTAAACTGCGGGCTACTTAATATAAATAGGCCTACTAAATAAATAATATAGGCTAGAAATTATCCGATTTCTACAGAGGAGCGCAGACAGACTGGACAGCGGGCAGCAGGCAGACAGGAGGCACATCTCAAACGAGCGGATAGCATCTTTAGAAAACAAGCACTTCAACTGTCCGGAGCAACTCAACTCAAAACGTTTGCGCAATTGCTATATATATATTTTTTTGTTACCTGCAATACGACCAAAAACGCCAGCAGAAGCCAACCCCTGCCCTCGTGTAAGTGCATGGTTATGCCGGTGACTGTTAATTATTTCCCCTCGGAATCCGCGATAAATATCCGTCTGCTTCACAGTGTGGTTGTGGTGGCGAAACGTTCCCTCTACACGACAAAGGCAGCGGCGGCGGCGGCAGCAGCATGTAGCAGCAGCCTCCCGTATCCACTCTCCACTCAGCTCTGAGAGATCACTCCCTGCCTGGTACTGAGGCTGCTGCTCCCGCCCTGCATGGAGTCCGAGGGCCACAGCCCATCTCACTGTCTCTCCCTGCTGGTCACACCGCCAAGTTCACTGTTTGATATAGCCTTTCCTAGAGAGCCCGCATTATGATCATTTCCCAGTTTTATCATTTCCGTGGTTTATTTACAAACATGTTTTTATTGTAAAAAAAAAAGAAGAGCACCTAGTTAGTTACAAGTAACTGTACAGACTGTGTCGTTCAGCAGCAGCAGCCTCGTGACGGCACGAATACACCGAACGCGGGACTAGTGAGGCGGGCGAGCCATCAGCGCTTCACTTTCGCTCCCATGTCGGGCGTCGCTGTTCACACCGGCCGCGGGCGGGAAGCGAAACTTCCGCGCATTTTGAATTTTCACAGAAATATACACTCAATATCTGCATTATTACCACACACATATAGATGTTGTTCAACCAGCTAATGTGTATCTTTCCCAATACAAATTAACCATACTATACTTTTTCAGGAGTACAGTCACACTGATTTCATCACTCTAAAATTCACTCTAACATTTTAATTAATGAGATAATAACGGGTTATACATGCAAAATGGACAATTACAGAATAGAACACTGGAACTGGAAATCTTTAAAAAATAAATCTTCAAACAGGGACTGACTTTGCATATAGACTATAGGCATACAGCTATACCTTTTCAGGAGTACAGTCACACTGATTTCATCACTCTAAAATTCATTCTAACATTTTAATTAATGAGATAATAACGGGTTATACATGCAAAATGGACAATTACAGAATAGAACACTGGAACTGGAAATCTTTAAAAAATAAATCTTCAAACAGGGACTGACTTTGCATATAGACTAGGCATACAGCTATTCCAATGTAAATGTGCGCTAGTTTGTCCGCTCTGAAGTCGGACTCTGTGTGTGACGGCATGTCTGCAGATGTTCTACATGCACCTCCAGTAACACACTAAAGATAAGGGAAAAATATAAAAAGCATAATATGTTGTTCTGGGTTATCAGCTGAAACTCCTCTAGATCTTTATCACAGAAATATAATGTTGCATAATAATGAAATAATCTACATATCAAGCAGGTATAACTCCTAGCCTAGTAGTCTACAATACAATTGGCTACTTTAATACAATTATTGGATTTAGACTTGCCTTTCATTTGCCTATAAGCATAGCCTATACCCAGGGCCGCCTCAGGGGGTGTGCGAGCAGTGCGGTCGCACAGGGCCTCGCGGGAAGGGGGGCCTCGCATAATTTTTATTTTTTTTTTAATTTTTTTTTTTATAATTATTATTATTATTATTATTTTTTTTGCGAGGCCCCCCTTCCCGCGAGGCCCTTTTTCATCACAGACCTCAAATCTAGTTTTGCTTATATGCTTATATATTTCACATTAGACACGTTTGTAGAATGTGTCTGACTTGTTCCTGGCTCTGCGGCTCTGCAGATACACTATTGGAGCTCTGGGGCTCTGCAGCAGACATACTATTGGTTTCAACGAAGGGAGGGGTTACATGTGTACAGTCGGCCGGCGTGCGTCAGCTGCGTCTGACTATTTCGTGCGTGCAGCATTGGAGGTTATGCCAGCCAAGACAAAGAGGACGGTCGTTCGGCAGATGGACTGAAGATGAAAGTTGTTGCATGTTAGAAAGTTCAGTCAGGCTAGCCATGTCGGCTTAGCTAAAGGCAGGGACAGCTAGTTAGCTTTAGCTACGTTATAATATCGAGTGATAACGTGTGGTTCAGTCGGGATAGCCATGTCGGCTAGTAGCTTAACTAAAGGCTAACTAGCGTTAGCTAACCTAGAGAGAGCGCGTGCAGCATTGTTATGCCAAGATGAAGAGGACGGTCGTTCGGCAGATGAACTTCGTCAACCCCACGCGGTTGTCTCCATCCTCTTGGATGTTTGGTGAGTTTTTAATGCACTCTATTCTATTCCCGCCGTGGAGATATCTCTCTCGGGCCGGCTAGCTATTGTGGCTAACGTTATGTTGGCTAACGTTATGTGGAGCCAGCGGGCCGGCTAGCTATCGTAGCTTACGTTCTGTTGGACCAGCGGGCTGGCTAGCTATCGTAGCTAACCTTATGTTGAGCTAGCGGGCCGGCTAGCTATCGTAGCCAACGTTATGTTGAGCTAGCGGGCCGGCTAGCTGTCGTAGACGTTATGTTGAGCCAAGCGGGCCGGCTAGCTATCGTAGCTAACCTTATATTGAGCCAAGCGGGCCGGTTGGCTGTCATAGCTAACGTTATATTGAGCCAAGCGGGCCGGCTAGCTGTCGTAGCTAACGTTATATTGAGCCAAGCGGGCCGGCTAGCTGTCGTAGCTAACGTTCTGTCGAGCTAGCGTCAGTACCTGGCCACTCTATTTGCAGTTAGCCTATTTAGCTGGTGTTGGCCGTTGGCTCCTTGCTACTTTGTTTTCTCTGGTATAGACCCTATTGTCTTTGGATTTAAGTGTTGATCTTTGTCCTTTTGGATCTATGTATATTCATGTTGCCTTTGTGAAGTTATCTTTTCCTTCTGTTTTGTTCTTCCATTAAAAGTTGAATATCCTTTAGGGGATCATCTTAGCTGTCTTGCTTATCTCTCTCTCTGTCTGGACCACAGACCCATCTCTCTCTCTCTCTCTCTCTCTCTCTCTCTCTCTCTCTCTCTCTCTCTCTCTCTCTCTCTCTCTCTCTCTCTCTCTCTCTGAGCATTGCATTGCTTATAGTTGTCAATTGTGTCGGTCAGTTCATTGCAATTTTTCCTTCAGTCACATTTAGTTTTATCCTGCACCTGGCCTAAAACAGGTTGGATGTGCACACAGCTGCTCTACTGTGTTTGTAGCAGAGCAACCATACCTGAAGCCTTGTAAACAAAGACATCAACACTAGAGTGTGTACTTCTATCTACACAGTACAGCCAAAGCATTCCATTGCTAGGCAAAAACTCCACCTGTTTTCTACACTGCTTCTTCCCTTGCTGGATTTTCTGCATTACTGCCACTTGTACATGTGTGTTGTGGAGAAATTTGTACAGTGTTACAAAGCGATAACACTGTATATTGACTGTAGAACGGGAGCTCTCTCTCGCTCTCTCTCTCTCTCTCTCTCTCTCTCTCTCTCTCTCTCTCTCTCTCTCTCTCTATCTCTCTCTCTATCTCTCTCTCTCTCTCTCTCTCTCTCTCTCTCTCTCTCTCTCTCTCTCTCTCTCTCTCTCTCTCTCTCTCTCTCTCTCTCTATTTATATATATATTTATATATATATCTATATATAACCATCAAGTGTCGTCCTTTCTTCCTCCCGAGGGAGTTAACGGCGATCGTCCTGGTCGGAGTGTATATTCCACCGCAAGCCAGCAATAGTGTCGCGCTCTCCAGACTCCACGATGAGGTAAATAGAATCCAAGCCGCGAACGTTAACGCCGCCATTGTAGTAGTGGGTGATTTCAATAGCGCCAATCTGAGAAAGGTTTTGCCTGACTTCTATCAGCATGTGACTTGTAACACCAGAGGCGGTAACATCCTAGATCACTGTTACACGCAATTCAAGGGTGGCTACAAGGCTCATTCTGCTAGTGGCTTTGGTAAGTCTGATCACGCAGCCATTTTCCTTTCACCAAAGTACAAGCAAAGAATCAAGAGCACTCCTGTAGTCTCGCGAGAGGTGCAGAAATGGGATTTGACGTCAGAGGAGACGCTCCAGGCTGCGTTGAGTGCACAGACTGGAACGTGTTCCGCGACACAGATAACATTAATGTCTACACGGAGACAGTGCTGGACTACCACAATTAGAGTTTACCCAAATCAAAAACCCTGGGTAGACAAATCCGTCCATGAAGCTCTGAAAGCGCGCACCAAAGCATACAACGACGGCCTAGTGGCAGGCAACATGAATGACCACAAGGTGGCGCGATACAACGTAAGGAGGACAGTGACAGAGGCCAAACGGCGCTACAGGGATAAAATTGAACTCCAGTTTGAACAGGCTGACTCCAGAGCTATGTGGCAGGGGCTCAAAACGATGACAGACTACAAAGGCACCTCCCTCAAACTGAACAGTGACATCTCCTCAGCAAATGACCTCAATACCTTCTATGCGAGGTTTGATGCTGGTAATAACAACACCAGCCCACAAGCCACTGCAATGGGGGGGGGGGGGGGGGGGGGGGTCTGCTGCTGATGGAGACTCAGTGTTCAGGGTAACAGAGCATGAGGTGAGGCGGACCTTTAAAAAAGTGAATATCAGGAAGGCAGCAGGACCGGACGGCATCCCCGGCCGCGTCCTAAAAGTCTGTGCCGACCAACTGGCCCCGGTATTCACTGACATATTTAACCTGTCCTTAGAACAGGCTGTCATCCCCACCTGCCTGAAGAAGTCCACTATTATCCCTGTACCCAAAAAATCCAAGCCTGCTTGCCTCAACGACTACCGCC
>NC_140177.1:57179450-57197434 GCF_963971535.1 Notolepis coatsorum | reverse complement strand
GATCTCTACCACCAAGCTAGAATTGGAACATAGAAATTGGATTCGGCCAATCAGAGATCGTCTCCGCGAAATGCTGCTACGGAAAAAAAACTGACGTCGGCCAATCAGAGAGCGTCTCCGCGAAATGCGGCTACAGAAATTCTTGACGCTGCTGCCTAGACCGCTTCAAATCACGCCCGGATTCCAACATAATAGTCATATTTCAACGCACAACGCGTTACGCACTGATTGGCTGCGACGGATACAGCGATCACACAGTGACGCGCACTCAGAGCGCTATTGCGTCTAGCCCGGGCCAAAAAAAAAAAAAAAAAAAAAAAGTGAGTCACTTCCTGTTCAGGAAAACGAGTATTTTTTATTTTATATATTAACGTTATATTGTGCATTGGAAACACAAACATACTTAAAATGAGTAAATATTATTCATTTTAAACATGTTTATATTATTTATAGGGCTGTAAAACAAAAAACAAAAAAAAAAAATTTCTTGTTCTTCTCTCATATAACCAGGGGCCTGAGGGGGGGCGGCGCCCGAGCGCCCCTAGTGGCGAGCCGCCACTGTCATGGACTTACCCGGATGGTGTACAGATCGCATGGGACTTAAATGATACTGGATGAACGATCGGGCTAGGTGTAGGTCATATAGTTTTATTTCCGAACCTAGTCATATCCCATACCTTATTGTGTACGATAGTGTTACGATGGGGTGGCGAGGGAAGGAGAGGAGAACCCAATATGCGGAATGGAGTGGAAGGAGAAAACAGAGACGGCAGTTTGCTCTTCTCAAACACTGTGTTCTTTTTATTATAAGAACCACAGGAGCGATAATAAGTCACAAGACCAAAACAAAAGTAAAGAAGCTGATAAATAAACAAACATAAAGACGGGCGAAGGCAAGTTACAAAAGAACATAAAAGGCACAGCCGGGCTGGCACAGAGTAAAGATCGAACTGAGAACTCGAAAATAAACAGGCAACAAACGGAACACTAATATACACTTCCTTTGACAGTACAACACTACAGGGCAAGGACGACGTTGACAGGAACAGGGTTAACGGAGGAATGTCACCACATAGAGAAGAAGACCGAACACACATATATACACAGACTAATTACAATTGGCCACACCTGGCCAGGCCAGACTAAAATACCACAACAACAAACTAAACACAAAAGCAAATTACAAAACCACAAGCAGACAAGGGAAACACATCACACAAGGGAAGGGACATTCAATAGCACACACCATGAAATAACATTAATTATATTCATCAATATAGTCAATATCGGTGTGATGATTGCCTGCACCGTCTGAGTCATCTGGCCACTAGAGGGAGGTAGGAGACCAGGTAGGAGACCACTGTTCCCACTGTGACCACAATTTACATTGTGGCCACTGTTTCCATTGTCCTCCCTGGAACCGTTACACGATAGTGCATTGCACAAGGTGGTAAAAGGATAACCCCTCTGCCTTGATTAACTCAATACAGATAATTTTTATGCTGTTATACATTGATTACGATTCACCAAGATGGCAAATACAGATCCAGGACCGTCTAAATTCCATATTGACTGGAGCAAGTGTTGTCTTTGCCAGAAGAAGAATAGTGAAGAGCTTAAGTCACCACGTGCACAACAACCACAACAAGACGATGGCTACACTATTATTGCAACAAATATTCCCCTCTTTCACGCAATTCATGAGATGCCTATTGTTCTGGATCCAGCCAGACTTGATTATGGTGGTGGTATTGAAGGAACTCTGAGGAAGAACAAGGCACAGTATCATCAAAGTTGTCGCCTTAAGTTCAACAACACAAAACTGGAGAGAGCCACAAAAAGAAGAGCAGAGAGTGCTCAGCAAGCGCAATTCCAGACCAAGCTGCATAGAACCAGCCTTAAAAGCCAAACATGTTTCATATGTGATGAAGAAGCCCCATCCTCTGAACTCCGACAAGTCATGACGATGAATCTCAATAAGAGAGTTTCTGAATGTGCCCAAACTTTGAATGACGGAAAACTTCTTGCAAGACTCAGCGGTGGAGATCCTATTGCACAGGAGTTCCAATACCATGTAGCATTGTAGCATGCTTGGCAGACCTGTATAATAGAGAGAGGTCATACCTCCGGGCCACCAAGAGACTGTAACAGGAATGTGCCCCCGAAGAGGATGCCCACCCACAGGCATTCTCAGAGCTAGTTACATCTAGTGGAGACCACCCGATCTGGTGAGGGTCCTGCAGTCTTCCGTCTTGCAGACATAGCAGGGACGAATCGCATACATGCATCGTTGTCCTGTGTCCACCTGTTTACATTCAAGGCCTACCGGGGAAAAACAAGCCATATTTTCCTGACTGCTCAGGCCTAGGGCAAGTCAATTTAGGATTGAATGTAACAGCAGCTAACATCTTGCGAAAACATATGCTGGACCACAAGTCCACATTTGATGGAACCTTCCATGAAGGGTGTATCGATGAGGCCATGATTCCATTACATTTACATTTACATTTAGTCATTTAGCTGACGCTTTTATCCAAAGCGACTTACAAGTTCTGTGCGACAAGACAGCAAGAAGGGTATAACTCTATCAGCTGAGTAACAATGTTCATCAAAGTGTTGCGTGTTACAGTGTAGGTTAGTTTATTAGGACAAGTGCATGACATTAAGGTTAGTCGGGGTTAGATTTTATTTTTATTTTTTTATCATTTCAGATAATGGTTGAAGAAGTGAGTCTTTAGTCGACGGCGAAAGATTGGACGGGATTCGGCTGTCCTAACTGGGATGGGTAGTTCATTCCACCATTGTGGGGCAAGGACTGAGAATTGGCGGCTTCTCTTTGATGACCCTCCGGGAGCTTGGATAGGAGTAGATCTGAGGCGGCCAGAAGATGCAGAGCGTAGGGGTCTTGAGGGTGTGTAGTTAGAGACCATTGACCGGAGGTAGGCGGGAGCGGTTCCCTTTGCCGCACGGTATGCTAGGTCGAGGGCCTTGAAGCGGATACGTGCAGCAATGGGGAGCCAGTGCAGGTCCCTAAGAAGTGGGGTGACATGGGCGGACTTCGGTAGGTTTGAGATCAGGCGGGCCGCTGCATTTTGAATGAGTTGAAGAGGCTTGGTGGCAGTGGCCGGGAGGCCAGCTAGCAGTGCGTTGCAGTAGTCGAGGCGGGAGATGACTGTTGATTGGACGAGGAGTTGGGTGGCTTCTTTTGTCAGGAAGGGGCGTATCCTTCTGACGTTGCTCAGGAGGAATCTGCAGGTTCTGGTTGCACCCACTCTTCTTCAGTTTGTGGCCATGCTGGAACATGGAGCAGACATCAAATCTCAACTGAGGTTTGGAGCATCAAAGACTGATCAAGCAATTACTCAGCTGCTTCAGTACAACTGCTATGCGAAATACAAAGAAGGAGCTGCAACTCAGAGACACTCCAAAGACAGAGAGACCCCATTCCCTGTTTACATGGGGATGTCCATCTACGCAAAGACCAGAAAGAAGAAGTTGGGGAAATGCTTAGTGAGCATGGCATCTGCATTTCATATGACAGGATGCTAGAGATATCAGCACAGCTGGGAGATGCAACAGTCAGCAAATACGTGGAGGATGGGGTGGTCTGTCGACCAGTTCTGCGAAAAGGGCTGTTCACCACTGAAGTGGATTCCCAGCTTAAATTACTACTACTTCTGCGTTGTGATTTAAACCTTTTTACAAGCTCTTGGAATCCACTCTTGTCAAATGCAGATAACCACTGTTTTTAACCTGGTTACTGCTTACCCAGAGAGAAAATACGGCGCTGCCGTTTGAAATGAAGCGAGATCTGAGCAGTTTGAAAAGAACCCGTTTTTAATGAAAATGGATTTCAATCAGATGTTACAAAAAGAAATATGTGCAATGAACCTACGAGAAGCATCCAATATGCCGGAAGATCGTAGAAATTCAGACTAAATTCTCAATAAAAAAGCTTGTCTATAAACATTCTCGCGTCTCGGCTTCGATCTCGATCTCCTGCGTCGATCTCTTCTCCTCGCTGGGTTCTAGTGGAGAAAAAGGGTGTGTTTGTTGCTTCCTGGGTCTCTGGGTTGGTTGTGTGTCTCTCCTGGCGAGGAGTTTTTGGTTATATCCAATTTAGGCTCCGCCTCTAATTTTACGGCAAGCGGGCGTTTCCAAAACTCGCCTCGAGCGTTCCTATTGGAGAACACTTATTCTCAGCTCTCATTGGCTAACTCCCTACCGTGACGTTTTGCACTTATTTAGGTCACGATGTGGATTCAACTGGTCTGTCCTTTGATCAACTGATCCTTTGTTTCAGAAGAGACTGTCTGGCGTCTCTCAAGGCAGTTTCTTTGTATTCAATTTGGTTGGACCATTTGCCTAGAGCTCTGGGTTGTAAAATCACCCATGTTTATTAACTTTCCCAGGAAGTTCAAACGAGACTATCTCTCACTCAATCAGCAGCTGCCTGCTTCAACACCCTTTTTAGGAGTCTTGAGCCACGCAGCTGCGTTTTCAAATCAGCGATGCGTCTCGTTTCTTTTGTTGATAGAGGCAGAGGAGCCAGGAAGAATAGTGAATGCATTTTACCTGTCGGTGTTTCTGCCATTCTGAGATCCAAGGTGTACAGTACAATAAATACAGTTTGAATGGAAATCTACCACACCACCTCAGCCACATACAAGATACAAGATACAAGATACTTTAATGCCACACAACGATGGTTGGTGGTAATTGTTTGCGGTACAGATTGTTAAGCACTGCTAGACCATAGACCACAATCCCACTGCAACTACAGCAACTTCTTCTTACCATGGAACCAGTGTCTCTGTTTTCCAGCACCCAGGCAAAGGAGACAAAGGTGAAAAGCATGGACAGCTGAAGTTCAGAGAGGAGAAAGTAAAGACAGTTCCAGAACTTCCTGACTCCTTCACGAAGGAGTCAGCAACCACACTATCAATCTGGCTGGGGTGGCACCATGCAGTCATGAAGAAGCTGACACGCAGATCTTTGTGCATGCCAGGCATGCAACAGAAGCAGGCAGCAAAGTCATCATGGTCAAAGCCAACGACACAGATGTTGTTGTCATTGCGGTCAGTGTTCTGCAGTCACTTCAGGAGCTTGGTCTGCAGCAGTTGTGGGTTGCTTTTGGCCAAAGACAGAACATGAGGTGGGTTCCTGTCCATGACTTATGTTGTACTCTTGCAGAAAAGAGCGCAGGGATTGCTCTTCTTCCATGCCTTCACTGGCTGCGATGTTGTCTCAGAATTCCATGGCAAAGGGAAGAAATCTGCTTGTCAAACCTGGGATGTTTGTGGTCAGGCTTCCGGTGTCTTCAGCAAACTCAGCCAGTATCCACCCATAGTGGATGATGAAGACCTGAAGACTTTAGAGAAGTTTGTGATCATGATGTATGACAGCACAGCTGAAGGTGTTGATGATGCAAGGTTGGACATGTTTGCTCGGAAGCAGAGGCCATATGAAGCCATTCCTCCAACCTGATCAGCTCTGAAGGAGCATGTAAAGCGTGCTGCCTACCAGGCGGGGTGTATCTGGAGTCAGTCAACACTAAGTCAACCAGAAACAGAGGATCCTGCCAACTGGGACTATACTGGCAGCCCACAGGCATCAGCTTAACATCAAGACAACAGCAACATGTGCAGCTACCACCATAGCCGCGTGAACGCAACTCTGTGCTACAGGGACTTTATACAGAGTCAGGAAGGGGTTTACTTACAAAACAGTCAAAAGCCTCCTTTTCCCAAATATAGTTGAGTTTTTAGTCCATGAAATTAATCGTTTGTTCACCAGCTCTGCATTTTCGTGACCACATGCTTCTCATCAACTTGGCACATGCACACTATGACAAGATAATGCGCTACACCTGGCAAGATAAATATTAGCTGATTAGCATGTCTTAGTAGCAGCTAGCTAGATATAGATGTTATCAGGACTTCTATTAAATGTTTTGGTAATTTGGTTTAGTATACATTTCCTTTTATCTGTGCATCACATCCTTACAGTAGAATTGAGTGAGTTAACATTACAGTCTGCATTGCTTTGCATCCATGACACAATGTCCTTGTTATGCTGTGTACGAGTATCCATAACAGTTCCTATGATTTATCAATCTTTTAGTCTAGGGTTTAACATAACTTACTCTTTACAGGATATTATTGGCTTATGGATTTATCGCTGGACCAGTTAGCCCTGGTAGCATTAGGATGACTCTACAATAGCGAATGTCCCTAACTGACTGACTGATTGACTCCCCCATTGTTGAGCATGCGTGCATGAGTGTCATGGTCGGGTCTCCTTTTTCTGGATTATTATTGCTAATTAACTTAAATCATTGTATGTTTTTGTTCCTATTTTAATTCTTTCCCAACTCCTTTTGAAGAAATGTTCTCTGACAGTCATTAGGTTTGAGTAATAAGTATCAGTGAGTAGGCCTTTCATCTTGTATAGCAGGTCCTATTGATTGTTGAATGTGATACTTTGATCACTTTACTTCAAGATAATTGATTGATTGATGTGGTTAATGCAGACTTCATTATTTTGGATGGGTATCTCTCACCTCTTTTTTTCCTTGCATTTGATTAGGCTACTGCCTAATGAGCCTGATCTGTTTCACAAGTGTCCACCTTCTGTTGATTCATCTTCATTTAAATCCAGAATCTGTAACACATAAAGCCACCTCTTTAGTGTTCTCCTAAAACATGCAAGCATGTAAGGAGCGGGCAGCAGACAAAGAGACAATCTCATCTCATCACACAATGAGGTCTGACAGAGGTTAGGTCACCCCAGTTGCAGCATTGACTCTCAATTAACTACCAAGAGGGAGACCTATATAGAATAGATCTAATCTGGGGAATGGAGATATTTCAAATTGATCTTCGTCAATCTACTTCAACCCTCTTCAAATAAATAATGGTTGGTTCACATCCTCCAGCAATATCTGCCTGTTTTTATTTTTTATATATATTATTTTGTGTTTTCATTTTTATTTATTCGTACATGGAATTTTTACAGTCCAACAGTACATATAGTTCACTTAACATGCTCCACTAAATTCCATGGCCGAAAGGAACAGGAAGAAGAAAATTCGTATTGTACCTAACCTGCCCCTACACACATATAGTAAGTAAGTACACTGATAGACTAAGTGCAATGTTTACCAAACCAAACAAAATGTACATACTTATTTTGCAGAAATGGAAACATCAACACAATTAAATTAACACAAATAAATACACGTTCTGTATCTATCAGTTAAATTGCATATTTAGGTTAATTAATTTATACACACACACGTTTATATATATATTTATATAATGTATTATTCTATATTATACTTCTATATACTATACTATATAATTGTGTTATCTTTATTTTATTATTTTGAGGTGGCAGTGAGCATATTATATGATTCAAATGGGTTCTGATTACATCCTCCCACAAAACAAACCAAGCCAATATTTCCTGACAATCTTTTGTGATATTGAACAAACAGGAGGCACTATCGCATATGATTCAGGGTTAGGTAAACACAGAAATAGTGGGTTGAGCAGCAGTTGTTCTCACATCTTCCATTTTTTTTATCCACTTTTTTCTCCTCTTTCTATTTTTCTCCCATCACTGTGCCAATTCATCCCTCCCCTGTCTTGAACGTTGCTCGCATATGCCCCTCACTGGCCAGTTGTAGGGAGGATAGAAGCCTTGCATCACGTGTCCCCTGCGATACACGAGGAGGCAGCCTGTCACATCTTTTCACCTGCCAGCGCGGACTCTCATTGGCGAGGTGTAACGTGTGGGAGGCTCACACTACCCCCGCCATTTCCTGTCACTGCTGTGCAGGCGTCCCCAACCGACCTGTAGGAGTCGCTGTCCACAACGTCCAGATTACCACCCATTGACGTCCACCTGCTAACTCTGCCAATTGAGTTAGTATGACGGCTGGCCCAAGCCGGAGGCAACGCCGACAGCTGGAGTCGAACCCGGTGTCTCTTGCGTTGATGACGAGCGCAATGTCCGCTGCGCTACCCAGCCGCCCTGCAATATATGTTTGTTAAAAAAAATTTATTCTCAAAAATAGCATTATATCATATTATCAGATCAGTTGTGATACCTTATAACTACTGTAAATCAACTAGACATGTGCTGTCGGTGGCTGACAACATTTAGATCCCTGAACGGCCCGGATTCTCAATCTACCTTTTGTGACCATTCGAATAACTCCACCATGAGGCAGGATAACTCAGAACCTCTGATGTTGGTGTTAGAGGAAAGGTCACAGGGTCATCAACACCAAGAGAGTTCATCCTATCACAGTCATGAATGTACACCACAAACTTGAAAAGATTCGGATTAAAGTTATTGCTTTCACGCGAAGGGTCTGCAGTGATGGCTGTCGGGGTAAATCCATAATATCTTGTTCAGGGATATAATGTGACCATCCTTGTGTTTTTGTGGTAATTCTACCAAGGTATGGACATTAACACTCATAATTCCCACTTTGTTGAACCGTTAATTTGCACTCAAGTCATATTTACGTTATTTCCGACATGACTTGAAGGCGCCAACAAACCTCTGGTGCAATGTGCATCAAGAAATGCATCGCTTCCCGTGCAATGGATGATTTTCCTGCAGACAGGCCCGGACTGGCCATCGGGAGCACCGGGAGTTTTCCCGGTGGCCTGGCCTGCACAGATAAAAAAAAAAAAATTGCCAGGCCATTGTTTCTAGTTGTGGCGGCGGCGCAGCGCGATAGTTAGATAACCTAGGTGGGTGGGGATTCTGGGGAACAACCAGGATTTCACTGTCTGCGACAGAGTTGGAGAACTATCTGACTCTCTCCCTCACGAAGACACACACACACACAATGGAGCCGTGCTGCCGCTTGTGATTGGTGGAGGCGGGACCAGGCGATACAACTGATTGACAGCGGAGGCGGCGAATGGAATGGCAGACGGCACTCAGATGCAGAATAACAGCCAGGCAATGAGCCAGGTAGTGAGGGACTCGGGAGAGATACAGTAGAGCGAAAGTCAATTAACGTTGATGTCAAGATGGACAGTGGAAGAAAGAGAAAGGGTGGAGGAGAGAGGGATAAAACAAAGAAAAAGAAAGGCCCTTACAGGAGAGAGTGGTTAACTGTATTATAATAGTAAATAGAAAAATATGTTGTGCTCTTGCTTTTTTCTTTTTGAAGGTGGAGAGAGTAGCATTGCTAGTGCCACAACAGTTTTATTTGAGGTCCATAACAGTACATTGTACTAAGCAATTGTTGGCTCATTAGTTTGTGATTCACATGCACAAAAATTCACCAGAATGCAGGAAATTAAGTCTTTGTAACAAAAAATTTCCTGGTGGGGGACCCCCAGACCCCCCGCTTAAAAAGTGGCCTGATTGGGACTATATTTCGCGCTATATCTCCCGGTATGAATTATTTCCCCAGTCCGGCCCTGCCTGCAGATGTCCTACTGTACCAGATACTGGTGTTTAGAACAGCAAATGTGACACAAGTAAACATGTTAATGCAGTTAGTATTATGTGGAATCACTATTGTGTTACAGCAATTGATATAGAGAGTAGAAATAAATATATTTATTGGTATGAAAATGTTTGTAAAGATTGGTTGAAGGAAAAAACGATGAACAGGTTTTAAAACAAAAGTATATGTATCGACATAAAAAGGAAGCACAACTCTAACTCAAGGGAGAGCCAGGGCAAAAAAACAACAAACCAACAAGTTTATCTCAAAACAAAACAAACAAACATATTGTAAATGGAAATACATTAGTTAAACCTAAACCATTAACTCATTGAGCGGCAAAAACGTTAAATGTTTTTTAGATTATTATTATTCTAAACAGTCCCGCGGACCTTCCTGGCACCTCTGATTAAGTTAGAATTGAAATGACGATCGAATCTCGACAGGTGGCAGTATCGCCTAACTTTTGAACTGGGCTAGTTTAGTGTGGGGCCAGTTTAGTGTGGGGAGTGTCTAGCACTCAAAGCACTAGATAGCGAGCAGCAGTACAGCTATGGAGACAATAGTATGGCGATCGTGACTTGTGGAGACGGGGTTTTGGTGGAATATAGTCGTGTTTACCTTTGACCTGGAAATAATATAGGTTTCAGGCGAGCAACCCGCATGAAAATACACATGCTGCACAAAACACATCATAACTCGCATTGCAGAGAAACGATACTGGATTATTTTGAAACGGGACGATTTTTTGCATCGGATAGCTCACGAACGAAGGCATGTAGAAATAAACAGATTTTTCCTTGTTGGAGTATAAATAGTGCCTGTCAAGTGAGCCAGATGGGTCTGCAAACATTGTGAAAATGGTCAAAAAAGCTGGCTCCAGGGAGTAAAGATGGAAAAACAGCGTGGCAGTCAAAGAGTTAAACTAACACAAACTGGAGAAAATGGAGGAACCTTATGTAAACAAGACGAAAGACTTGTTCTGGTCTTCATCCTCTTAGCAGTTGTTAGTATTGAGCTGTACTGTATTGTACCCGTTCTGCAATCTGTTAATACAGTTTTCAATCAATCAATCAATCAATCAACCAATCAATCAATCAATCAATCAATCAATCAATCAATCAATCAATCAATCAATCAATACCCAAATTAAATGGTAAGTGCTTCTTGAAAACAAGAGAAAACACACATTTGTAATACAATAGGGAAGGAAAATATAAAACAATTGTCAACTAAAAGCATGACAAAAGAAAAGGCACTTGAAACAAAAGTCAAATAACACAAGCCCTATATTGCCACTAAACAAAGGCCAAATCAAACAAAAGAGACAGTGAAATGGATCAGCTAGGGTTTAAAAAGCGTAGGGTGGTCCAGGATTGGGTGCATGGATCGGCCAATCAGGTGAGATTTGAAACATAATCCACCAATGGAGAGGCAGGAAAGGCAGTGACCAATGGTGGATTACCGGTATCTTGACTGGAGGAGAGAAAAACAAACACAAGAATGAATGAACACAATTAGATCTCACACATATGGTACCTTTACTGATAGTGTCTAACCTCATTTACCAAGACATTGCACAATATAGGCGACTTCACCTAGTTATATTCAATCAATGATAATAATAATAGTGTTGTTTTCTGTTACTGATTGAATTGGAGATCAAACTGAAAATGACCTGTTGATAATTCACATGGCATTCTGTACAAATTGTTACGTTTATGTAATCTAACCTAATTGAGAGTGGGATCAAACTGCCTCTCTTTGATTAGCTCAGTGGTTATCTTTCACCAGTATAGGCAGAGAGGGGAGGGGGCGCATTAGATAGATTCCAATTATGACTTGAAGCATTCAATCAAGCAATATCACATTTCATAAAACCATTCTGAGCTCCCATGAACTACAGTGTGTGTGCAGCACATTTCCACCAGGCTATGTTTTCTTTTTGATATTCCGGTTTAGATGCTCCTCTCAAGGTCTCCGGGCCAAGTCTATTCTCAGTGCTTCATTGTACGAGGACAGAAAAATAGCATTCTCTCCCTGTGGTCATCTGCAAGGCCGCTGTGGATGCTGCATGTGGACCGTGCCGCTGTTGACTCTTATAAGTGCAGGTGTCCAAGGGCTGGTGGCCGGGGGGGCCTTTGATTCCACACCTATTACTCTGCACAAATGGACGCCGCGCAGAGTGCTCTGGCTCCGGCACGGTGGCCTTGATGGCAGATATGGCTTGAGAGAAAAATGGGCAAGGTCAGGAGGCACTCTCACTTTCACTTCCACAACACTTCTTCACGTTGACCTCCTGTTGACGTGGGGGTATCACACAATTCACACACACACACTCACACACACCCCTACACACACACACAAACACCCCTACACACACACACACTCACAAACACCCCTACACACACTCATAAGCACCGCTACACACACACACACACACACACACACACACCCCTACATGCACACACTCAGAAACACCCCTACACACACTCATAAACACCGCTACACACACACACACACACACACACACACACACATACACACACACACACACACACACACACACACACAGACACACACACACACACACACACACACACACACACACACACACACACACACACACACACACACACACACACACACACACAGAAACACCCCTACACACACACACACACTCACAAACACCCCTACACACACACACACACACACACACACACACACACACACACACACACACACACACACACACACACACACACACACACACACACACCTACATACACACACACACACACACACACACACACACACACACACACACACACACACACACACACACACACACACACACACACACACACACTCACAAACGCCTCTACACACACACTCAGAACACCCCTACACCACACACACACAGACACACTCACAAACACACCTACATACACACACACACACACACACTCACACTCACAAACACCCCTACACACACTCACAAACACCCCTACCTTGCATATAGTACAATACATCCTCCGTTAAATTCAGTAGACTGCAATTGACTGTCGCTGATGATTATCGCTTATTAGTTAGTCAGTTTGGTCTTAGTCGACCAAGACTCTGTTATTGGCTTAGTCGTTGTTGTTTTTTTCTTCCATGTTAAATTAGTTATTTCCAGAAAAATGTATGTGGTATGCTTTGCATTTTAAGAGGTCCTTCAGCATGACTGCACGTGGCAAACTACATTTGACAGATTTGTCTAATCAACTAATCGCTTTGACGACCAAGTCCTATGACTATTAGTCAACTAAGAATTTATTGTGTCATGGACAGCCCTATAGTTAGTACATCCTCCTCCATTAAATACAAAATAAACGATGGAGTTGCTCCAGTAACTTAAAATAGTATTGAGCCTCAGCTCATTCCCATCACTCATAAAGAATGTATCTCCTCTAAAAGACTAAAAGACATATTTTAACCTCTCTTTAACCACAGCAAAATTATACCTTGTTAGCCACCAGCAGTCGCAGACATAAGGTCAAAGGTTGCCCTGGAACAAATTAGTGAGCAGTGAGGAACAGTCTGGCCTTCAAAGCCATTATCCATTCCAATCAAGCTTCATTGTATTGCATTCAATAAAGGCTCTCTGAGTGCTACAGTAATGCTGCGGTTGCGCTGCTCTCGTGCCCAACCGGCTCATTCAATCTTTTATGCCAGTTGAACAATGGAGCCAAATAGAGTCTGTGTGTGTGTGTGTGTGTGTGTGTGTGTGTGTGTGTGTGTGTGTGTGTGTGTGTGTGTGTGTGTGTGTGTGTGTGTGTGTGTGTGTGTGTGTGTGTGTGTGTGTGTGTGTGTGCGTGCGTGCGTGCGTGCGTGCGTGCGTGCGTGCGTGCGTGCGTGCGTGCGTGCGTGCGTGCGTGCGTGCGTGCGTGCGTGCATGCGTGCGTGTGTGAGTGTGTGAGAGAGTGTGTGAGAGAGTGCACTAAAGTGTTTTCTTTAGTGCGCACATGTGTGTTTCTGCTTTCTGTCTTACAGAGACATGTTCGTGCCTGGGCCTTCACATGTTTTCATCAGTATCACTGCACGCCATCGTTTCTCCGAGCATTAGGTCACCCATATGTTCCTGGCAGAACATGATTTTAATGGCTACTTTACTGACAGTTATGAATGTGTGGCCTGTGACATGTTTTGACGGTGCCCGGTGTCTGGACTTGATCGATAATTGCACACGAAGCCAAAAAGCAGTTCCAGAGCCACGTTGTTCTCCTCAAGGACATCATACATATCCAATTTCAGCCTTGAGTTTTTCATTGTAATTCCCTGTGAAAAGACATGTCAGCAGAGCAGCTCAGTGCCACCGCCTTGTCGACAAACAAAGGGGATATGTTTCTCTGCAGTTGCCGGCAGCCCATCACCGAGTTGATGACGGCCTTTGCTCGAGTGAACGTATGCCCTAATTTAGGGGTTGTAGTTTGCACATCTGCCTGCTGTGTGTTGGTGTGTCACAGAGATGTAATAGCGATTGATTGCCTGATTAGAGCAAAAACTGAGGTGAACTTGGGTATGATAAAGGGAGAGAGACAAGCCGTAATTGCCCTAGTGGCTTTTGTTTTATGATGGGAAAACTAAATTAAAATAGTGTTTGTCAACTTGTTTGTTTGACCACTTGTCACAAATCTCTCCAGTTGGAATTCTCTGTCCAATGACTGGTTGTCTGTTGCACAGGTTATCGTTCACATACAAAATTGTACAAGAAGTGCATCATCAAATTAGCTAAAAGGTAATATTACAACTAGTTCCATTGTGCTAATTTAATTGGCAAAGGCCCTTTTGTTGTACGAGCAATCTATACCAGAATAATTCAATCTGTACTTTCCTGTCTTGAAGGGTTCAAGAAGACAGATTGTTATGAGTCAAAGCTCCAGCTGTATTAGCAGTGGAAAGAAAGTTCCTTTTCGCTCTCCTTCCGCACAAAATGAGAAAATAATAAATGGTTCCTGTGGGGCGGCTATGTGGTGTAGTGGGCAAGGCGCTTGCCACCAATGCCGGAGACGCTGGGTTCGAGCCCAGCTCTCCACATTGCTATCAGTTTGGCTGGTCGTTCATACTAACACAGTGTTAGGGGTGGGAAAGCTGGTGGGTGGGTCCTGGTCGTTGTAAACAGCGACTCCTACAGTTCGGTCGGGGCACCTGCTCAGCGAGGAAAAGATCTAAGGGGGGTAGTGTGATCCTTCCACACGTTACACCCTCTCAGTGAGAGTCCGCGCTGCCAGGTGAAAAGAAGCGGTTGATTGGCTACACGTGTGTCGGAGGAAGCACGTGGTAGCCTCCACTCTCCCAGACCGACTGTGGGGGGTAGGTGCGCAGCGACCAGGAAGGGGATTGGGAATTGGCATAACGACTAACATTGGGATGGGAGAAAAACGGAGGAAAAAGGAGGGGGAAAAAGATCAATAAATAAACAAATTTAAAAAATGGTTCCTGTGTTGGTCACAGAGGTTTATATATTTAAATATATATATATATATGATTTTTTCAGGGGGGGTGGTAGGCCCCCCGAAACTACTAGTGTTGTCGCGGGGCGCGCGTGTCACGGATATGTGGTGTCAACAGTGGTTGTTAGTATCTGTGCATTTCTCGACACTGAGCTGAAATTAAACGATTGCACATAAATTAACTTATTTACAATTATATATACAGTAGTGACAACACACATATGAACTATTTACAATACAGGGAGGCACATACAACACTCATAACTATTTACAACCAGTGTCAGAGCGAGCACACTCAAGTTGTTCGGAAATTCTGAGGGCTCCCTCTGACCGAAGAGTCAGTTTATCAGAGCGGAGCAGATTTTCAGAGTAAATTTATTAACACACCTTAACTTGGGCCTTATGAAATCCGTTTTTATCTTTTCCTATTTTCGGATATGAATTTTCCTGTTTTCGGATTTCTCGGTTTTTAATTTTCCTGTTTTCGGATTTCTCTGATTTTATATTTTTTCCTTTGGATTTAACCAAAAAAAAATACAGAATTATGTTTTTAAATATAACTTTAATAAGTACATCTGCAAACAGTGCCAGTGCAGTTCAATGTCCAGTGCCAGTTCAGTTATGAGGTTTCTTTTTTTCAATTCAGTTCAGTTCAATGCAGTTCAACTGCCAGTACAGTGCAATAACTAAATAATAATTAAATAGTTAAATAATACAAAATAGTAATTTGTTTAAAATAAATCAGAAAAAAACTGTAAAATGTAATTTATTTCAAAGAGATGTCCTGCTTCTCCTCATCTCTGGCTGATATCACCATTGTGATACATGATGGTTAGGCCTTTGTGTTTTCCTCAGTGAGGGATTCTCTTTTGTCAGTCAGCAGTGTTTTGCATACTTGCTGAAGCTTCTCTCTGTATAATAATTTTTTAAGTTTAAATATCAACATGATCTGGCCATCCTCAGTATCAAACTCCTCTGACCTCATCTGGTCTTTCCAAAGTTGGGACGGGCGTGCACGCACGCACGCACGCACGCACGCACGCACGCACGCACGCACGCACGCACGCACGCACGCACGCACGCACGCACGCACGCACGCACGCACGCACGCACACACACACACACACACACACACACACACACACACACACACACACACACACACACACACACACACACACACACACACACACACACACAGAAAGATAGAATGGCTTTAAGCAGACTTAATGATTTTAGAATATCATTAAGTCAACTATCCAGTTAGTTTTTTATAGTGTAACGTTTGGCAACTTGAAGAAGAGAGAGAGAGAGAGAGAGAGAGAGAGAGAGAGAGAGAGAGAGAGAGAGAGAGAGAGAGAGAGGGGGAGAGAGAGGGAGAGAGAGAGAGAAAGGGAGAGGGAGAGAGGGGAAGGGAGTAGCCAGGTAGGAACTGTGACAGCTCTACCTCCTCAACGTTAAAGTCGATCATGCTATAAATCCTCTGCATCCTACTTCTATCGGACAAACTCTGGCTTTCCATCCTCACTGTTCAGTTTCTGCTGCAAAGTCCGCATATCTAAGCTTTTTCCTTTCATACGAACTGTGTGGGTATCAGGCAGGAAGAAAGACTGTCAGGTTTTAAACTGTGTGGGGGACCCATGCCTGGAACTGCACCCTGAGAGAGGGAACTGCACCCAGAGAGGGAGGTTTGCCCTGAGAGGGAGGTTCAAAAGGTCAAAGTGGGTATCAAACAGGAAGAAAGACTGTCAGGTTTTAAGCTGTGTGGGTAGCAAACAGGAAACACTGTCAGGTTTTAAACAGTAATTCAGAACTGCACTATTGCACTATTTTGCTCTGTCTTCTCTATTTTGCTGTTTTATTACTGTCTATTTTTAAATTGTCTATGTGTGATGATCAAACCATAAACAAAGAGGCCTATTGGGATGTTAGATCCTAATATGAAGAGCTGTGATTTAGTGTTCTATGTCTTACCTTGACTTTGTCTATTCCGATGCTCGTTTTATATACTTATTTTATGTCTGTACTTTATGCATTGCACTTGATCTGCCAATCTTGTGCTCATTTTATCATTTTCTTTGTATTTTTTCTACTGCTGTGAAGCACTTTGAGCTGCAATTCTTGTATGAAATGTGCTATACAAATAAAGTGTATTATTATTATTATTATTATTATACGCCTCCTCCACTGAATCCTCCCAAGGCACGGTCAATTCTATAAAATAAATGAACTGCTGACTAACGGACTATAATATTAGGTCAGGTTAGTGCTAACTATCTCTCATGGAACAACACGTTTTCCTCCCAAATGTACCTGCATCTCCCAATCAGTAACTCCATTGAAGTAACCTGACTCATGCCTGCTTAAAAACCTACCTCCTCTACATTTCTCTCCCTCACGGACAAATGTAATGGCTGCACATTCCACCCGATTACATCATGAGTTCACCTGTACTTTTCTACTTTTAATTCCTGACACTAAAGCTTTTCAAAACCTGGTTATGTCGTCATGCCTTGTGAACTGACTAGACTTACAGCCTGACATAATATGCCAAGTTGCCATCTCTGAACACAGTGGACACTACCCACTGTTATAGGTTCTGTGGTGATGGCAGCACATCAGAAGTAGTTCCTCTTGTCTACACTTTCCCAGTTCACCCACTGTCCCTGTTTAGCCTGGGCCTTTGTACAACTCACTACTTCCCCTTGTCGCCGTACTCCACTACCAGCTTCCTTCTTTCTGTGGGACCTGCTTTACTCCATACTGGCTTTCCTGAGCTGAGCCCTAGGCCTACAGCCTTGTACCTTACCTACATGTCTGTATCCTAAGAGCTGCCTCTTCTTCCGTGTCCTCCCACTAGTTGGATTTGGGACCAAATAACTAGCTACTGTATCTTTTCTCCCTGATAGCAACAGCTCTGTTCTCACCATCGCACTCCTCTGTTAGACTAGTTACTGGTAGCTGAAGAATGCCTTTCCCATATAATGCCACACTACTAATACACAAGAAAC